>NC_084666.1:61727087-62032921 GCF_028389875.1 Rhea pennata
CAAAGTCTGTCAGCCATTTAGTTAGAGCTTGCTTTTTTCTCAGACTGATGAAATTAGTAATTCTGTAGGCTTTAGTTCCCTCACGATTTCTCATCTAAATTCCTATTCGCAAGTTTGAGAGCAAGTGCCAGGACATTGCTAGTGAATTCCTTACTCAGTATAATTCCTTTTTGTGAGCAACTTCACCTGTGTCTTGGGGCTTGATGGTTTTATTTATCTAACTATCTGGTTACATAAATGAATATAACAGCGTTTTAAAACTTAGGCCAGTGTTTAATCCCATGCTTTCAAGAGATCTAACTAAACTTAGAAAAGTGAGCTTGTCATTCTCAAGATTTCTTCTTTTGCTATCCTGACCTTTTTTCTTGGCCTCTCATGTACAGACATCCCACTAGGAAAATACACTGTTGATGGGTACGAGGGCTGAAACAGTGCATGGCATCAGCATTTTATGGAGTCTGTCATATGAAAATATTGATATACTCTGAATGTCCTTCCTTTTTGCATGGTTGTGTTGTAATTTTACTTAAGGAGTCTTGATATGAAATTTGGACTTGAAAATAGGAAATTTGGACTATTCCTAATGGTATAATACTGATTTGGTTGTTACACAGTTGTCTTTATTTCATAGGGTGGGGATGGGCAAGCTTTTTTTTAAATTGTTTTTAAGAGAAGCATAAATGACAGTCACACCAAGTTGTTTCATATTTCACCAGCAAGTATAGTGTATTATTATTTTGAGAAGAAAGATAGTTCTAGTGAACAGAAAGCTAACTTTCAAAAGTACTGTATTTTTATACAGCAGCTTGGTTTATGTGTTAGGGTAACTTGACTGAGTGTGTTAGGGTGAAATTAATTATTGACTGGGCAGTTAACTTGTTTAAATATTTGAAATGAATTGACTAAAACTACAGGGATTTAAATAAAAGATTTAAATAAAAGATTAAGGATATGACAAGAAAATCAAAATGCTCTAGGGGACTATAGGCAACCATTTTATTTTTAATTTAAGTTGTTTTTTAATTATTACTTAAGAAATCTTGAACCAGTAACTGAATGTATATATTTGAATTCTAATTTTTTTTAATATAGTCAGTTACTTTTGGTTTGCAAAGATGCAAACCAGTGAATGCCTTCTCTTGTAAAATCAATATTTATTGTCTCATTATGGTGTTTGTTATAGTGCTTAAAGTATTCATTCTGCTGAAATCTGTAATTACTTGACACTTTTCTCCTCACTTTATTTACAACTTCTAAGATTTAATGCAGCTGAGAAAACAGTTTTATGACATTAAGAATATAGATTAAGATAATAGAAGTCCAGTGACTGGAGACTCCTGTCATGCTATTTAAAAGGTCAATTGGTGATTTTACCTAGGGAAAAAAGTTTAATAATATTAATATAATATATTTAGATGATGACTTATTGTGGTTTTAGTACTTGTTTAGTCATGATTCAGCATAAAGGGTAAAGAAAAACTGTTGTGTGTGTGTATACGTGCATACATGTAGGAGGTAATAGGAAATTACTTCAGCACGCTTCTGTGACTTAAGAAAAGCAGATCACCTTTAAAGTAACTGTAGAATGAGCTGCATGTACAGTCATATGGAGTCATTGTTTATCTCCACCTTATGAAAAAGATAATTCTGAGGGTAGAGAATTTTGAAAAGCAGATGAGAACATGTACACCAGCTCCACAACAAAATTAAAATCCCTCTTCCCTCCCACAAAATGAAAGACAGACATAAAAGATATGTATAAGATGACTGCTTTTTTTTTTCTTTTTTTCCCTCCTTTAATAGTGCGGCTTCATGACAGCATATCAGAAGAAGGATTCCATTACTTAGTCTTTGACTTGTAAGTATGTTTTGCATATGTACCGTTTGGGGGATGTGGTATTCAAAACGTTTAGACATAAATACAACTTTTAGATGTAGTCACAAGATAAATATATGTTTTTGGTGCAGTGAGTTGGGCAAATTGAAAACAGAGCTAGAAGGACAGATAAACTGTTGTTAATTACCATGGGTAAGAACTGATATTAAGTGTCGATTTAAGAATTCCACATTAAAATTTTTGAATAAGTAGGGCTATGGTTGAAGTGGATTTAAATGTAAAATGTAGGCATGTAAGTAAAATTTTGGCATGATACCTGCCAAAGTAAATGTATGACTCATAAAAAATAATTTGCTGCAAGCTACTTGTCCAGTGAAGGAAACATAAGTAAACATGTAGAGAGGTTGTTTCTTCACAGAATATCTCCATTGCTGGATTGAAAGATAAGCCTGATTTTCCTAGAGAGAAAAGGTCTATTTGAGTATTTTGTTTCTGATTTATGTTTTACTGATACATAGGATTACTTTAATTTTGACACCAATCAGAATGTAAAATAGTCAGCATGTAGAAAGGAAGCTTCTTTCTTATTTCTCATTTTGTTTCAGGAATTTGAGTGCTATGAGCTGTTCATAATAGTGTGTGTGTGTGTATAAGAAAGAGAGAGAAAATGTATTTTGTTGAACTGGAGCTTGTTTCTTTTAGATAATGCTATTTGCTGAAAGAAAGGGTGCTCGACAACATAAAGTATGTGTAACAGGCACTTAACTTGAAAACAAAATTAAAGCTCTGAAGTTCTTCATTCTTCCCCAGGAAAGACTAGATTTCCATTCACGTGAAAAGTTACGGCTTTTGGTTCTGAGTACAGGCAAACATAAATAGGTCAGAATTTTCTTGCAAAGTTGACTTATTTAAATAAAAACAATCTATTTTAACTGCAGATCTTTGCAGGGCTGCTTATGAATGTGAATTCTCGTCCCTCTCCCCTCTGAGTTTTTTTAGGCCCAGCATGGTTTTGTTTGTTAAAATGAGAATATATTATTTCTCCAGGAACTGTGAAATAATGTACGTTGAAGCATGCAAACTGAAATATTCACATTCAATGTAAGTGAATGGTAAAGAAGAGATTAGAAACTGAATCTTCCATACACAGTTGAGTGCTTTCACCTTCAGATTACATTTTGGTTTGTATTCTGGCTTAGTTTTTGATTAAAAGAAATCTGTGAAGAGCTCTTCAAGACCAGACTATGCTAGCAATACAGAAATACTAAATAGAATCATAGAATCATAGAATTGGTAAGGTTGGAAGGGACCTCTGAAGATAATTTAGTCCAACCCTCAAACAAGAGTGGCCCGTAAGGGGATCGAACCCGTGACCTTAGCATTATTAGCACCACATAGGTAGTCTTGTCTGCAGTAAAGGAATTCAGGGTTCAGTACTCTGATCTGAACTGGGCACAATGTGAACTTTTGTCTGATTTTTATGTATCCCAGGTAAGTGCTCTGACTATTGGGTTAGAAATGTTCTAGGCTGAAGCATAGCGCACACGCTTGCTCCCTGTATGCACAATTCTTTTGTTTTTTGTTTTTTTAACTTAGGGATATCTTTCTATGTAAAATTGGAAAAAAATGTTCTTAAACCTGAACATTCCCAGGAAATGAATGTGGAATTCTTAGTTTTAGGGACAATATCCTGCTATAAACTGAGAGGATTTTCATTTTCTGCAGTGTGTGTACTGTTAGGAACTATGGTCTACTGTAATTGCACTTAATGCGCTTTTGCCTTAAATTGTATACATAATGCCAGACATATCTCAGGAGGTTATGGTTGCAGTGTGGGCTAGAAGTCATTTAAACAACATCAAAGTCATAGATATCAGTATTTATATCTTGATTATAAGAGAACAAATAGAAGACCATATTCTGCAATAGTGTTAACATAAAAGTAATATATAACTGAAAGATACTGTCTTGCCAAAAAAAATAGGTTCTCTGCCAAGCATTCTGCATTGGACTGGAATTTCCTTTATTTCACTGTCAGTCTCATTCATAATAAACATATGTATGGACTCATACATATACCCTTCATCTAGAGCAGTCCATGTGGTTTTTCTTCACTCTCTTTAAGAAGGCTTCAACATATATACACAGCTCTTTGTCTTGGTCATGTGGTTTTGGTGTTCTGTCAAAATGAATTATTTTGCAAAAGAGAAAAAGTCTGAAGTGGTAGAGGTGGTAACTGTACTGACTGGTAGTTATCTTTGAAAAAGCTATGTGACATTCTTGAAGAGGTTTTGCCTAGTTAATAGGAGTGACTGTTTAGTATTAATTTTGCTTGCAAACTAAGAAATGGTTGCTTCAGTATTCACTAATACTGATTAATGAAACTTCATTTTTTTACCTGAATTTATATGTGCTTCAGTGGCTTATTTAAATGTACATGAAAGATCTGTCACAAAAAAGACACTGTAAGTACTACTACTTTAATATGAAGACCAGATATATGCTTTTATTTATTTTTTTTCAACTGGAGCTTGATTGTGGTGTAACACTGTCATTCCACCCACACATACCATCATGCCTTTATCTTAATTATTTCTTTCAGACTGTGTGGGATTCAGTACTACTGTTTCTTTAGAAATTCCCTTGAGACTGCATCCCATGTGAGAAAGGGAAGGGGAAGAGTGCTTTTCTTTGAATATGAAGAAAAATGATTGTCACTCTCTATTTTCAATTTCTAATAATCTTATTAGAATTAATGTCATAGAGATGTCTGCTATCTGAAGAAAAAGCCTGTTGCCTAATTTGTGTTCCTCACTGATAGTTTTACTTCATCTGGAGGGAGGAAAAAAAAGCAATTAATATACCTTGTTACAGGCATGCATTTGGGAGAAGCATTCTAATCTAAAAATGAGGAAGTGGAAGTCTTTTAAAATCCACGTGGAATATACACATTCAGGCATGAAAAATGTGCTTTCTTAGTTTTCTAAGTTTTCTAAAATGAAAGTTTTTTCTATTTGCAATATAGGGATGTTCCTGTGAGAATTGCTGCATATGAAAGGAATAGATGCTCTGAAGTAATGTTTTGACGTGCCGTGCACATTTTATACCTTTGGTTGCTGACTTTCCATTTCTGAATATAAGATTGAAATATGTAAAAAACTGTAATTCTGGAGTATGGTAGTTATTTTGTACTTGAGCAGGCAAGGCATGATTTTCAAGGACTGTAATCGCACTGCTTAGGAACAGTTTTGTAACTGATTTGGCAGTGTGGTTCATACATATTTTAGAAAATAAACTGTGATAGCCTCCTGTGATACTTCTCCCAAGCAGAGGACTTGTTCCTATCATGTTTCTCCTGCTAGATATAATGAAGTATTTTTCAGATTAATATAATGTGCATAGTAAAAATAGTAATGGACTTCGTAAAGTTTTATATTTCTCATCCCTTTTTTGGCTAAGGCAATTGTAGTTAGGATTTTTCTCTCTCCATCAACCGATTTCAGTTGCCAAGCAAGAATGAGATTATTTTCAGTGTTAATGATGTTATATGAGTTCATATCCAATCAATTCTGTCAGTATTAATTGTTGTATCTGAATGGGAACAGCTGTAGTACTGGAAGATTCTTTTATGCAAGTCACTTAGATTCTCTTTTTTCATAGTCTCCAGTTTTTAATGCACTTGTTGAGATACAAAAATTGGTACATTTAGAATCCCGGCATTGCTGTAGAATTCCAAGTGGAGCAACTATCGTGTATAGAAGAAAGAAAAATACCAAAAAAAAAAAAATAATAATTGTAGAACAGTCTTTGCCTAGGGTAATTGCCTGAAACTTCATGTCTTTTTTCAGAAGGCAAAAGGTCACAAATAACTGTAAAATAAATACATAAATACATAAATAAATACATGGCTGTAGTAATTTTTTAAGACTGCTTCCTCCCACCTTACTTACAAAGGCGGTTTAAGAAATGTGGAATGTAAGCCAGGAGGAAGCAAAGCTAATGTGATCATCTACAGAGACCTTTTATTATCCTTGCCAATTTTGGAACCAGCTCTTTTCCTTTCAAATATTTGCTGATACTCGTAACTTTTTCTAATAAATAAAGTATGGTACATGAAGTAAATATTTTTTGTATTGTGTGTTGTTAAAATATTTGCAACCACAATATGCCTTTTAATGCTATAAATGCAATATTTTTTTAGCATATATAGAAAGTCAGTCAAAAAAAACTTTTGAATGGAACAGTTAAAAACTGCTTCTTAATGAACCTCTCCTGAGATTGAATGGAAATAACAGACTTTGTGAAATCCTGCTTACTTCTTTCTCTGCTGTTTTTCTGAAAAATATACCTGGTACAGAGGGTCTTGTTTTCTCTATATGGTGCTTCTACTTCTTTCTTGAAACAAATCCACATGCTTTATTTGTTTCTGTTAGTATACTCTTCAGAAAGTTACAAAAGAACAAGAATAATTTGTGAGAACAAGTGACTGTTTTAACTTGTATCACTAAAGTTACTAGAGCCCCTGTTATGAATATCCTGTCACCAACGTGGACCTCTCCGAAGTTGGCAATATACCTGCAATGGAAAGGCATTCGGATCCATTTACTTCCTGGTTTTTAATCTCCTGAGAAGCAAGTAGCTTGGCAGCTGCTTGTGGAGCTTTCTGGTGCAAAGTAGCTTATTTTTTGCTTTTTACCCTTTGGTTATACAATCTTCACTAACATTGTGCGTAGCTTCTCTGGATGTAGCTAGAGATCTAATCTGTACTGGTAGTTGCCTTCTAAATTAAGTACACAGACCAGAATCTTTATACAATGTATTTTTTTTTCTGCATGGTAGTGTGTATCAGTTTTCTGTTAAGGCAGCAGAGGAAGTATGGGTAAGGCCTATTTTAATTTCCTTACGTAAATGGATTTCAAAGTTCAATCTAAGTGTTTTTATACTTGATCATCAGCACCTCCAGGATTTCAGCACGCATCTCCATGTAAGCCAATTTTATGCTCCTAGTGGTAGCAGTGCTGTAACACTTGAGCCATACATTCTTCACAGAATGTATCAACTTTCATTTCAGGTCATGTTTTTTTCAGCCCTTAGGTACCTAAGTGAAAACTCATGACCAACAACCTCTTGCAGTCTGTGTTCATACCAGATATCTTAAGTCCATCCCTAGTCAACGTATTTCATAACTGAAGATACAGGGAAAAAAAATACACTTAGCAAAATAATGTCCAAGAAGGAGTAGGAATGTTTTGAAGTCATGTTGGTATTAAACTGCTTGGAGGACAACAGGAAGGTTATGGAGTCATAGGTAACTGTTCTGTTCCTTATTTATAGAATCAGTGAAAGGTATGATAGGTGGGAAGGGACCCATGGAGGTTATCTAATGTTGAAGCAGGCCCAGTTGGATCAGGTTGTTAGGGATTTGTCAAGTTTTGAACATCATCAGGAATGGAGATGCCAGAACCTCTTTGGGCAACATATATATGGTAAAATATAATTAAAAGAAAAAGAAAAAAAAAAACCTGTATCAGTTTGGAATTTCCCGTGTTCTAGCCTATGTCTGTTGTCCTTCATCCTGTCTCTATGTACCTACCCATTAGAGAGCTGTAGACAGCAATGAGATCGCCCCTGAGCCTTCTCAGTGTTGAACAAACCTAGTTCTCTCTGTCTTTCTGTGTACATCATGTGCTCCAAGTATCTGACGGTCTTGATGGCCCTCCAATAAACTCAGTCCCGTATGTCAGGGTCTTTCTTTTACTGGGAAACCCAAAACTGGACTCAGTACTCTAGATTTTAGTCTCATGAGTGCCAACATGCAGGGGAAGAATCACTTCCCTCAACTTACTGTCCCGTACTCTTGCTAATACCATGAAGCAGTTGACCTTCCTTGCTGCACAGGCACAGTGCCAGTTCACATTCAATGATAACATAATGTGCAAGGGCCAGTAACACTGCTAATACTATTAAGGTTTTTCTAAGAGCAAAGGCCAAAAAGCTGCAGGTAACTTTCAGAATTTCTCCAGGCACCTGCACTACCTATCATCATTATAGGCATCCGTCTGACTTTTAACAATTGCTCCTAATGCACCTTTCCAAGTGCCAGTGTGGGGGAGTTGTTAGCTATTTGTTTGTTTGTCAGCATGAAATTCACCTGATCTGTTCTTGCTTATTTTCATCTTTTAACAATGGTTATGAATGCCAGCAAATGTTCAGTGTCAGCAAGTAAGAGTACATAGCCCCCTCTTTTTTTTGTGCTTGGGTAGAACAAGCATCTGTTTGGTGTTCTTTCCAACTGAAATTCATTTTGATGACAAAAGTTTCTTTTTTCTTTTTCTTTTTTTCTTTCTTTTCTTTTTTTTTTCTTTTTCTTTTTTGACTTGGATGAAAAATGAGCGTTTCAGGGAAGAACATCAAAGGATGCTTTTTTTTCTCTCGTTCATCACAAAGTGAGAATTATTCCTCTTTACCAAAACTGTAGTAGATAAATATATATGAAAAAGGAGATATCAAAGACTGTCAAAATATGCATCAGTCAAGCAACCAAAGCCAGTTTCTGGAAGGTAGAATGCAAAAAGAAAAAAAGAGTGACAGAGTACAGCATGTTATTTTACTTCGTACAGATTTTATTGCAGACATTTGTACACAATAGCATTCTGTTATAAGAAACTGATTACTTTCCAAAGTTAGTAAGGTATGAACTCAGGAAAGGATGATGTAGCCCAAATATAAATGGAAAGAAGAAAATAAAAATTTCAAACGTCTTTCTCAGAGAAATGAGTTGTGTTACTGTTTCAGCAGTTCATTTCTGTCCTCATCTAATGTGTCTGAATAACTGGGATCTACAATGAACTGTTATTATAGGAAATCAAAGATGAGTGTTTTGGTTCTGAAGATTCCAAGTATCCTCGCTCTTAATTTTTGACATTATTTGAAAAAAAAGAATTAATTGTATTCAGCAGAGTTGTTAGTGATAGCACAGATTTTTAAGCATCTTAATACAAGTTGTGGTAGCCCACTCCTACTTTAAGTTTGGGAATTTATTGACAAACTTACTGTGCTATATGAAAGTTTTTCTTAAACAGTATTGAAATATGGACATTGACTTCCCTCCCATCTAGGAGTGATTTTATTTATGTGAACGTGTAAGAAGGAGTGAGGTTTTGGGAAATAGGAATTAGACTAAGTCATGCATCCTGTACAGGGTGCTCTGTTGAGGCTGTGCAGGTAGGTTCTCCACACTGTCAGCCTTGTGTCCGTTCTCATCTGTCCAGCACAGCATCTAAATGTATGAAGATCTGTGTTTAGCTGGGAAAATATGCCAGTGTATTCTATAAAAGACAAATTTTAGAGTATAGTACTGGAAAGAGCTTCCTCTTTCTCTGAGTCCAATCTCTTGCTGACACAAGCAGACAAGTTTTATGAGTTTTGTAAAAGGCTCATCAGTCTTCATCTTAAAAACAGAACACCTGTCTCAGTTACTTTGCCAAATACTGTGTAATTAGCCCAGCCATATCATAGTTAGAAATCTTCAGATTTCAGGCCCATATTTATTCACAGGTATTTTGTGCTCATTTATTATTGTGCCAATATTGCCTCACTGCTCTCCTTCATTGTATTAATGCTCTTTGTCTTCAATATTTATTTTTAGAAAGTTGTCATAACCCTCCTGAACTTTGTTTTGCCAAGCTACACTAACTATGCTTCTCTGAGAAGATAGGATGAGTAAGTGAATGGATAGTCTAATGGCAATTTTCTGCCCATATTGTTGTTTTAATTCCCCCTTCTTGAACATGAGTTACCAGAACAGTATACAGTATATGAGGAGTGATTTTACTGCTTTATGGAAAGATATTATTGTGATTCTCTTTTAAAAACATTCCAGGATTATGGCAGCATCACATTGGTAATTTATTCTGGGCTGTCTTCTTTTGCATGACTAATAAATACAGTTTTATTTGGTTTTAGTCAATTCCTACTAATAAACTACAGGTTGTACAGTGAAAATTCTAAATATACAACCAGACCCAGTTGCTTCTATTAGTGGTTTTCTGGATCATACAGTTCTTCCTCTGTACTATTAATGCCTCTTCATGTAATTGGCAATTTCACTAAAGTATTTCTTATTTCTTGACAAAAGCATAACTGAAAATATTTTGGGAGAAAAAAATCTACCATTAAATTAATTAAGGTATTCCACTTCCACTGATAGTCTGTCTCCCTCCAACTCCCCTTTCAAGCAAAATCACAAAATTCAAGTCAGTCTGGCACGTGGATTTTGTCTCTGTTGTGTTTTGACCTACATCTAAAGACATTCTCACTTTTTATAATTATCGAATTTTCCTTTCTTACATCTAACTCCAGCTTGATTGTTGCAGTTCTCTATTTCTGTCTATCTCTGAGCTTTTCTGAACTTCAGCTGTAGCTTTCCTTGTTGGTTAGTTTCCTTTCATTCATGTAGGTTTACTGCTTACTCTTAACACCTTTTTCTCAGTTTTGGCATCTTGCCCAATAAGCTGCTGTTCTTTGTTTTTGTTTTCCAGTTATGATTGCTTTTCCACCACATTCCTATTATTCATATAACATTTAGGTTGACAAACTCTAGGATGCTGTTCTTCCACATTGTTGTCCAGACCTCTTTCATTTCTGTACAAATGTTTTGTTTATTCCTTTCTGACCTCTCCCTGTTGGACTACATTTAAGATGCATGTTTCCACTTCTGAAATATCCTTGCCTATCTTGCTTTTATTAACAGAGTCACTGGAGGTGAACTATTTGAAGATATAGTTGCAAGAGAGTATTACAGTGAAGCAGATGCCAGGTAAGTCATTTGTTTTTCTGATGTTGCCCTTCATAATTCTAGCATTGTTACTTGAGTATCTCATGGTGTTTGGCATCAGTTAGAGTAGCACAGTCTGTGGGACTCTAGTCTCTCAGACTTGGAAGAGGCATAGTTCGGGGGTTTGAGCTCAAGACTACGTGATGGAGAAGTCACAAAATCTTGCCTTCTGTTGATCTGCAAAACCTGAAATTTTACTCAATTTTTTAAGCCTTTGTTAGCTTGTGAAAAACTCTTACTCAGTTTTCATTTCTTGTAAACTGGAAGTAACATTACAGCTATGTCATCCAGGGTTTCTCATATTTGTTGTTAGGTATTTGAAATACATGTTGGTTTTGAAAAGAGTTTTATATTAAATACCACTTTTGATCTGGATCCTGAAAGATTAACTTCGTTTTCATATTTAAAACTGTTGCTGTGTTTCATGAATAAGCAGTTTTACTGTGCATCTCACAGTCTGAGCTCAAATCTGAAATCTCTAGTAATTTGCTGCAAGTGTTTGTTGGAGAACCTTTAAGTTGAAGATTATCATATTTGCATGCTGATACAAAGTAGCAGGGCCATTTTTCCATTTCAGGGTCTGCTTGCCCTCATATAATAATAAACCTTAAACGTTGTGGTCAGTTAATTTATTTAAAGAAACCTTGTCCTACTGTTGCACTCTTTACGGAAAATTTCTCTCAAAGTAAATTTAAAAAATCATCATGGTTTTGTGTATTTGTAATCACATACCACCAGTGATACATATTCAGTAGGTATAATTTTCAGCTTTTCCTTTATATTAGGAATTATTAAGAGATGCCTGGAAATCATTAAGTGTCTATAAAAACAGTAGTAGGTTAATAATGAACAAATGAGAAGTTAGGCTGAATTTTATGAAGTATCCACATACTGTTTAGTAATTTCCAGGAAAATAGTAGAAACATCATTACTTTAAGCATTTGAATCTAGAATAAGACCTGGCAAAATATGCTGTAGAAGAGAAAACTAGATCAGTAATTTAGGTGGAGTGCAGGGAGACAGGCTATTTTTCACAAATCATTGAATGATTCTTACCTTCTTGATTCAGGCAAAATTTATAATATTGATGCCAAAGACCAGCATATTGTATCATTGTGTGTTTTAAGATAATTGTGATTAATAAGGAAAAACTGTAATGATTTTTTTCTAGGGTTGTTATGTATTTGAAGGGACTGTGCATATATGTGTGTATATATAGCATATATATATAGCATATATATATAGCATATGTATATGTATTTATATTTAGTAGAAACTTGATAAAATAAGTGGAATATCTAGTTGTCATGCATCTCTTTACTTTTTTATATTTTTATATATATATATTCATGTGTATATATATATATCTATATATAGATTGTGTGTGTGTGTGTGTGTGAGCGTGTTATCCCTTTAGAAATAGTTAATGGTCTTTATAGATGGATATTCTGTCTTCGTAATACTTGTCTGCTCCTGCAAGCCCTTGCTCATGCAAGTAGTCCTTATTCCTATGAGCAGTCTGATTCAGTGAATTGTGAACTACTCACATAAGAAAGGGTTTTCAGGTCTGGGCTCCAATTACTGATTTATGACCATTCCTTCTGAATTCCGTGGCCAACACGTTTTGGATGAGCAGTATCAGATCCTCGGCCCCTGACTGCTATATATTACTTAGTCACAGACTTCTGCCACGATGATATCTTCAAAAAAAAATTTAAAGCTCTTGTGATGCTGAAAAACATCTGACAAAGTTCCACGGCTGTAAAAGATGAATCTTTTAATTGTGCTTTTTGGCACTGTAGGCTGGCCAAAACTTGCAAACCTGGACATGGAAAAATAGGTGCTAATTCATTTTTTAAAGCTCCAAAATGCAGCTTTTGTCCCTGTCTTTTAATGTAGCTTTCCATTTGATGAGTGGCTCTTAACCGAACTATTGCTTGACACTATTTTAAATGAAAATGCATGCCTCCTTTTTGAATGAGTAGGCATTATTCTACTAATAGTTTAAGAAACCATTAGATTCAAAATGGGAAATGTTTTGTTTTTCCTTTGCTTTTGATTTTGTTTTGTTTATTTTTGTATATCATTTCATTTCTGAACATAATTCTTGTTTCAGCATTGTTCTAGTGTTAACTTTTTGAAAAAGATTCTCAAAAATATAGCAGATACCACTAAATACTTTATTGCCTCCAGTTTATTTTTTCCTATAGCAGTTTTTGGAAACTAGAAAAAGCTTCCATACTGCTGAATGAAAATACAACATACTGATTCTGTCTAATTGGTGTCGAATGTTCTATGTTAGATGTGGTTTTTTTAGTTTGTTTCTTTGGGGTTTGCTTTAGGGGGCTTTTTGTTTTTTGTTTGTTTGTTTTTCTGATGTGTTAGAGCTGGAAGTATCTCTGTATTCAACGTTGTTTTGTTCCAGTTCGATGTACAATCAGGACTTGTCAGGAGATGTAAAATTGGTTTTGTTCTTTATCATTTTTTAAGTTTTATTTTCTTTTATATTTAATGTGATTATGTGCCTTTAAAATGTTCTCCCTTCCATTCTGCCCTTGTATCTTTGCAGTCATTGTATACAGCAGATTCTAGAAAGTGTTAATCATTGTCATCTAAATGGCATAGTACACAGAGACCTGAAGGTCAGTATCTGGTGCCCATCAATTGGATAAGAATTTTGTTTTTGTTTTTGTTTTTTTCCATTGGGTAGGGGCAGAGGGTGGGTTGTCTGTGATGTTCCCTTGCCTATCCTACTCGCTCTCAAAACAACTCAATGAGCAAATAATGCATGACGCCTCTTTCCAGTTTGCAAGTCTACAGGCCTAATATACATCATGGCAAAAGGGGGAATGGTTGCCAAAACACTGTCTCCTTCCAAGGTGCTGGATTTATCCCGTGCTGTTGAACGCGTCTGGTATTGCATTAAGGGTTTCCATGTTTCACTGTGTTTGCACATGGAGGTGAGCTTTGGCTGTGATGTATGTCAGCTTGCAGATTTAAACGCCACTTCTGTTCTGAGACCCTGGGTTGCAGTAGCAGAACAACTGGTCGCACATTGCTGCATTAGAGTATGACGAACCCTCAGGCAAGTGATGATACTGCCGGCTAAATTGAACTGTGAGAAGTTAATAATTTATCTAAAACACCTCGCTCGGAGTGTTTTTTACCTCAGTGGCCGCTACAATTTCTAACGTCTCTGAGAGAGCTCTCAGTAAGTAAAGGAGGAAAAAATGCAGAAGAGACGAAATATTTATTATGACCTTGTCAACTGTTCATTGGCAAACCTTCAAAATTGGTACGCTTTCCCTAAAATTTTCCTTACAAAATTCATCTTAAAGAGAGGAGGAAAAAAAAAAAAAAAAAAAAAGCAGGCATGTCTCCGAGCTGCCGTTGTTCCCGCGGCCCCTTGCACTGCGGGGGTCCCGCCGCGGCGGTGCCTGAGGCCGTCGTGCTCTGCGCAGCGCGGCGCGGCGGCGTGGGGCCGTGCGCGGAGCGCGGCGCCCCCCCGCCGCCGCAGGCCGCGCCGCCGCCGCCGCCCCGGCGCCTCGCTGCGGGCGTGCGGGCGGCGAGCGCACGCTTGGAACTAACACGCGCCCCCCGGTGTTTGCATGCAGTCATTGCATTCAGCAGATCCTGGAGGCTGTGCTACACTGCCATCAGATGGGCGTAGTCCATCGCGACCTCAAGGTGAGTGGTGCCCCGGCGGCTCCCCCCTCACACGGGCCCGCGCCGGGCCGCGGACAGCCGCCGGCTCTGCGCGGCCGCCTGCTTCCGCCTCCTCGGAGCCTTCCCCAGCCGGAGCGGCCGCCTTCGCTTGTCCCAGCCGTGCTGTTCAGTGCCAGAGCAGAGAGCCCTAAAGTAAAGAGCCTTGCTCAGTGGAAATGTAAACTTTCTTTCCCTGCTTGCTTCACCTGTACACAAGAAGGAACTTCAGGGGTTCCCTGGAGAAAATCCGCCGAAGGCTTACAGCTTGCCAATGCCTAACTGTTCGGATCTGGCCTGTGCAAGACACAGCTGTCTGAATCTGATGTCATCTTAATTTTTCAGTACTGGGGAAAACTGGTTTTACTTTTCAAATATTTGGTGTATTTTTTAAATACACAATCTTCCTCTCTGTCCTCCAGAGCTTTCTGGGGAACAGGCTTTGGATCCTGTGTCGACATACCTTGTTGTGCTTCTGGGAAGCACCCTGATTTTTCCAAGTCCAAGTTAGTGATGAGAAACCAGAGGCTAGGAGGTTGCTGATAAAAAGTCCTATCTCTCCTCCAGTTCCCATTCAGATGGCTGGGCTATTGAACATCTTTAAAGAGCTGGAGTTTCCAGACACTTCTTCATGCGTGTTCCCAAAGTTGAGATCCTCCCAGATGAATGCTAGTATTGAAACAGAAACTTCAGAAAGAAACTCGTGTTGAAAAGAATATTGCCTGTTTCTTAACCATGTTAATTCCCAACTGACTAGAGACTTCTGGTGCAGAAAATACTTCCCGCATTTAAAGTACGTTAGAGGTAGAAACAAGTGAAACTCATTTTCTTTTACTGGAAAGCTCAGAGAAACAGTTTTGTCTCTCAGACCTGATGGTGAACTATCCTTTGTGGATAAAGCAGAGTATTTACTTTGAACACCTGGACTTTTGAATCTCAAGTAAAGAAGACTGTATTGAAAGCAAATGGAAACTTACTATCTGAAATTAAATCCTTTACCAAAGCAGAGAAAAAATGGCATGTTGACTAAGGCAGTGAAATGTGCTAATACTTTGTGGCACCGCTTCTCTGTCTCATATTTTCCTTTCTGAATGAGTTACAGGGAGCAGATTTTTTTTCTCGCGACAGGAGTTTCAGAGTGTTTATCATTAGTAGTGATATTGGAATCAGAATGCTGTCTGCTTTTTTGCCACCCTTCACCCTAGAGAAGACGCTATTACAGTAGTCGAGTTCGTTTATAAAAGTCTGTGGTGTTGTCCTACGTAATCATAAAGAGTTACATTCTGAATGCTTAGAGAACATGATGCTTTCCAAAGGTACAAACAAAATTTTCTACGCATTTTGTGCATCTGGATTTTCTTGTGTCACAATTGTACAACATCAGAATGACAAGTCTCTATCCAAACATATGTATCTTGCATGGCAACTGGATAATATGTAACAAGTTTAAATAAAAGGATGTCCAGTTTGTCCAGCTACTCCAAAGATTCCTTTCCTCACTGTACATACAGTATTATGCTTCTAGCATGAAAAATAATAACAGCAATAAAAAAACCCCTAGATTGTGGTCATGTAAACTGACAGAATAAGGAATGCTTTCTAGTACCTTTCATATATTCATACAAAATAACCTTTTCATCACAAATGCATTAAATCCAGCTGTTCCCTGTGTTCCAGACTGTGTGGATTTCTTATTCTGGCAATTCCAGAATGAATTGAAAAGAGTGAGAAAAATCTGTTTCTGCCAAGCTTAGTACTTAGTTTTAATTCTGAAAGTGAAAACTTCAGGAAACAGAATGTCATCCTTCTTCAGTAGATAACTTGTGGCAAGAAGGAAAAAAAGAGTGAAATGAGACTGTGATAAAATATGCACAAGAACACTTTGCTCAGATATATGGAGAATGCACAGAAAAGAAGATGCAAAAGCGTGGAGCAGAATCTACAAGACATACATGAATACCTGTTGTGAATACCTAAACTGCCCCAAAACTTGATGGACTTTTTCCAGTAACTCAGATCACAATCTGAGGACGTGTCTGGGGATATGGAAGGGGAAGGAGAGGGGCAGATATATATAGAGTGGGACAATCTGATTTTATTTGTTACCTTTCAGTGTGATTTAATAGCAAACAGAAGCTTTTGCAGCCTCCCATATCCTGCAAACTGCTTATTGCTGCCTTGTTTGTAACTCTTGGTACAAATCAGAATGGCTATGGATCCTAGATGCAGAAAAAACTAACCTGTCCATCTTTAACACATGGTAGGAGTGTACTTTCATGTAGGAATTTAGAGCCCTGGCACTCAGCAGCATTGCTTCTTCTGTGAAACTGTATGATTATGACCCTCTTGCATTTCCCACTGAAGTTAAATGGTTAATTAAAAAAAAACTAAAAATAAAAGTTGATGCTCTAGATGTATTCGAGGAAAAATATACAGTGAGCTCTAAGAATAAAGACCTTTAAAACAGTAAGGCACAAATCATGTTAATTTATTGACAAGTAATTTTATTAGTTAACACTGCCATTCTACATGCATAACTACAGCCAGTCTCCCAGTAACACAAGGTGACACTGTCCAGTCCAAACAGTGAGTCCTGAGTGACCCTGACTGGACTGTTAAGATTTTCGAGGTCCTTACAGTCTTTTTGAGTTCATGCATGATAATTATCTGGAGTGTTTCTCATCATCCTGAAGCAACAGCTGCATTTATTTAGAGGCATAGTCCCACACACCATTGCCCAAAAGGCTTGGCATGGTAAATCAGTAAATCTTCTTTGTTTTCTTTTGAAACATATTATGACAATGGCGTTTATGTAAAGCACTTTGGCAGATTAAATACATGTAATGGAGTAAAAAGAAGCCAAACCAACCAACCAAACAAACCCCCAGCAATAGAAAATGCCAAAAAACTCATTTTGAATTGAATCAAACATTGCAAAGTGGTATGTGCTTGATAGGCTAGTAATTGTGTTTCAACCAAGAGTGTTTGGCATTTCACTGCTTTTGGATTGCTGAAGGTCACAGCCAAATGGGATCAGCCATTGCTTTAAGAGGTTTATATAAGTAGTGCATTCCAGGAAGTAATTACTGTAAATGTTTTCTTACTCTGTTAGAAAACCTTTAAGAGTATATGGGTCCATATATCGAAAGAGGTATGATTAAGTGGCAATGTGTCATTGCTTAAATGAGTATTGATAGACCTAGAGAAGAATTCTAAGCTGTTTATTCAGTGGTCAGTATAATGATGTGCTTGAATTTGTTATTAATAATATAAGAAAATATAAAGATCAGATTTTATTCTGAGAAAGCTTTATTTTTAATGTGCTATTTCTGAGATTAATCAAATAATTATTGGTGACAGCTTTTTAATGCAGACTTCTTTATGATATATAGCATGATAACAATGACAAGAGAATGATTTTCATTCTCCTTCAAACATTTCTTTATGACAGGTAAAAAAAGATTTTTCTTTTGAACAAGGAAGGGAGAAATGTACCTGTAGTTGTTGTAACTTTTTATTTTCTCATTTCCTATACCTGTCAGAAGAGTCTCAGTATTTTCAGTGTTTTCAGATTGAAAAAAAAATAATTTACAGTTTTATTTACAGTTTTACAGTTTGATGAGGGAGGAGAAACTCTTCTAAACTAAAAATTTTGTCTGGGCAAGTAGTATTGATAGCTAATAAAAGTTCTTAATTAAAGAGGTCTTAATTAGGCTCAAGCATATTTTGCTGGATACTTGGCAGATGTATTAAAGATAGTCTTTGCCCAAAGAAGCTTACACTCTTAATTGTTTCCAAGATCAGTACCTGAACAGGATTAGCTGTAATCACTTGAATAGTCCTTTGGAAGCTTATATTGTTTCCTGTTGGGTTTAAAATGAAATATGGGTTTAAGATTTTGCAGGATTGGGTCCTCAATGCCAGTCTGGATGTAGTGAATTCCCTTGCTCCTGTAAAAGTCACAGCAATACCCTTGAAATAGAGGTTTTGTTATTAGGTAAATATGAAACAAAACCCTTTTCTGAAAATAACGGAGATGGAAAAGAAAGAAAGAAAGGCCAAGAAAAGCCAGTGGAGCTCACAGTTTTCTGAAATTATATGTTGGACTCTGATTCATTCTGTAAATTATGAAAAAGGTTAAAGTTTGTAGAATAAAGTTATCTTTGGACAATTCCTGTTTGGTGTATTTGCTAAACGAAGTTAGAAGAATACATTATGAACACTAGAATGAACACCATTGGTAGTGTTCAAAATCTTTATTTTTAACTATATAAATATATTGTAGCATTGATTTCAGATGTGACTGACATACAAAAAATGGTATTTGTTGTAGGCTCTATGTAAGCACAACTGTGAGCATGCTGCTTTAATGAAGGATTTGGAGTGTAAATACACCTGCATTCTAAATGCAAGCATTCAAATATGAGTGTTATTGTTAAGCTGTGATGGAAAACACATACTTATTTGACAGTTACATATACCTAATCCTGCAAACTGTGTAAATTAAGCCAGTCATCATATACAGGATCTCTCTTTTGTTTATTTTCTGCAGCATTTTTCTGGTACTGGACTATTAAATATTTCTGGATTGTTGTATTACACAAACAGGTTTTGCAATTCTGTATGACCATTCCAGTGCACATAGTTCTCTAGTAGGTCTGCATGTTGTCCTTAGTCTTGCTATCATACGGGATCGTGAAGACCATTTACAAGCCTGGTGGTCCTTCCAAATAGGAATGGAAAGGGCAGGTTTTTTATGGAGAAAATGCATGGACTGTGGACTGTTTTTTTTTTTTTTTTTTTTTGTTTGTTTGTTTTTTTCCTCTTCTCTAAGTAACTGTTCTTTTCCAGATTGCCTTAATTCAATAAAAGAAAGTGAAAAACTGTCTAAAATGTATTCACTTATCTTTTCATCTCAATTTTTTCTCTCTCTGAATAAAGCCTGAGAACTTGCTTTTAGCTAGCAAATCCAAGGGAGCAGCAGTAAAACTGGCAGACTTTGGGTTGGCTATAGAAGTCCAAGGAGAACAACAAGCTTGGTTTGGTAAGTAGATCTTTTTTTTATTTATCTTACTATTTATTTTGTGTTGCCGTTAAGCCTCCGAAACCTCCCAGCTCTCACCCTAACGTGAAACATGTAGCTGTATGATCACTTGATATATTATAGTTCTAAGGAATGTTTTCCTTATAGTTCAGTCTCTGGCTACACTTCAGACCTTTTCCTGCAGGAAAAATGTTATCTACAATTCTCAGCAAATTAAGAAGGGATTGGCAGCAGACCGTCTTTGCTTTAAAAAAGAAAAAATAGAATCTCAAATCTGACTTGTGGCTACATTTCCAAATCTAAGAGCTTGCTTACACAAGAAGGGGCTCTGCATCATAGCCTCCTTTTTACTGGCAAAGCTAAATCACTGTGCCAAATGACGTAAAATAAACTGGCAGAAGTTTATTCTGTTCACACAGCTGTGTTCATACTGGGGATTTTGCCAGCACAGTGATGCTGTAAGGAGAGGGAGGGGGGGAGATTTTTTTTATTCATGCATCTAGTAAATATAGCTTTAGAAATGCCCTTTTTGCAAGTAGACTAAGTGCTACTGATTTGACTATGAAACTCAGGTTTCCTGATTTGTATATTGTCCTAGCTTTGCCTGACTTCATGTTCTACTGCGACATGGGTGCACACAAGGCCCTTCTTCCCACTTTCTCCTGTGTACCTACAAGAAGGAAATGTGGATATTACAGGCTGGGAGGGAGGTGGGTGGTTTCAAGTCAGATGTTCAATCCAGGTGACTGAGGATCAAGACTCTGAATTAGTTCTGCTTAGTGCACCTGCCCTGTAATTTAAACATGCTGTCTGAGTCAGTTGGAAATATCTGAAAATTTTATTCTAAAGCATTTCAGAATGTGATTTAAACAAACAAAAAAGTTAAAACCATGGCATTTGAGTATCTAAGGCTGTAGACAGATGTCTGCATCCAGATCTTGCTGTGACGGTACAGGTTACCTCTCCAGGCTGTTTCTATTGCTGTCTTGGAAGTGCCTGCTCCCTCCGATCTGCTAGTAAAGCTGCACATACAACTGTTCCTTGACCCACTGGCATCTAAATAAGCTGGTTTAGTAAAAATATGCGGTAGCTAACACATGAGCAATTCATCTGGCAGATCACAAAGACCATAAACCAAGGAAGGGCGAGAGCTGCTAAAAGCATCAAAGAATGGGTGCAGCAGTCTGGAAAAGGATATTTATGCACAGCTTATATCTCTTTTGAACTTGGTACTGAAGTTTCTTGGCAACTTTGGTGAAACATTTGGAAACATTATCATTTTGCTACAAGGGATCAGATGTATACTTGTTTGGTGGTGATGGTAACAAAGATATTTCAGATTCTGGAGGCTAACTCTATAAGAGCTTATGACCATCAAAAGATGTTCTGTGCTTCAAACCAGAAAATGGAGGATTTCTGCCTTCCTGAGGATGGAAATTTACTGATCTAAACGAGATCTCCAGAATTAATACTTGGGTTGTGTCTGCTAGTACAACACTCCAGGATATGAGAAAAGGAAAGGGGGTAGTGAGCCCTCCTCTCCAGCTGTACTGAACTATTCCTTTTTAAGTTAATGTTAAAAAAAAACAGTTTGGATTACAGATTGTTTGTAACAGTTAATAGATGCCTAAAAGAAAAGCACATCCAAAAAGAGTTAATATTGTTCATTTTAAATAATAGGATGTGTACAGATGTGATGCCGCTAACTCAAGTATGAACTGATGTGAAGCACAAGACAAAAGCCAGTATAAATCCAAGGGGAAAATAATACTGAATAAAATATTTGTAGAGCTACATATTCTCACTTACAGTAGCTAGAAAATGCAGCTTAAACTTGAACAAAGTGATAGTAAGCTTGCTGTCAAGGCTTAGTGTAATAGCACAAAAGATTTTATACAGGCAGTGGGTTGAGATACTGAGTGTTTGAAGTCTAGGATATATCTACGTGTGCATGCACAGGCAGTACCATTAGACATATGTTGCTAGCATTATAAGCCTAGGCTGTGGTTTTAAATCCCAGCTTTTGTGTAAGTGGATTTCAGTAATCCACAAAAGACCGTGGAGGTTGCCATTGAACATTAGTAAGTAGACCAGTACAAAGGGAATTGATCAGAAATAAGACAAAATCTAACTGATTTGTTTTAATAACAAAAATACCAGGAAAACAGAGGAAGCATCTCGAGAAAGAAAAATATCAGATAACTTGATTTCAAGGGTGTTTTCTTTAGATGGTTTATCAGTATGGATGCAGGTGATATACAGGATTTTGCAGCTCTGTAAAATCTTGCACTGCATTTTTTGGCCGCTTGGTACTTGTAAGGGCTTGTTGTAGGCTTGTAATGTTACGAAGACTTCCATGTTGATAGAAAGGAAAGTGAACAGAGTATCTTCAGAAGTTATATATAAGAGACAGATAAGCCAACAACAACAGAACAGAGGAAAGTAGTCTAATGTTGCTTTTTTTTCGTTCATAGTATTTAATAAGACTTAGAGGGTGCTCTACCTCTTTTGGAACTTTCTCTGCAAAACCTTTCTGTAATGATCTGAGCTGCTTCCTTCTGTATTCTTAAGACTGCTTTACAAGGCGGAACAGGAACTCCCATGAGTTCGGTGGTTTGAACTTTCTCCTGCTTCCTTTCAGAAATTTTTTTTGGTTTCCTGAGCATTTACTGACTCATGATATGCTCTGATTCTAATTATAGCTCTGCATAAATATTTTTTTCAATGTAGTCCTCAGTCCTGCAGAAATGGTGTGATAGTAGCTTTTCTGTTCAAACCACGGATCTTTATCAGCAAGAAACTGTTCAGTGTTCTGTCTGTGTGGATACTACAGGATACTTTCTTGATTTGCACATTTATGAAGCAATACTGTTTCTTGCCTGTTTATAGAAAGTGTTCAGCTGTTTGGTTGAAACACTCCACCCTGCTAGGAGGTGTTTAATGTACTGGGAAAGTATTGGCAGGCTCCACTGACTCACTGAAGCAGGTGACTCATTGCCCCTCATTAAAGTCAATGGATGGACTGCAGTTAACTCACTGGTAGCTAGATTTAGTCGTAGTGGCATTGTGTCTTAAGTCCAGGCCTGCAACTAGAACTAACATATGCTTAGTTTAGTTAATTTGAGTAGCTCCACTGAATTTGTTTGCTAGTTGCATTAAAATTAGGTTGAGTACAGATTCTCTTTTGGATATAGCTGTGCAGGAATAGAAGGCTACTACTCTGTATTGACTCTCAGCTGCTTCTTGCCCCTTGCTGCCATATCTTCTCATTGGGCTGCTCATTTGAATTTCTGAATTCTGACTTTAAATTTCTGAATATTCTTGTGTCAGAGTAAGGTATATTAACAAAGATGCGCTACCTAGACTGTTTAAACTAATCTAGTTTATCCTGGCAATTTATTTTGGTACCCTTGCACAAGTGCTTCTGAGAAGCCTTAAATGTCGCAAGGGGGTGATGAAAGCATAAGGCAGATCTTAGAGCAGTGATTATCTTCTGCTGTGTGTTTAAGGTGTATTTCTTTATGTTGCTTTAAGTTTACGTAGGGGGATTATGTTTAGTTAACTTTCAATCCTGGTTAGGTTCATAGCCACAATCACCATTTATGAGGTTAAGTATATATGTAGTCTTTGCATAAGAGGGTTTTGAGACTACAAGCTATTTAGATGGAGTAACATGTACTCAGGCACCACTGAACACAGCAATGCATAACATTTGTCTTGGGCCTCTGGATACTTATTTAAATCATATAGCAATCAGCGTATATGGAGATACAAGCTTTTCTAAATATTTTACAGTCAAAAGTAGTTTTCCAGCTTTGCAAGTTGTTTTAGCTAAAGTAATTATTTTTAGCAGTTTTCTGAAGAGTACACACCCATATTTATATAAGGATCCCACTGACTAGTTATAGAATTAGCTGGTAAATAAAGTTTAACAATTTCAGTGTGCTTTTTCTTTTTTCCCTGAAATCGTGACTGTATACTTTTCTGCATTTGATGCTTTAAACCTGTTAAAAATATCTGCTATAACCGTTCCAGTTATTTCTGGTAAGTTTAGATTCATGTTCAAAATATAAACAAAACTCTACCAATTGTTTCTGATATGCTTAGACCCATTCTTAGTCAAATACTTGTCAAGGGATGCAGTTAACTAAGTACTATATTTATTTTCACTCTGAAGTTTAGATGTATAATTATGTTTATGGAGCTGTGGTAAGTTTGAGAGTCAGGACAACTTCCACTTTAAAAAGAACAAAAATATTAATGTAGAGCACTGCTTCCTTAACGGAAAAATATGAAACATCACTCTATTTGAAACTGAATAAGAATAAAAGAATATTTATTTTACAGATTCTCAAAGGAGATTAAGATATGTTTCCTGTATGATAGTATTCTTTAACAATTCATGGTTCTCATATCAGGAGACTGCAAAAGCCAGCCTATTTTTAATTAAAATATTTTAGGTATATTCTCAGTAAAATATACAGAATGTGTTCCTCCTTTTCCTCCTCCCACCCCAGAATGATTGCCAGCTGCATGGCAAAGGCTTCCTTTTTCCGTAACTCTAGACTTTTTGCGTTATCAGCATCTTTCATATGTTTCATTGTTTATCTTACATTCAGCGCGTATTTTGTGGAATGCAGCACGGTATTTTGGTAATGATGTGTGGTCCTTCATTAGAGTCACCAAATTCTCACCTAAGAACTTCCAAACATTTATTTTAAGCAAAGATGTAGAAAAAAAAGGCATATTTCTTGAAATTAATGTGTCGTTTTATTAATTACAGCATCCTACAAAAAGTCTACATTATTCCTATAGTGTGTATTTCTCCAAAGAGAAAGCAGCACTGCTGATAATAAAGAAAAAATATTAAAAAAATGTAAAAAGGAAGGAGAAATGCTTTTTGTTCACTTTTCTAAGGAGGTTTCCAGTGTGGCATGACTTAATGATTGCCATCATCTGTCATTGGCTCAAGTGAGTTGCCACTTCTTTGCAAAGAAATTGGAATTTTTTTTCCTCTTTTTTCCCCCTTTTAAATGAAAGATTTATCCATTCTTGAGCTTTTCTAAATAGAGACCTATATGTTGCTTACTCAAAATTCAACACTTTCATAAGATGGAATTGGGTTTTTTAAATGTTCTTTATAGTTACGAGACTGTAGCTGAGCTGCAGTTCTGTTTTGTAAATTAGTTCCCCGTGAGTGTCAGTGGAAGTATTGTGTGTGTGATAGCATTCTTCACAGCTGACAGCTGAAGGACTGATATAAGTTCTGTGTGATTCCTGTTTAGAGACAAAAATTTTGTAATTGAGACTGGTTTAAAATAGACTAAATTATGCTAATGAGTAAAAAAGAACAATAATAGTGTTTGTAGTTTTTGGCATGCATGATGTGCATTTTCTCTCCTCAGTTAGTATTTTCAAGAGAATCATTCAGATCATCGAGGCTTCCCACACTCACCTTTCCTACATTAACGTTTTTGACCCGGAGCCAATGTTTGTGCACCTCACTACTGGATGACTTGCTATGGCTTACAGTTATGCAAAAATCAGGAATGAAATTTCATCAGCTATCTTGTGATTGTTTTGGTGATGTTCCACTGTTGCACTGTCACCAGATCCTTGACTCCCCTGTTGAACCTGCAGCGTTAGTGTAGATGGATTAAGTAGCTGGCTTTTAGTTGTCATCTCAACTATACCAGTCATGAAGGGAGAAAAGAATGTGCCCAGTAGTAATGTTCTCTGTTTTGTCACTTCTTAGTGAATTACTGTAAAAAAGAAAGTTCAAAATTAAGTGTTTAATCTTAGATGCCATCAAAAAGTCCTGTGTGTTGTGGGCTGAGATGAGAGTGACTTGCTTTTTGCAGGTATGTACAGCTTTTGAGAATACCTGCACTTCCTTTTGACAGGCTTTGCTGGTACTCCAGGATACCTTTCTCCAGAGGTGTTACGAAAAGATCCCTATGGAAAACCTGTGGATATGTGGGCATGTGGTAAGAAACGATTGTGAAAGACAGTGTTCAGTCTACTTTAAAAAAAAAGTGCTTTTGAGGAGAGAGATGGTATCCAAAATACATTATATTCTACATCAGAAAATATATATTTAGTGAAATTCAATATTCATTTTTAGAAGGCTTCAGATTTCTTGGTATTCTTCCGGCTTTATATATTTTTGATTATTATTTGTGAAGATGTGTTGACACTGCATTCTTGGTCATGACTGCACAGCACACATTAATGTTTTAAAAAACTGCCTGCAGATGCACTGTGCCTAACCAGTTACAAAACATAACAATTCATACTGTAAGCAGAATCTTAATTTGGTTTGCAAGCAGTCTAAAAACTGATCTGACCACGGTATTCGAATTGCAGTTCTAAATTTTTCAGCTAAGTTTTTGGAATTAGAGTACAGAACAAATTTTTTTTTTTTTTTTTTTTTTTTTATCATTCGGCTCTTTGAAACAGTGTAACTTAAGGTATGGCAGGGAGTAGCCATCTGCCTGAGAACAATTGGTATTTTTCCGTTTCCTCACACTTACTTGATTGTATTTATGAAAGCTTTTTTTATTTTTTTTATTTTTTTTTCAGTCAACAGGAACCGTCTCTGTAAAAGTAGCAGGTTGAACTTTTAAATTTACCATCTACCATATATTTATAGAGATTTGAGTTGTGCAAATTTTCTTTGCTTTAGGTTTAGTTTAACTCCAGCTTAAAGGCACCATTTCAGGCCACAGCACCCCATAGGTAGCAAATGTATTTTCCTAGAATGTCTTTTATAGGTTGAGCATTGAGAAGTGCGAATTGATTTCTCCAGGTAGCTGGACAGTGTGCATGATCTGATTTTGTCAGATAAACATTCTTGCCCACAGTTTGTATAAGATGTTGTCCTTTGTTTATTCTTAAGGCTAGCATAAATAGGCAGTGTTTTTCAGTAGCTGAGTACCACTATGGTATTGAGCCATTTGTTTTACATGTGCTTCAGGTGCAAAATTAATTTCTGGAGTTTGTTTCACTGAATCACTTACTACTATTCTTTCTGCAGGTGTCATTCTCTATATACTCCTGGTAGGATATCCTCCTTTCTGGGATGAAGACCAGCACAGACTCTACCAGCAGATTAAGGCTGGTGCTTATGATGTATGTGCTATACTCTATCTACTTAGTTAATTATAATTATACTTCTCAGTAGTTTTGTAGAGTAAAAAGTTAACTTACAATTTTTTCCTAATTTTTTTTTTTTTTTTTTTTTTTTTTTTTTTTGGGTATTGGTAATATTTATGATCTACTTGCTATGGTAAATACTGTTTTGGTAACCTGAAATTCATATGAATGGGAACATCCTATGCTAATTCAAATCTGATTTCCTTATGCTTAATTGTCTGACCCTTGTGTAGATCCTGCAAAGATTATGTTTTCCTGACAAGCCTGTTCAGACCTCTGTGTTTCTGTTAAGTATTTCTGAACTCCCAGATGCCTATGTTTTTTTCTTGTGGTTTATCACTTAAACCAATCCATTATTCTAAATTGTTTTTATAATGTCTTGGGCTGTCTGAACACACACTGCAGTACTGTTGTGTTGCCTACTTTTGTAAATACAAGCCAGCATAGAGGTACCCAAAAGAAATAGTTTCATTACCTGTATGTATGTTCCAACAATAAGCGTTACAGCTATTGGTAATTATTTGGAAAATTGAATTGATATTTTGGTGACATGCATGAATTCTGCAATATCATCCATTTATACTAAGTTAGACAGACAGAGGGCTATTGATGCTCAAATTTAAGCCATTTGTGAATGCTAAAGAATGAAAGACACAGAAACTTTTATCTTTTAAGCTACTTATTTGAATCCAGTCCTGGAGCAATAATGACTGAAAAATGATTGTCGTGCTATGGCCTTTTAGTGGAAATGAATTTATGGTCTGTCTAGTCTTCTTCCTACTGAACAAGTAATCATACAGCAATGAACAGGATGACAGTGGGAATTACAGTTTCAGCTGAGAGGGAAGAAATGAGTAAACGCAGAGATTGAAATATGCATCTGTATTGTACATACATGGTACATACTTCTGAAGTACTTTGCCTAGATTATAGTAAATTTCCTATAATCTAAATATAATCATTTTTTAATATTGGATACCTCAAAATGAAATGCTCAGGCTTAAGATCTATCAACACAAAAGCAGTAGACATGCGTATTTTTCATATGCATTTGGGTAGACATTTTGAGTGCATGTGTAAATATTTGGCTGAGCAAGGAGGTGTTAAATTAATGACTAATTAGATTTATACACCATAACTATACAGTTATCATGAAGATTGATTTGAAATAAAGCAAACAAGGAGATTGTATAATAATATGTAATATTTATATATTTATTAAACTGAAATAAGGATTGTATGAGGTACTACATGGTCATATGCCTCTGAGTTAATTAGATTTTGTTATTACAGAATCACAGAATCGGTAAGGTTGGAAGGGACCTCTGGAGATCTTCTAGTCCAACCTCCCTGCTCAAACAGGGTCACCTAGAGCACCTAGTTATTCCGCCTGCCATTGTTATTTTATCCTATGAATTTCAATCATGTTACTGTAAGCATAAATGCTGTGCATCTGAACCAAATCAATAAAAAATTAAAACAGTAAAGGAGAAAAACACTATTTATAACACCAGCTAATTGTTCTAATGGTGGCAAACTGCTTTTTTTCTTAAAACTTTTAAGTTGCACTAGCAGTTAATGTTACAAAAATAATATCAGTAAAAATCATTACATAAAGTCCTGTAGAGATCATGCAAATTAATATACATATATATGTTTTTTCTTAAGTTTCCATCACCAGAGTGGGATACAGTGACTCCTGAAGCAAAAGACCTTATCAATAAAATGCTTACTATTAACCCAGCAAAACGTATCACAGCATCAGAAGCATTAAAGCATCCATGGATCTGTGTAAGTAATTTCAACTTATTTGACAAAATAATTTTACAGGCAGATCAATTTACAGTATTCTTCAGCATCCAGTGAAGGTGTTCAGAGAATAATTTTCATCCTTATTCATGCTGTTCCATTGCATCTGTTTAAGTAGGAAGGTATAAAATTGTAATTATACAGATTTAGTCAGTAATATCATATATTGAGGTTTCAACCTGAGACGGAGTTTCAGAGAAGCAGACTCCTTTTCCTTAACTTTATGGTGCAGGGGTTTATCGCCTGAACTAGGCTGCAATACCTTCATGGTGCTACTGCATATTCTTAGGGAAAAATATACAGAAAGTCATTTTCAGTTGCATAATGCTTTACATCTTCATTTTTCTGTAACTATTACAATAAGCATGGAATTTAAAGGCAGAAGATAAAGGGACTTGTTATAAGTCAGTTTGCGAGTAATAGAAGCTACTTTTCTATTATTGGATCCAGCACCACTTTCCAAGTCTCAGTACTTGCTGCAGTTTGACTTTGCAGGTGGTCTTGGCTGATCCTTAGAAAATCACAGAGAGATCTATAGCTGGTGGTTCCCAAGCCTTTATTTGTTCTGATAGATCGTATTACCTTGCCTTAAAACTACAATGCAAATTAATTTGACTTGCAGGGAAAATGTAGATAGACTTGAGAGTCCTCTTTACTATTTCCTGCTGCTGTACTTGACCTAATATAACCAATGCTAAAAAAAAAAAAAGCTTCCTTCTTTTTTTAAAGTATATTTTCTGAAACCATAATTGAGGATATTACGTTGTTTATGTGTGTACTATGTAACCCAAATTCTAAGATTTTATATTTTTCTAAGTCCTTATTTATGTGGAAAAAGTAATTAATTTCAGGACAACCTTACAGATGGGAAGCGCAGAGTATAAGTCCTTGATTTTGCTGATTTGGAGATTTTGCATAAAGGACAGTCACAAGGGGTAGAAACTAAAGGCTTAAGGCTTGGACCATGTGGGTTATAATATGCATGTTTAACAGTGAATAAAATGCTAGAGGTCTGCTTGGATGCATTAAAATAATTCCTTCTCCTTCTCTTAGCAACGTTCTACTGTTGCCTCTATGATGCACAGACAAGAGACAGTAGATTGCTTGAAGAAATTCAATGCAAGAAGAAAACTAAAGGTAAGAAAGAAAACTACAAGAATGAGGGTTTTTTTGAGAGATAAAACTGTAAGTTGGCTTCTATTCCATCTGTAAGAGATGTCCCTATGTCCCTAGAGGAATTTCTTCTTGAATATTACTGTCCTTATGAACAATTTGATAAATGATCTGCTTTTAATCATGAGAATCTTTAAGTTTTAACAAAGGTGAACAAAATGTAGCATGTCAGTTTAAACTATCCTGCTAAGTATTATAAACAATATGATGCTAGACTCAATATATCCTTTTGCAAATCTGATTGCGTTTCTAGTCTGTTATGAAGGAGTGATTTAAGAGGGAATTTTTAAATGATTATTACATTATTTTGTTGGATTAAGAACAATAACAATTACCTTCATTTATGAAAAGTAAAAATATTCATTTGAAGGAAAAAAAAAATCCCTAAGACTAATTCTTGTAGAGAATATCCTTTATTTTATTCTGATCAGCCAAGACAGGATAATTTTACAAATGTGAATGTTTCTGATCAGCACATTGCAAATGAACTCCTCTTCCTACCTCAGAAAAAAAAGATTATAAGCACACAAATCAAGCCAGTTTCATTTTCAGTTTTGTATTTTGCAATTGGCTGCAATTTGCTGATTGCTGTGCCTGTGAGTATCCAGGGTTTGTGCATTACATACTGACAGTTAGTAATTATCTGAGACTACAAAGTTGCTAAGAGGTGCGTACTTAAGCCTAGATTACAGTTTATGGATTCACAGCATCATGTATGACAGATAATGCACAGAAATTCCATTGTTTCAAGGTTAATTCAGCAACTCATGCAATTTAAGACTGTTTTCCTTCGTGTTGGGTTTGGATTCAGAATTTTACAGAAGTTTAATACTAATTTGAGAAAATATATCTGTATACAGGGGGCCATTTTGACAACTATGCTGGCTACCAGAAATTTCTCAGGTATGTTCATTGAGCTCCAGATTCATATGGCCTTGTTTTTTTGGCGTAAGTGATGAATAATTAGGATTTATGTAGTATGGAAGGACCTTTATTGCTGAGGAGCATGTAAATATGATACATCTAAATTGTTTCTTTTTCAGAAACAGACAAGAAAATTAAAATATTTAGGCCAAATTGAATCTTTTCTAGCTGCCTTTGGCTAATGCAATATTTCAGTGGAAAGTGTGTTCCATCTCATTACTTTTTTAGTGTTATCTGTGGTATCTTGTTGAAAGATAGACAGTATTTTCCTGGGTATTTGGATGGAGGAAATTGAAAATAATACATGTAATTCTATTTGTGTAAATGTGATCAAACAAAGTTTAGAAAGTTATTTGGTTTTATATAACTGAAATCTCATTCTGGGATTTGATTGTATCTTGTATTAAAAAAAGATAAGTTCATTCTTTATTACTTTGCTAAGGAGTAAGAAATATATTAAAATTGGTCCATCTTCTCCCTCTCTTTTAATTGCAGTGTGATATAGTGAGGTGTTTCCTACTTATGAAATAATTTTCTAATTAGTGTACATGGAAGTTTAGGTGTTCATACTAAATAAACTTCAATGAAGAGAGCCAAAATATGTTTCCTGTTAGTAGAATTGGAATTTCCTGAATAACAGTATTACCAAAATTTTGATGGTATGCCAAATTTTTCATTTGCCATTCAAGCTTTTAAGTGAATAGTGAAAAATAATACCAAATTTAAAACTCTGTAATGTGCAATTCCTCCTACTCTGTGATGTAATCGTTGGAGTGTAACTGAAATTAATTTACAGATAAAAACATGGTAGTACTTTTGGCATGTTTTGAGTAATAATAATAAGCACTGAATTATTCAAAATAAGTTAAAGAATTATGAAAGAACAGTTTGTTCTGTTTGCATAATATTTAAAATACATACCGTCTTTCTGTGTTAGGTTCCTACATTTAACATATACCTGTAATAAAGAAAACTACATTTCTGTAAATTACATTAGGTTCATGCTTAATGGATTGCTGGTAACTCATTTCCTTTTAAAGGTGATAATGCTGTAAGTTGCATATCTTGTAAAAATGAATTACTTTAAAATATCAAACAGATGTCATTTTTCACCACTTCATAGCTGTCACAGTCGGTATATGTAAGGGTCAATTTCAACTTTCATGAAAGAAAAAAAGCCAAAATCGTTTTCAAATGTTGTATCGACATGAAAAGCAAATAGGGTTTTTGGCTTTGTTTCGGATTTTTTTCACGTATCATCTCTGTTTTATACCATAACGATGTGTAATGACATTTTACTTTCCAAGTTGTTTATTCATTATGTTCATTGCAAACGCATGTTTTTGAAGGTCATTTGTCCATAACAAAGTCGTTATAAAAGTGTTTTATTTTCCTTTTTCTTTCTTCCTTTTATGTGGAATGTGTATTTCTTGTGAGGTAAGACCCTCAGCACGTGAAAGGAACATCTTTTTTTCTCTTCTGAATCAAAATTGCTGTTTGCCCTAAATCACTCTAATTTCTTCATGTTGTCACAAATGCCATTTCTTTTCAGTTTTCCTTCTGGCTTATTAGCACTGCATAGGTTTTACTTATAGCTTTCGCTTGTTGTTGCAAAAAATCTTTCATTGCGGGCTTAATTTAGAATATGCTAATAGCTTTGCTACTGCAAATTCTTTAAATATTTGATCTGTATACAGTGTCTGTGCTTAGAGAAAGATGCATTAACATATTCTTAAAAATACGTTCCAAACCAAAGACAACAATGGCAAAAGCAGTTCAGTAAGAAGTATGTCCTCTAACATAACATACTGCATAATAATCCATGCTAGAAACATTTCAAAGGACATGCTGGCAATACTGTAAAAATAGTACTTGTATTACTGCTTTTGGTACCCTCATTTGACTTGTTTTTATTTACTTTTTTGCATAAAACATGCAATGTTTCTTAAGCTTTGAAAAAACTCAAAAATTACGTACAAAAGTGTAGTGAAAGGGCCTACTTCGTTATGAACAGCAGCCTGTAAAAATTAATTTATATTTTCCCGTATTTTTGTGAGCTCTAACAGTATAAAGCAGATTTGGAAAGGAATGAACTTACGGGTGTTTTGGCCTTAGGCTTTAGAAATATCCCCCTCCTTTCCATAAATTAATTTCAGAAGTTAATAGAGTTCCCGAACATTTGTATTGTTGTAAAGTCTAACGATTGCATTGAGTTCAAGGCCTCATTGCTTCACGTTCTGTAAGCACACATTACAACAGGAAGTATTCTGTCTCAAAAGCTTATGTAAAATACTTTATTTTAAATGTTAATTTTACATGTTTATCTTATATAAAAACATACTGTATTTCTGTTACATAATACAAATGTATTTTTGTTAATCTTAGCTGGAAATCACTGGCCTTGTCATATTTTAGTAGTGTTTGCTAATGTCCATAATTGTTAAAATGTATTTGGAGGATTGATAAATGTTCATTAAATTAAAAACATTAACTTGACCTCATTTTCCAGTTTTAATGTGAACAGCACAATAACAAACATTAGCTATTTCTGTACAGTTTCTGGGGTGATTTTACATTTTCTGCACTCTGAACAAAGCTAAATGAACACTGGATGCAGATACAGTTGGTGAATAAGTGAATAAGCCACAAATACGGAAATGAGCTTCAAGTTTAAACCACGCAGTCATTAACTCCAGGGAAATATGAATTAAATTGTATCTCAAGAAACTCTGTCACTGGAACAGGCCCAATACAGTTCCTGACAGAAAAATATTGCGTCCCTTTTCCCCCCTGTCATGTCAATATTGCCTGAAAAAGAAAAAAACAAACACCACATATCAGATCATGTGCAGAATAAGGATACAGATCAGAACTGCTTTATCAACATACAAAACCTTCTTCCCCTTCTCAGCAATACCCAGAGCCATGCTCAGCCTATCCAGCCAACTAGTTTTATCACTTCACTTGTGTGCTTAGTAATTCATCCCAAGTGTGTTGAATAGAAAGGGTCACTAACACCTTCTCTGTATGTAAATAGAAGATGTAAAGCCTCTGTGTGTGTGTGTGTGTGTGTGTACATATATATATATATATATGCACAAAGGCATGACCGCTGTAGCATGAAGTAGATTCAAAAGGCTTAACCTGACGTGTTCCTCTGAAGCATTTAGCTTTTCTTATTTTTCCCTAACAATGCTAAATGGAGAGGGAAACAAATGTCGGTAACCTGTCATTAGAAGCATGTACTATTTTAAGTAAAACAGAGTATTGTCAGTGCAAGAGGAGGGAGGCTGAAATGTATGATGTTGTCTTCCTTTCCCCTTCTCATTCCTCTCTCCAAAATCCTGAAATAGTTTGAACAACCTCAGGCCTGCAAAGCCCAATCATTTCATTTTTCTAAAAGAGGAAGAATACCTATGAGGGTCAAGTTCCATATCATGTTTCTCTCCTGTTGGTTACACCAGATTTTTAGCCTGGAACATTTCTCCAGCAGAAAGGCTTCCTAATTCTAAGCAAAACTGTATATAGAACAGCACCTTCCTTGCAACCTAAACTACGATGTATTTTCCAATAGGAAGACAAGTTCATAACAACAAATAAAATTGCCAAGCTCATTTTTATAGTTCACTATTCTTCTGTTCTTTGACAGACTCAGCAAGCATTTACACTTAGGAATAGTTTATCTGAATTTGGTAGGTCTCCCAGCATGTATATTTGCTGCAAATGTTCACAAGTTGAGGGTTTTGATTTGCTTGCTTGCACATTAGCCCTCACAATTTAGTAAGACTAAATTGTAGACTAGTTTGACCCAGTTTATGTGGCAAGATTTAAGCCTAATACACCTGCAAATCAAAATTGTAACAAATAAAATCTTCCCCATCAGATCGGATTGAAATTATAAACAAACTAAAAGCTTGTTCTGAAGAAATTTAACTGATCAGGGTGCAATATGGTTCAGAAAGTCATAGGTTTTCTTCATTAGAAATTGAAGCACAACAATCATTCTTAATTATTAACCCCCCAAGAAGCACCCCTCTGAAACAAAACTTCACTAGCAGATTGTTTTACCTTCTGTAGTTGTAACCTCCTTGTCCTTTTCTGTGAGGTGACTGATACTGTCATCACGGGAAATCCCCAAAGGACCGTTACTCAAAAGTGTTCTTTTATAATGCAATTTACTTTTCATTTAATGGAATAGATAGTCATGTACCTCATTATACTTCTATGGTACCATACCTCATCGATTAGCTGTTGCTTACTCTTATTTCATTCTCATATTAATAAGATTATTAAGATAACAGCGAGCTATGCAGATATCATATCGAAGTCCCTGCCATCAGAACAGTACTGCTTCATAGTGATTATTGAACTATCCCTGTCAACAGTTGTAAACATATTTTAGTTAAGAAAATGAATGTATCCAAAACTGCTTCTCTTACACATAGCCTACTTCTGCTTCTTTTATGACCCCCAGTAGTTCCTAACAATTAGGTTTATCATTGTATAATTACCAACAACTTTAATTAATAGAAAAGAAATATTACACTTCAGTATTTGTAGTTTTTTAAATACTATGAATATCTTTTTTGCTTTACTTAGAGCAACAAAGAGAGGAGATTGAAACTGAAAATGTAGACGGGGGGGCGGGGCAATGGGAGTTTGCTGCACAGCTGATTGACCTCGGTAGTAACCAGCTGATACTGAAATTATTTCTCTCATTTTGCAGCAGCTAAGAGTTTGTTGAAAAAGCCAGATGGAGTCAAGGTAGGTTAAATATACACTTTAAAATGTATTTTCTTATTCACTATCTGTAACTTCTGCCAATTTTTAGAATTGAATATGGTTATCTCTTTTCTTTATAGAATTTAATTGTTTCTTAGTGCCTATTTGAAGTGATTAAAGTTAGGTGAAAAACTTTAAAAAATGAAATAAAAGGAATAGTTGAAAAACAAGCATTTTAATAAGTGGAAAATAGAAAACTGCTGGAGAAAGAATGCTTTGCTTGCAATTGCAGTAGAGGATGATTATATAATTAATGACTCAGTGTTATTAATTATCTTATAAATGATGTTTTGGTAGTAGGCATGTTAGTGTTTTAGGTACTGGTGCTTCTTGACAGCATTATTGCCTTCATGTTTCCCCTTGATTTTTCATTAGATTTCATGGAAGATCAAAAGTTTATTGTTAGACTTGGCTCCACATGAATTGTATTCTACCAGGTGTCCTTGGTACATTTGGCAGAACTTAAGGGGTTTGATATGTCAACAAATAAGTTTGTCCTGACTAATAGACATTACTAAGAAGGGAATATTTTGGCAGCTTTCATACATAATTTAGAGTTCCTATTCTCATGTCACCAGATACTGCAGGAGGAGAGATGCTTCACAAATGAACATTCTGGATAAATACTTTGAAAAACAACCAGAAAAAAAATCACTCAGCAGTGAAAAATGTTTTTTTCTTTTCTTGGAGGACTCCTGAAGACTAAAATAAGTGCCTTGAGTTTTCATTACGTGATTTGAAAGATTTTTTTTTTTTTTTTTTTTTATTTTTTTTTTTTGTGCCCTATGTATTTTCTCAGGAGTGTTTCTTTGACCTGAATTTTAATTTCATATTTAATCTTAACTTTTTATTCAAATGAAACATTGTGTACTTAAATATCAGATTCATAGTATCTTGTCTCTGCTCTCCCAAATATGCACACTTTCCCCGTCAAAATAGTCTTGAGACTGACTTCAAATGAAGCAAGCACACTTCGATTTCAGCGCTTCTCATTGATAAGTAGTAGATATCTTAGTTGTATGGAGAAGCACATCATCTGTACTATTCTGTTATTTTGGTGGAAAACCCTTAACGTCTTTCATTGTGGAATATTTAAATTGTATGTACTCTGGCTCAATAGCTTTTCCTGTTTAAATATCATTCCTCCTACAGGTCTACAGTAGTATTTGTTATATCTTAATTTTGATAATAATACAACAATTGTTGCCAAAGTTTTGCCTAAATTACGCTTGTTGGGTTTTGATACTTCAGTTTTCAGCATGTTTTATGTATCTGCTGTTTTCCTGTGTGTTTATGTGGAGCAAAGAGAGTGAATATACATCTGGGGAGGTCTGTTTTCATCTTTTCTTTTATTGAGAGACTATATTCTCCATAGCATTTTTCTGCCCCTTTCTACAGCTTATGCTGTCTTAAAAATACAACAAAAAAACAGAAATATGCTGTTCTCCATGCATTGCTACTTTAAATCCAACCAGTCACGTTTTCTTCTTTTCCTTTCTCTTTGACTGGTCAATTCAGAAAAGGAAGTCCAGTTCGAGTGTTCAGATGATGGTGAGGATCTTTATCTGACAGATTTTTCCTCCTGTGAAACGTTCACACTTAGAAATCAAGTAGTTGCATTTAGTTTTGTTAACATGTTGTGAGAAGTGCAAGACTTTAAAGTACAATCTTGTGAATTTTAAGCCTGCAGTTGCTGTATGCCATCCACAGTGAATTGTTCTGCAGTTCTTTCTAGCAAGTTTTTTTTACTTTTTTTAACTGGGGACATGTAAATACAAAAAAGTAGATGTAACATTGGCCAATGCAGCTGTCCTTAGTTGATAAAAATAGCAGCAATACAGTAATCTTGTAACAGCCTTCCATTAGTTTTTAAAATCTTTGTATATTAAAAGCTAATAATATTAATATAATGTAACACAAACTACATTGCTGTACATAGTGAAATAGTGTAGCTTTAATCGAGCAATTACAGGTCAGAATGCAATGCTAAATGCTCAGGAGTCAAAAAACGACTCCACAGCCTTTCCATAATACGCTTTGCTAGCTAACTCCCTTCACAGCTCAGGGGGTTGTCACAAGATGTCCCAACTGACTGTCAGTCTCTCTAACTTCTCTTCCTCCTTGACTTACTCTATAGTTTTGCGTTCATTTGGCCTCTGTGCCTCCATATGGCAACTCATTATATTCCTGTGTATTGTGGCTTTGAACCTGAAGTTGGAGGTGTTCATGATGATCTGCTGTGATGTCCCAGCCAGCCTCTGTTGCTGCTGAAGGTAGAGAGAAGGCAAATGTTCATCACTCACACCTTTCTCCGAGAAGCACAAAAGTCCTTGAAAAGTAAAAAGTACTAGTCAGATCTGAATAGGCATGCAGTTACATAGCTAAATATTTTGTTCTTCTCTAGATGAATGTAGAATTTCAGTGAAAGTGTGTCAATGGTAATGTGCCCCAATGGGGGAAAGAGGACAGGTGCAGCGGGGATATTTATAGTATCCCAAACATGAAATATGCTTTAATTCTTTGGTTTCAAAAGTATTCTGTGGAAGATTAAGTCCCAAGATACAAGTTTTTGTTTTTAAAATATTTTTATAAAATACTGAAAAAAATCATAAATGACTCTACTGTCATGCCCAGTTGTTCAATGTGTTTGTTTGCATCTGTCCTGTACTACTATCAAACCTAAAAGAGTGGCTTTTGACAAGTAATGCTTTAGTATAAAAGTTTTTCTTCCTCACCACAAATAGATCACTGCTTCAGTATAATTTAAATTTAGAATGGTTGTTACACATGAAAATATTTTACTCCTTTTGGAATAGCTTCTCTTTTCTGTTGAAATACATGCAAAATAGATAAGTGTGTGTGTTCATATATCTTAACAAAAAATCTCATGTATATGTTGCAGGAGAGAGGGAGAAAATATTCAGGCTTGCTGCTGTTTTCTCTCTAAGCTTGAAAGGGTTTTGTACAGAAGAAATAACTTTGTTTTGAATTACATTATCTCTTTCTGCTTTTAGTAATGAATGCTGAATTCTTGATATGTTACTAATAAGTTTTGAATATATTTCCTGCAGTTTTCAGCAGTAGCTGTAATGGATATTGTTTATTTTTATAGGACTTTCACCAAGGGAGTATGGACCCAAGCCTGCTCTCCTTACTCAGGCAAAATTGGAGTTAAAATTTGATTAACCTATTTTCATTATGTATTCTGCAACAAACATTTTTTTGGCATATCACTTTATTTTTGGTATTAAGCTACTACTGAATGGGACTGTATGAAATCTGGTGAAATCTCCATTTCCTTCCTCATGTTTTTGCTTTGTGTGTATTTGTGTCTTTTATTAGTTACTTTTTGTTGGTAGTGTCTTGATGACTAAGCTGTCACCAACATATAAACTTTTAGTTATACAAATTGATATATGATTTTTTTCTCTTATCTTTGAAGATAGGGTATGCCATCAAGCAGTGTTGTACGTGTGCTCGCTACTCCATAATTCTCCTATAGAATTTCTATTTTTTTAAGTGGTTGGGGGATTTTTTTAAAGAAAGGTTTTCCTGAGTAAGGACTTCAGGTTTTGCCAATCTCCCAGTCCCATAAGTATCTAAGCAAGTTAGTTGTTATATAAAATACTCGCTAATACTTACATCTGAAAAAGCTACCTGTGAATGCCGTTATGCACCAAGGTATTCTTTCCCCCCCTATGTTGAGTTCAGAGAGCCTTGCAGCTTCGGGCTGAAATTGCACTTGGAATACACAATTGTGAATAGATAAATGAAACTTATTTGGCAATAACTAGTGTAAGCTGGAGCATAGAGTAAACACTTGGAATTCAATAATCACTTGTATTTTTCTTAATGACAATTTCGGTAGAAAGGCCAGTATTAGAAAAATGCAGATGTCTTATCCTTCTGCTGTAGAACACTATTAACTTTGATTATAAATCAAAGAAAAATATTTTTATCCGGTGTGGGAGAATGGTCCTATCATAAATATTGCTAAATAAGATTTAGTATGGAAATAATATTCTTCTGGCATTAACTAATTAGGCTGCAGAAGATTCTTGAAAGACAAGATAAATGCTAGTTAAAATGAGAAAGTTTTTACTCTGGAATAAATTAATGCAAACCTTATCTTCATTTCCATAATCTAGGCATGTCCTAAGTAAGACCTGAATTTAGCTGCAGATTTCATTCCTCCAGTCAGTGAGTCAGCTGCCCTACCTGTACCAAAGTAAAATAATAATGGAAAACTGCTGAGGGTATTAAGTTCAGTGAATTTCCTGAGAGGTGCAAACTTCTTAAGGCTCAAATTTAGCAAAGGCTTAGCACTGACAAAACTTACAGAGCCTGCACTTCTGAGGAGTTCAGTGCTTGATCTGAGACTGCAGGATCATTGAGAATCTTAAATTAGAAATCAGATGTTTCTTACACAGTTCAGTTTGGTCCACTGTTCTAGGACTTTCCCTTTCTTTATGCCTTTTCATATATATTACTGGGGACGTCATCATTTTCTAATTGATTTTAGAAAGGCTTTTCTTTAAGAAGAAAAAAATACCTCACAAGCTGGTTCAGAGTATTGCTAGAATTTGTTTCTTTAAATGATGTAGTTACCTTTTTACAAAAAAATCAATTAATGAAAGAATTATGTATTTTTGTTCATTTGCTTTGTGTGTTTAATGTTAAGTAGTGTGAATAGAACGTTCAGTACAATTTTGGGGGGATCAAAGTCTTTTCAAACTGTATATCTTTATATAGCTTTGCATGCTGTTTTGGACTGCTCTTGTTAAAAACAGACATGACCAAAACATTTCTGAAAAACTTTTCTAAATAATTGTTGAAGACAAAAATGATGTTTTAAACTGGTTTTGCATATACTTTAATATTGCTTCCTAGTATATGTAAAAAGTAGTTTGATACCTGATATTTAGTATTTTTCTACTTCTCACGCCACAGTATTCATGAAAGTGAATTTTAAAAGTGGACTTAAAGAATCAGATACATTTGAACTTATTCTTTACATCTTTTTTGAGATACAAGTTTGTATTAAATAGAAGGCCAGTCTTGTGAAGATACAGTACTGTGCTAAGCTGAAGAACTAGCATGACTATCCACATGAAGAGTTAAGCAGATTTCTTTGTGGATTAAGACTGCAGAAACTGTATAGTATGGAACCTGATACTTTCAGGGTAGGGTACCAAAAGTGAAAAGCTGATACGCAGTTACTGCAACATTCTTGAGACTGGAAAAATCACAGCTGGAAGTTATTTTTGTCTAAAATAACACAAAAAAGCTAAAGAGGCACCAATCTATTTCCAATATCAGTTACGTTTATGAAATTACATTCCAAGAAGTCAGTAGAACTATAGCTTTCTAAAGAGCTATGAGGAATCAAATACTATTTATGCTGGTGATTGATAATTAGAAATAAAGTGTAACTGAGTGCAGTTATTTAATACTGTTGCATAATTAGAAATCACAATGGCAATTTTGGACTCTGTTTAAACCAATATTATTTTTGTATTTTTCTCGTATGTATTTAGCTGCTTTCTAAAGGCTCTCTGTTCTTTTAAGTGTCACAGCTGAAGTCATCTATACCTTATATAGAAGTTCCTAGAGTGCATCTAAAAACATGTAGCTAGCATGTTTGGGGGAGTCACAGCTAGCTATCAAAGCTATTGTTAGTGTTCCTTTCAAGTTCATAAGTTCATCTTTCTGTGATTCTTTATTTCCATATCTATATCTATATATAGATATCTATATCTGTATATACATGTTCTATACAGAGAGATATAGATACAGTGCCTGCTGCAAGTTCTAAGGCTTGTCTGTTTCTATTTTCTGCATACCTACAGATAAACAACAAAGCCAACGTGGTAACCAGCCCCAAGGAAAATATTCCTACCCCGGCGCTGGTATACCTGGAATCTTCCTTTTCATGCTATCTGGAAGTTTTGGACTGTTTTCTGTTTGTTCTTTCTCCATTTTTGCTTTTCCATGTGTTTACTCAGTTTGCTTTCTAAAAACAGGTTTTGAGAAAACAAGTTTTTGTTTGAATTATACTTTCCTTTTTTGTGAGGAAGTCCATTGTTAAGCAGTGTATTTATTAATAGAAAATGTTAAATGGACGCTGGATGCGGTAGAGTTATAGCATTCATATTTGTAGTTGAATTTTTGCATGCTGTGCCAGAAAGTGAGTAGAATGCACTTCATGTTGCTCTTAGCTGTTTGCGTGGTGATTGTTTCAATTTTTTTAATGCTACTTTTTTGCCCAAAAAAACCTCTTACTATTTTCTTTCTTTCTTTTTCTCTCTTTTTTTTTTTTTTTCTTCTTTGCTTTAATATAAGTACTGATATCAAGGAGAGCTAACAGGATTATTGCCAGGCAACCATAAAAGAGACCTTATTCAGATTTTCATTCTGTAAAACTCAGCAGGACTTTGCAAGTCTACTCTTACTGGGATCTAGAGGCATCTAGTTCTAAAGTTTTTTGTTAGTTTCTCTTACACTTAAATCTGTAGGAGATATTGCCCTCTAATATTGTCTGCAGGGAACATATAACTAATTAGAGAACTGTTCATGAATATTTATATCACAATCTTACTTCTGTTAGTAGCTCCAATTTGTTGAGCATACATGTGCCACAGGGCTTACAAATATAAATGCTAGTGCATAAGTACCTGATTTTGTGAAGTATTGTTTTCCATATGATTGAAGCTTTGAAACATATATACAAAACACACACTGGGAGAGATTTTTCCTGTTGGCTCTTTCTGTGCCACTCACAATGAAGTGTATGTTCCTAAGTAACTTCCAAGCACGTTTTCAGGTTTTATGTAAGAGTACACGGCAGGCAGTTCACAGACATCGCCATATACAATAGTCCAAGCTGAAAGTGTGCTGACTATCTGTCTGCTATTTCAAGCAATTTTTTGGGGGTCAGGGGGGCAGGGGAAGGAGAAGGAGGGGGGAAATTTGGGGAAATTGCATTCTAAAATGACACAAAGACCTCCCACTTACTCTATGTGCTCTGCCAGGGTAGCAATTGATAATAATGTACCTGTTTCTTCCTCAGTCCTTATTAGTCCATCCATATTTTTATTTGATCACTTTTGTATTAATACTAATGCAAGCAGCAACCATGCTTAAAGGAAAGAGGGCATAGTTCCTCACGTTAGCAGCTCAGACAAGAAAAGGAGCAAAGCATTTAGTATGAGATCTTATGAAAGAAAGAGCCTCTTAGGTCTCCAGAGCTTCAAAGCCCTGTGTATGTTGATCATGAATAAGGTCTTTGCATGCTGCTGAATTAAGAGAGGTGGTCATTTTTTGCTGGCTTGCTGGTTGAGGAAATCTTTATATCCAGTTTCATCTGCTGGCAACAGTTAACATTTGTTATAGCTCTTATCACTGTAGCATTTGTGAGCTGGCTCTTCTTGCACGCCCTCACACTAACAAGAATGTGTTTACCAATGAGAATTGTTTTTCTCTTTATTTTGTTCTTGCTCAGGAGCCCCAAACTACAGTAATCCACAATCCCGATGGAAATAAGGTATTCAGAAAGAAACGACTCCATCTTGCTTGTCCAAACCATGCATTTCATCCACTATGCTAAAGCAGAATAGGGTCATATCCAGAATTTATCAAGGAAAATCTCATTCCTGTATTTGTCACCCCTGGTGTCTCTTGAGCCTGTTTCATCTGTGTTTTGTTCCTGCTGCGTGCATTCTGTGGTCACTGAGCTTCTGAAACTCTTGGGGGAATCAGTAGGGGTTGACCATCTTCGGTAGCCTATACAACCGAGCTTGGCGGTATTGTTTATTTCTTGTTTCAGACAAAAATTTCCACGTTCTAAATAAAACAAAAGAATGCTGTTCTCAGAGCGCAGTGAGATTATATCAAGGACTTTTTTTTGGAGTTGTCACCTCAGCTAAAGGCATACTTAAAGCTCTTCCCATCTACTGGTTCTCAGCATGCTTGTACACCATGCTGTGACATGTCTTTCACACAAGGCTTTGGTTTTCTTCCATAACATCACTGAGCAGTTTCAAAAAAATTTAACATTTCAAGTGATAAGGAACTCTTTTGATTTTTATACATTTTTCATGCTGTTTTCTTTTTTTCCTGTGTATTGTAGTGTTTATGTTTGGCAGCTGATTCCTAAAATATGTTTTCTTTTATTTTTTTTTCATGCATGGACTTGAAAAGGGCCAGGAAATACCATCATTTCCATATAACACATGTTCCTACATTTCCTGCGAAGAATTTCTTTTCAAAACAAATTTCACTGATTTCACTGTTTGCAGTATTAACTTCAGACTAGCTAAACATTATGACAATTTTCTCCATTACCTATAGTTATTGTATATGTAAAGGATTGAATCTGAGTGAAAAAATAACGCATGCAGACATCTCTCAAGCATGGAAGAAGTGTTGATAGTGTGTATCGTGCTTGTATATTCCATTTGTTTGTGTCCTGCATTTGTAGAACGGAGCTTTAATTTTCATCCTACTACTCTTTCAACTCCCAAAGCTTATACACATAGGCAACAAACAGCCTATATTTGAATTCTAGTCTAATCTTTATCACTAAAGCTACTAAAGCCCTCCCCCAAAACCCCAATAAAATATTGGCATGACTACATCTACTTGACTTTATTATATAATTACTAGAAATTCAGATATTTAATGTCCCAAAAGGTCACAGTAGACAAGCAAACCACTCAGTGTGGAGAGTTGCTCCTAAATTTCTTTGTTTGAAAAACTCAGTATTATACTATGGCAACTGGAGTGGATGCTTCAATATTACAGGCAACATCTGCCGTGAGAGCTTGTGCATGGTGTTTACCATTTGTATGTGTATGGAGTTTTTATTTACCTATATGTACTCTGTCTAGTATATGTAACTGATAGAGCATGATACATCTGTGTAGAGTGAATCAGCTAACACCAGCCAGTATAGGAGAAGCATGATGACTTGTTTCATTTGTGTGTGGATTGATTCATGTAGTTTTCTTTATGGATGCACATACATTTTTGGTTTTAAGGTCTGAATAATGCATTAACTGTTTCAAACATTCGTTTGACTCAGTAAGGGGCACTGTCAAATTTATTTTGTATTACTCAATTATAAAAACATTCTAAGAACTGAAAACAATACCACTCCTATCTTCCATCTCTCAGGTAAAAATAACCTGCCTAATTATTTTTGTTATTTAGCTGACTAAAAAAGTGGACAAATAGAAAATCAAGCTTAAAAACTATCAGGCTTTTTAAAGAATGGGTGCCTATTAAGTTTGACAATGTCCTTTTGAATTTATCCCTAACATTTCATGTTTCCGGTAATTCATGAAAGACTAAAATACAGCGTCCTTGCCTTTTTAACAGGGTAGTGGTTTAAATATAACTGTCTGATAGTCAAGTCACTCCTCTGGATGGCTGGATGTTTGAACATTACTTCTACAAAGATACATTAGTTTATCGTAGTTGTCCTCATAAATTTATCAATTCTCTCTTTCCTTCAAATTTTTATCACAAAAACAGTATAAAAATATGAAAATTACATTAAAAAACGTATCCAGTTTTATTAAGATCACTGGGAAACTTTCTGTTGTTTTAATATACATTGCATCAAGTCTTAGGAGGAAAAAAAAAACTTGCAAATTGTAGCGTGCAGAAGTCTGCATATTTAAAAATTGGAATGGAATGACTTGTTTTACACAGTTTGTTAATCACTAAGCTTAAAGTGGCAAGGTCTTCTCCCTGGCTGACGTAATTCATATAACATTTCAGGTAGACTTTGTACAGTTGGATGTTGAAGTAAAACAAATTTCCTATACATTCCTGTGAAGTCAAAACATTAGGCAGCAGGAAGTGTGTTTATGTTCCCTTCTGAAATGAATGGGAATGTTTGACCTCGCTTTCAGATGGGAACATCTCAATCTGTTTGTGACCGGTTGTTTGTGAATTACATCCCACTCGGCTTCAAGGCTTTGCATGATCTCTATAACTAACTGTACTTTTCATAGGAACACAAATAAGACTTGGCATATTTTATATATTCTACTTATATTTACTTCTCAACAGGAATCAACAGAGAGTTCCAATACAACCATTGAAGATGAAGATGTGAAAGGTATGATTGTTAATTTTTGAATTATTTGAATTCATTTCATTAGGCGATTAGAAAGAGAAGCTCCTAAGGAATCTTAAGGGAGAATGATTTTTTTTTCCCCTCTTGTGTTAATTAAATGGGTTTTACACATTACATTCCTTCTGACATTTTCAGGTTTAATGCTGAGTTTTCATTTACCAAAATGCAGTTTGTATGGTTCTTTTGGAATGAAGAATATAAAGTTAGTGCTTGTTACTTAAAATGTTAGTCCAGTAATAATAGAAGTAGCTTAAGAATTTGTAATTCAGTGCTTTCTACCTCTGGTTTAATTCATGTACTTTTAGCGTGTGCAAAGGGGTTTTTTTTTGTTTGTTTTTCCTTTTTTGAGGTCACCATTATAATATTTATTCTGTTCAGATGCCAGTGTTTCTTTGTGTTTCTCTTCTGTTTTGGCTATACAGTTGTTTCAGTTAACTTTTATTTTTCAAAACACTATTCTTTTTTTCCTTTTTTTCCCCCAAATATTATCCTGTGATTTTATTCATACTTATTTTAATAATATTTTGTTTTAAAAACTGTATTGGGTTTGTAAATGATTGCTTCATAGAGAGGTTGTTTTTTAGCATCAAAGAGTGATGTTATACATACAGTTGAAACACAAGCTGGAGATGATAGTAAAAAAAAATAAGAGAATAGAAGAGAGAAGGTGAAAATTCTCAGTTAACTGTTTTAGTATAAGGTATGCTCTATGTCGTAAGTAGTAAAGTGCCCATAGGAGTTACCATTACTGTGGGTGTTCGCAGATCTGTGCAGAGATTTGAACATGCTGGAGATCTTTGGCTGCAAAAGAGTATAGGAGTGTTTTAGGATTTAGAAGAGAATCAAAGTAGTTTGAATTGTATCCTCTCCAAAAAAAAAAAAAAAAAAAAAAAAAAAAAAATCTGGTGTTTTGTTTCTAGTTGGTAGAACAGATGCTATCCATGTTTGATAAAAATTTCAACTGAGCCAGAATAACAGACTGATACATGTCCTGTTTTAGGACTCACTGGCATTTGCTAATCAAACGTTTCACAAAGAATACACGATAGCCTGATTTCCTTAATGAGACAGACCACTGTCTGAGCTATAGTCCAGAATCCAGATTAGCATCATTAACCTGGCAATAATGTGTATACTTCCTGTCCAGAGCAAATAATTTCTTTGGTTAATGAGGAAAGAGCACATTTACACGAAGTCTCTAAAGGCAAGCGCATTCCAATTCCAGTCTCCTAACATGCATTATCAAATCTTTTCCAGAGCTCATATAGCATATTTGTTATTCTGCTGAATTTATTTTTATATTTCAAGTATTTTAGCATCTATCATTTTAGCAGAATCAATAGCATAGAAGAGATTTTAAATATTCACATAATCTTTCATCTTGAAAAGATGCTAGTTGACTATTCTGTTGCTGCAAATGTGAACCAGGCGGTCAGGAATGGCAACATGATTATAAAAGCTAATTCCAGCCCTATGCTCCATAAGGGAAGAACAAAACAACTACAAGATTCCCATCCTTTATGCAAAAATTCCTCAATTATCCAAATTTTAATTACTTATTTATGAGCTAGTTTCCTTCTCTTTCTGATACACTTTGAAAAATGTTATATTGAATGTATCCTTATTGTTCTCTTAATTGTCTTCCACTAATGAGAATGAGGAAAGTCTTGAGAGCAGAGGAACAAATTTATTTCAGGACAAACTTAGCCATTCAACTTCTTTTATGTTACCGAGAGTTACTATGCAAATGTAAGACCAACAAACAAAATTGGAAATATGCTTTGGAGAAATATCTGAGGCCATCCTTTCTGTGTAACAGTTTGTGTTCTGTAGAATTTTTATAAGCTTTCATCCACAAAGTAAGGAACTTGAATTTTTGAAGACTGAAATTCACTGTCTGTGGTTTGGGTAGTTGTAACATACCGTTCATTAAAAGGAGAATAAAATTAAAATTTACTTAGAATAATAAAGCATTTTTTAAAAATCCATTATTTCTTGTAGATTGATGATTCTTCGTTAGCTATTTTTAAGACCATACAGCTTTTAGATAGGGGGTACATTTCTACTCTAATCGTGCAAAAACAGGATTAAGGGTTTGTAATTTCTGTGTACTCCTGTATACAAATAGTTGGTATTAATAATACAGAAACTTAAAATAATGTTCTTATCCAATGGACCGTCAGCTTCTTTGAACAAACTGATACTTAGTGGGAAAAACGAACCCAAAACATGTGCATAAAAGTATTACATACACTCTTTTATATGCACCAAAAAAGTTTGCATATGCTTTCTTTGTTTGGCTGACCAGTAGTCAGTAGTGCAGTAGGATAAGAAAAGCAGCAATTTGTACTATTTTAGTAACCTGTACAACAATAAATTTTTCTCACTGCTTACATTTTACAATTTCACCTCATATCTTACTATTCTTTCACAATGAAGAAGAGGCTTTTTCTTGTTCTAATCCTGATAACATAAGTTGGCTATTACTAGTATTAATTCCAAATGAAAGCTAAGAAATCCTGGGGCTTTGGGGGCAGAGATTGTTTTGTTTTGGAAGAAAAGGTTCCAAAATGTGCAGACTTCTTTATAACAGAATTTCTGTTCTAGAACAGTTTCTTTTTGAAATTCATGGTAGATATAAAGAGAAGAATTCACTGAAGAAACCATTTAACATATATATATATATATATATATATATATATATATATATATGCAATTCTACCAAATGATCAAAAATAAAAATTCCAAGTTTCAGGATTTCACTTCTCAAATTCCTTTCACAATATTTGAATGTTTTAATTATTTTTGCTTCAGTCACAGCAAAAAGAATACCTACAGAGCAAATAACGATTCATTAACTCTGATTTTTGGTGTAGATCAAAGATTTTCTTTCACTCTATAAATAATGAAGGCCTCTTTTTTAGATATATTTCGTGACTACTTTCCTATTATATTTACTCAGTTTACTAGGAAAAAGTACATTGTTTTGTTATTCTTTATTGGCAAATATAGGTTGATTGTTAGAAGGTTGATCTGTACCTTCAGAGTTGCCATGACCACTGAGAATACAGATACATCTTTTTGTGTATATGATTGTATACATTTATATGATTATATGATTGTATATGTGATTGTATATAATTATATGATTGTATACATTTGTATTGATTATACTTAGTGATGCAAAACGTATTGTTGTAGTGGTGTCAGCAAATCATTTGTAGTGGTGTTGCCTCTGTAAAAAACAATTAAGTGGCACGGAACATCACTAGTGTTGAAAATACGGCAGATACCATTTTCATTGAAAAAAATCAGAGTCATACCAAAATATGCCCCTTTGCATGCTTTTTTTTCAAAGTACTTTGAGCTTTGAAAATGCAGATTATTTGGCATTAGCTTTACCAGTATTTGAAATCCTGAAGTCTGTTTTGATAAACCTCTTACTTTCTGAACTTTTATAGTCCTCATGAGAAGTCCAAGAAAATTCTTCAAGCTTTAGAAAAGTTTGGATTTGCTCTGTAAAAACCCTGTTCACATGGTAGCAGCTGTTGAAGGAATAGGAGTTAGGCACTGTATTGAAAATACAGATTTTATGTCATACTTTATATGAGATTCAATGGGCATTTGTCTCATGGCATCCTAGCTCAGGCCTGCACAGGAGATCAGAGCACGCCTGTGGTACTCCCCTGTTTCTTGTTTCTGCTGCCACTCTTGGCATTGCTTTTGGTACTACTGAGGAATTCAGCTGGTGTACAGGCCAGTATCTGCAGTCTTTTGCACTGAAATAAATGGTGGAGACAAGATTTTATAGGTTTGCTCCCTCATTGTCTGTCTCATACCATGCACTGCTAGTAACAATGCAGCTGTAAATTATGATTTCTATTGCTGTATGAGCTGGAGTTAACTCTAATTAAGTCATTGATGTAGCGCTTTGTTCTCAAAGTTTCAGTGAATCATTTCACCCCCACTTGAACAAACTCTCAGGTGCATTAACAGCAAATACCCGCTAACTTTAAATAACAGCCTCATGATAACAGTTTGAGTTAATGGAAAGTAATAGCTTGGAGAACAATTACAAGTATCTGCAGCTGATGTAAAGGAAAATGCAGTGTAATTTACCTTTATTCATAACACTTCTTATTTCTTTCTTCAAACCATTATATGTAGTTTTGCAACTAAGCTCATTAAATGAATAATATAGAGCCTCTGCACAATGATATAACACCATGTTGTAACTATAGATTATTTATATATAATTTTTTGTTTGAAGCATAGCATACAAAATTATATCTCAGGAATACAATTACAAGAAAAACAACAATGCAAATGCTTTGCCTAATACTTTTATTTAATTCTGTAATATCACAATTAAGAGCAGATTAAATATCTATTACATACTTTATTCCTAAAACAAAAAAGAGGATCTTCATTTAATCACAGGTCTGAGAGAAAAGAGATATTTGTCATATTCTTCTTGCTGCTGAAGCTAAGTGACAGATGTAAAATGTTTAGTAGGTGAAGTTCCAGCTATTTGTAGGTTTCTGGTCCTTTACTGCATAACGATACAAAGGACGGAAAGTAAGTGAGCTAGATGAGCTCAGGCTGATGCTAAAATAGGAATGCTACATAGTGTATTTTTTGGAGATTGCATGAGAAGGAGCTGAAAGATGTTAACATGCTTGCAGTAAAGTAAGCAGAATACAATGTGCTGTTGTTCTTAAGGTGGGTGAACTTTCTCCCAAATATGAATGACAATTTTAACTGTAACATCTGGGATAATCGTAGTAACCTCTTACACTGATGCAGCTGTTTCAGCACTGGGTCCATAGCCTAACACTTGGCACGTACAGTTGCCTTGTTCACCAAATGCTGGGTGCACGTGTTATTCCAATATACAGGGAGTTCATTTTCTATTTGTTTAATACCAGTATAATTTCCCTGCCATTAATTGCTTGTGAGGTTGCCTGTTTTTCACTTTTCAATATTCTTTTCATTCTTCTAATGTTTCCGTCTGAGGCTGCTTTTAGCATTGTGAGTCAAAGCCAGCAGCCTCCCAAGGGTCTATTTTCTAGAATGATTCAGGGAATAAGCAGTCCTGCAACTCTGACAGCTCTTATAAGCTCAAGCTTTACACTTTAGCTGGGCGCTTTAGGAAAGATATTTTCCCTCTGTACTAAACTTGGCTTCTGGGTGCAGATTTTCTAGGATAAGGGTAAAAAAGCTGCTTCCATTTTAAGGTTCAGCTACTGTTTATAGCTGAAGATAATTTACTGATGGGATTGAATGGGTCTCTGAGGTAGTAGAGGGAATATTCTCAGATTACCTGCTATCTGTCTTTACTCAAGATGATACTTTGAGCTGTAGAAGAAATGATCCTCAGCTGTCCCTCAGCTTAATAAAGGGCCTTCAAAATTTTTTTCTCCATAGCATGGGATATGATTCATCTGTTTGGAATATTCTGCATCTTATTGATATGTGGGTCAGTCTTGTTTTCTTTCTGGCTGAGTTTAAGGGTGAAAAGTCTGAGCTTATAAAAAAATCTTCGAATTCTTCATATATATGGACAGAATTTAGGAACTGGTGATTTCCCTGAGGACATTTTCAGCAGTATTGTGACTCTGTAGACACTTCTAGAACTGGAGAAGCACGTGATATCAAGGAGGTGTTTAATTAAAAAAAAAAGATAGCCTTTGATCAGCTATCACAAATGTCTTTAGGAACAGATTCTTTTGTCTTATGATCTTTCAGAGAATGCAGACATTATTTTCCTTTCGTGTCGGGACCTCACCCATATTTTATGTTTGAAGGCAGGTATATCTTTAGTTTGAAGATGGTGAGATAAAACTTAGCTTTTTGTTACATCTCATGTAGAATGTTCCTTTTCCAAGATATTGAAAATCTTAGTATCTCTATCTTTGTCTTATTTACATAGGTATGTATTTATATCTTTTAGAATTGGAACATTTTATTTTACTAAGAGCATTCCATGGCAAACAGTGGTGAGCTTTAAGAATTTAAGGAGTTAGCTAATTCAAGGTTTTGAGTCTGAAATTGTTTGGAACTGTAGTTCAGGTCCCTTGCTCACAAAAGTTTCTGACAGTAACTATTGAACATGTGCTGTCTGCATGACAGTGATCATTCCTAAATAAAAGGGCAGGAGTGGAAAGAAAGAGAATACTGAGAATATGGGCTGTAGTAAACGCTATCTTTCAGGATTACTTGTGGGATTTCTCCTTCCTGTAATAATAAATATAATGAGACTGGAGCTCTGACAGAATCCCTTTGGTATTAGATTGATGTGTTTTTTTTCAGTAATACTGTGGAATACCATCATTGTTTTTGCCAGCAATATGCACAAATATTTACAAAGCCGAGTTCTTGAGTTTACCATGGTCAGTAAATCTAGATCTCTTATGGTATTATTTTGCCCTTAGAGTTGAATTAATGAAAACAGTTCTAGGAGTGATGACCCCCTGTGGGCAAAATTACTGAGCTACAGAACACTTACAGAGAAGATAAATTCTGGCTAATTTGTGCTTCTTAATATATCTGTAAGGTACATGGCCTTAAAGTGTTGACCATTCAGGGGCACTTACATTCATGTTTTGCTAATTTATTTCATTTTATATTTTTAACGGTATAAACAAACTAATTTAATCAAATTGGAATATATTTTCCTAAAAAAAAACTTTAAAATCCCGAGAACATTTATTTCAAAATCCTATATAACTCAGTATTGAATAGAGAGGTAAATCTGCACTGGCATCTGAACAGAGTCATTAATGGCTACTGCCTTTACCAGTTTTCTTTGACAGCCACAGTTCCTTCCAAAAATACATCATTAACATTGTTTGTGTGTTCAAAGTTTTATCAGTTCTTACTGTTTTTAATTAAATATCATTCTTCTTTTTGGCCTTCTCTTTTTCTTTCTTCATGTCTGCTTGACCCTCATACAGCTCTCACAAAGGAGGGTGACATGGAGAGATTATGTTCTACCCACCACTCCTCCTCTTCCATTGCTTCTTCATCTTACTGGTCACCATCCTTGCTGTGCCCCAGCGGCCGCTCCTGCTGCCAGTGTCTCCTGAGGATTCTGGTCACCCTCTACCTCTTCATCTTTGTTTGTTCATATGTTGTGTTTCTTTCCATCAATTCAGCTGGCAAGTCCACGAAAAATGCAAACTCACAGAGTCAGTCGCTTGAGTCTGAGTTCTCCCACTCCACTCCTTCCTCTGTACTGTGTAAGTTGAGAGACTCATCTGTTCAGATGATCTTTTCTGTCTCTCCCTTTTCCCCACTCCCATCATGTGAGAAAGCAAAAAATAAAATAAAATAAAATAATAAAAAAAAGGTAAATGTCTGGTCTAGAAGTGACCATTTCTAAGGTTTAAAAAGTATGAGGCTTTTTTTATATAGGCTTGTTTACCAAATTCTGATCTTACGTCCTAGGTATATTAGGATGATTCCACTGATGCTAAGAATGGACATTTGGATTGCTAAAAGTGAGATCAGAATGGGCCTTTTAAAACATGAACTGTGTGTAATTAACTTGAACCTAATCTTAAATTAGAGTGGAATTTCTGCTGAATGTTACTAACAGGTGAATGGAGAATCATTTTGAGAGGTTATGGGCTCTCTCAGGTCACAACTGGTAGCAACTATTGCTAAAAAAGCTAACTTTATTTTTAGGGAAGTATGGGATAGTTAGGCATTTGCAGCTTGGAAGTCCATTGACACTAACAAATGAATCACAGCTGCACAATGGAAAAATGACTGTTATTTCTTTATATTACTATTTAAACAAGTGGAGATCAAATTACTTTTTTTGTAATTGTGAAAACACTGATCAGGGATTGACTGTCCAATGACATGAGGAAATCAATAACAAATCTGTCACAGTGACAGTGGACTCTCAGGTATGGGCTTGCTTGCACAGAGAGTAGAAGAAACTATTTTTGCAGTGTAGCTTTATGCTACATTTTGTCAGGAAGTTTTAGCACCATGACTATGTTACAAACTAGAACTACAAATACTGACAGCTCAAGCTGCACGTTAGCTATGTCCTCCCTTAATAATGGGAGGAATTAATAAGAAAGGTATAGACTTGTATAACTTTCAAAGCTATCAGCAGCACATCTTATAAGGGTTTTGTTCCTTCTGTAGTATATATGCCCAGAAAATCGACTATATATTCTGAAATTTTCAGATTTGAATTCTAACTGCCTTACATTCCCTGCTTCATTGTCCATAGTTAAGAGTGCTAAGGCCACTGTTAATATTTAAAGGTAGATGTTAATAAATACTTTGTTACTGAATTTAGGACCATAAAAACCTAGAAAAAGTGAATTATTTTAGTTTCCCTGAACAAGTGTTGTATACAAGTGGCATAGTAGATACTATGACATTTTAGAAAAGTGAACAATCTCAGTTATTCTGCTCATTCCAATACTGAATTGCAGAGACAAGCAAGGTCCTTCACCACTTTGTTCCACAAAATAAACTTCTCAAAACTCCTATAAAAGCTGCAGATAGAGTTCAACTTAAGTAATACCATGATGATGCAATTAAACAATCACCTGCTTTATGCAAAATAATTGTTAAATGTTATCCTGATTCTTCTCAGTTAGAAGCATTAAGGGAAACTATTCTTGTATTGCTAGTTGGAAACATGGTGGTACTAATATGTCTGGTAGTAGGCTACCAGCCGAGTTTTGTGTAAATGATTTACAGATCTGAATTTTACAGAGCTGTGTGCAGGAGGCTGTAGTTTTCATATTTGAATGATTCTGGAAGATAGAATTTTCAGGCTTGCCAAAACAATAATAGCAGGACAAAATAAGGCAAAACAGCTGATGTTATCTCAGTGTCTGAATATGCACCAGACTCACTTATATCTTTTATTCTTTATGTTTGGAAGTACCTTTTCCCAATAGCTGTGGTATTTAAGTTACTTCACTGACTAACTTTACTGATCACAGCAAATGTAACCTTATCTGTCCTAAATTATGCTACAGTTTTGAAAAGTAAAATTCTGGTGTAATATGATTTTAGAAATGGTTGTGATAGTCTCTGTTTTCTATAGCCTTAAATTTAAAAGGAATCTGCAGTCCTGTGACCTGAGAAAATTCAGAAGAACAAAAGAACCTACTTTCTACCACAAATGGTAGGATTAATTCAAGTGCAAGAAAAAAAACTTAATTTTGAGGTGCTGAGAGAAGCTTGAGACAGTCTTCCATGATCTTTTTTAATAAATGTGAGGAGGAAAATCAGGCATAAATACTAATAAAGATGAAAAATGTATTTAGCTAAGAGATGCCATTAGCAATGGTACAGTACCTGATTCAACTACAAACCTGAATGTGGTTAAAGAACAACATTTACAATGTTTGGGCAAGGAACCTTGGCAAGAAGGGAAAAATTAAGTATATCTAAAGGAATTGAAACTGTTGCTGAAGGAAGCAAGCCCAGGTATTTTAGAGAACATGAAACATGACTGTGAAATCAGTAGAATAGTAATGATAACTTGAACAAAATATATCGAACAATACACACTTTTCACGAAAGGCAGAAATAAATACCCTGAAGTCAACATTAGTGGTGTGATAGGCTATTAGGGTAAAAATGCCTGGCATGGATAACAGAAAATGAAGGCACTTGGGCTAAAATCATACTGAAATAAAGTTTTGTTGGGATAGTACTTACGATTGTTTATAGAATATTGAGGCAGATTATAGAGATCTCTGTGATACTGTTAAAAACTATTATGAACTATTGGAGTTGTTTATATTTGGCAGACTGATGGCCAGAAAAAAAGATTGGAAAATAACTACTATAAAGAGCTGAATTCTTACAGATATGAATAAGTCTCACTTGCAGTGAACAATATTAAAAAAAATCAATGCAAGTTAGTACTACTGAAACTTTTTCTGTGAAATACAGAGGTGTTATACTGAGCTTGTCAGAGAGAATGACATAGGCTCAAACGATCATGATTTGATTCAATTCAAATTAAATCACAGGAGAATTCAAGTCAGCAACTTCATTTTAAGAAAGCAAATTTTGAGAATCTAGAAGAAAAACTATATGGTGTAGTCAGACTAGAAAGTTTGGTTCCAGGCTGTCAGAGGCATATGCGATTTCTTTATGACAAAACTATCTGGAAAATAGGAAGAGCTCCAAAATTTAACTGGATGAATAATCACGTCTGACGGCCATTTTGTAATGATACAGTGATAAGAAGGTGAGAACCGAAGTAGTCTTCAGCATTAGCTCGGTATAGCACAGAACTCAATTCACCCTATGTTTGCGTGAGGTTTGTTGCTAAGGTAGTGATGGGAAGGTGGAAAGCAAGAAGAATATTGAGTGATTCTTAGATGCTTAAAGTTGATGAATGACATTGTGCATCCACATACTCAGAATTCATTTTACAATGCAGGATAAAATTTCTAGTCTGCTCCTCATTTTTTCAAATTCAGTTATTTTCAAGGTATGGAAATAGAACTAATGACTGTATGCTTTCCATCTAATTGCTATTTGTTGGGACCCTGTTCTGATTACAAATGAAGCTAGGTCTCTCACACTGTGCCCTTTGTTTTTAGCAGGTCACCTTGATAAGGACTGTACTGGGTAAAATGGGAAGGATTTGTCTCTCCAGATTTAGATAGTCACAAAATAGATACCCATATTTAAGTTAGTTCTCTAGACCTCTTTTATAGTCAATGCAGAGAAATAGGCCAGATGAGTCACACCAATTTTAGATATCTATTTTAGGATAAGATGAATTGTGCTCAGAAAGTTCTTATTTTTCTCCATTGACTGTAAGGGAGGGGAGTTGAGACAAACTCACTTGTTTGTAGTTATAGTTGCTTAAAACTGGATGAGATGAATTCCATCTGATGTATACAAAGGTATGTAGTTAAGAGCACTGAGTTGAAAAGTTTTAAGAGTGTTAACGTTGAAAAATAACACGTGAGCAACTAAGAAGCAGAATTATTTTAATAATCTCCTTGTTCATGTGCTAATTTATAAACTGGTTACCTCATTCCTCTGAAAAAATACTTTGCTGCTTAGCAGGGATGTCACAGTTACTAGTTTTAAACAAAACGATAGTAAGCGGTATGCAGTTTCCTGATTTAGCTATTAGTTGAAAGCTGAGGATAGTTGGACTTTGCCATGGGTCTCACAGATGCTATTGCAAGTGCTGTCTGCACTGCACTTGCTTGATAAGAGGCTACTTTTCTGAAAGTCCAAAGTGGTGATTTTGTGTTAAAATCACCATTAGTGCGTTAGGATGATTTTGTGTTAAAAGAAACCAAGGAACACTAAAATCAGAGAATTCCTAGTTCTGTAAAATCAGTGCCCATAATTAATAACCATTCCAGTACTGTAATTATGCAGCCGATCATGTAGAGTAAAAAAATACTTCAGTCTCTGAATGGACTTTAAGGAATTTTAATTATTTCAGAAAAACACTATTGGTGTCAGTTTTGAACAATGTGTTGGGCAATATGGAGGTGAGTCTTGTCAGGAGTTCTTTTGTGTTTTTCACTAAACATGTAGTATCTAGTATCTCTATTTTTGAAAACTTTATTTGCACATAGCAACAGCTCGTTTTTATTCTATACTTTCTCTCTTCAATTAAAATACTAAAATACTGATTCTTTGTGATTCTTGTAGAGTGAACCTACTAATACTGCTTGGAGCTACAGGAGGGCAGGAAAAGCTCCACAGTTTCCTCCAGGAATAACAATTTCTATCGCTATTGTAATTTTTTCTCTGGTACTTTATTTAATTAGTTGAGAAACTGCGCTTTGTGGGATTAAAGCACTTAGAGTGCAATAGATGCTTTTCGTATGAATGGTGTTCAATTGATTATCAAAGATTATCCCAACCTCGCAGCTGATTTGAGAAAAAAACAGTGAAATATCACTATTAATAACTCATTTAAAGTTAAAATATGTACTAACAACAGTTCTGCAGAAGTAATTTTAGCCAACCAGAATATATTCTCTTTCATTCTTTTTTTTTCTTTTTTCTTTTTTTTTTTTTTGCTCATCTTTGTAATACTTTTCTTTAAACTGCCTTTGTGTTAGTCATACATATTCACTGCTCATTTACCAAAACAAGGAACAAGGGTCACATTTTTCTGAACAGCTAATACCTCATTACCTTAACTCACTATCTCTGTTTTATATGGAGTAAAATTTATATTTACGGAGTAGGTCCATGATTGTGTCTTCAGTGGATCTACTTCACCTGTACACTGAGCAAAGAAAGCAGAAGTCATCTTTTCCACAAAAGTTTGCCATTTTAAGGTAGTTTTATGCTACTCTATAGTCTTTTTCATGAGTTAATCAAGTGAAGAGGAACTGCAGTAGGTCTCAATACCATTCCCCCCGCCAGGTTTTACACCTAACCACAGCATCTGGATTATAAGGAAACATTTCTCTGATTTGCTTTATGCATGTTGAATATTAAAATCCGGTAATAAAATTCTTGTCTGCTAATATTGGTACTTGTCTTGGGTTAGGTTTTGTCTTCAGCCTGAAGAGTTGCACAGAAATTACTCCCAAAAATTGTTTCCTATCTTTGTGTGCCTTGGACTAGGACTGTACATCTTGCATTCAGAGGACTAGAATAGAATTCCCTTGGAGAGCTGCTTATCAGATATAGGAAGAGAATACCTGAGGCCGTGGCTCTGTCTTCTTAATCACTTACTTCTCAAACCAGCAAGGGATCCTGAAGGCTGGAGTACACAGTCCCCCTCTGACAGGCTGTAGAGGACAACTCAGTACAGTCAGGGAGCTCAGAGGAGGCTTGGGGGAATACTACAAACCCTTCAGCCTCTCTCCAGTGGCCACTGGATGGTGGGGAAGATCAGTGCACATTATGTGTAAGCAACATGATGTAGCTCTCAGTAGTGTTCGTTACTGACAAATATATTCGCTATGATTAGTTTCCAAAAAAATACCTGAGCACTAGTTAACAATGCTGTCCCCTCACACCTCAGTTGTTTTAAAAACACTGAATATATTTTTGCTATGTAGTCCTTCACTAGAGATTATGTTGTTATATAGGTCATAGGAAACCAATGCCATTTTCTAAGTCTGTACGGGCTTTTTTTCACTCAACTCTTCAGCATAGCCCTTACACAACGCAGCTGAACTAGTTTTATAGAATCCCATTACTGATTTTTGAGTTTTTCTGCTGTACCTTAGAGTATTTTTGCTGTTTATTAAATAAACTCCTAAGTGCCTTAAGACTAAATACAGCCCTTAACATTCTGAACATACAATGGTATTTTAAAGAGAAAGAATAATTAGCACTTTTCGTATTAAAAAACACCAGTTAAAACCATTGTTATTAACCTGCAGTAAAGGATGATTTTCATGATCTAGGGAGTACAGCACTGGTAATTTCAGTTTCCTTAGGGTAATACTTCCTATCTCTGCTTCAGAGAAAGGGCCAAATTCAGTGATAGCGTAAATGAGCACATATCTTTGTATCTTGTGAGTTTGACTAAAAGCATATCACTCTGTGGAAACAGCCATTCTAAAGCTGGCCATGCAGTGAGCTTGCTTGCATGTAGTTCCTTTCAGATTTCATTTTGTCCTTTAAGTTTTGTTTTAAGAAATTGTGATGGATGTTGCAACTGTGTTGGTAAGAAGCTTGCTTATTTTTATTTTCATTAACACTAATCTATTTCTGGCAAAGTATTAGTGCTAGAAAATATTATAGTCTTATTCTGTATACAAAATAAAGGCATCTGAAATATAACTAATATCAGTGTTTCTTTAATTAAAAATTAAACAGATTCTACACAGATTCCATCAAATTTATAAGAAAAATTTGGTAATTTTCTTCCCACTTTAGTAAGTGCCTGTTAGTTCTGTCAAGTATTGTCTGAAATAGCAGAACTGTGTTCCCACCAGTATCCAACTCTTCTCAGCTCATTTTCAGCACCATCCAGTTTTCTTCTTTGCCCTATGGAATAAAACAATAACACTTCACTTGTCACCAAGCCACACTTTTTTCCGTTTTCTTCTCCTTCTTCCCTCTGTGCCTTCCAGTCTCCTCCCAGTTTTCTATTTAGCATATCCTAGTTCTTCCCTGTTTCCCCGGCCTTCCTGTCAGCTTTCTTCTCCTTCCTCCCTGCCTAAACCTCCGCTTCCTAGACAATATATTTATAGGCTGAAATACATTTGGGCTCTATTTGTATTCTCTATCCCTGCACCTACACACATACCTATACAAAATACTTTTTTTAAAAAAATCGATAGTTTGTGTAAAAGTACAGCTGCTATGGAGATTTTAGCTGTTCCTTGTTATCTGATGTTACTGAATATCTTATATTGTCCTGTTCTTGACTGTCTTATTCTTTCAGTGTTCATTTGAGGCTTCAAATAATTAAGGACTGAGAATGAGGGTGATCTTGCACACAGCGTAATATATTTCTGGAACTCCAGCTTCTGAATTACACTGCGCTTATGCCTTTGGTTCTTAGTCACTTCCTCCCTATGCGGTTACTTATCAGTTCACTAAATATGAAGATGTCTAATTTTCTTGGGCGGCTTCTGTACATGTATGTATAAATGTGTAATTGAAAGGAAAGAGTAGTATAGTTGTTTTCATATACTGAGTTTCACGTGGTATTCGTCATTTTGTAGAAAATTTGAGAAAGTTGGAAGGCAGATCACGTGGCAACATCTTTCTGTTTGTGACAGTCCCCATTATGAACTGAGAAGTCTTTCCACAAGTGCTGGAAAGACTGACACTGCTGCTGGAGTCAGTGGTTGAGCTGTGCCAGTGATACTGCCATATTCCCACTTACCCTTTTTGCTGGCTTGCAGAGCTTCCTATTGGATGTTCTTTATGTTCAGCAGACACAGCTCTACTACATGTTAATACTCGCCAAAGAAACTTTACTGGACCTTTATTCTGTAGTGATAGGTAGCCCCTGTCAGAAAGCTTCATGAAAACACATCATTTTCACTACAATTTAATTTTGGAAGAAAAAAATAGAAAGAAAAGCAATTTTAGCAATATGGTTCACTTTTTTACTTTTCAAGTTGATGTTGATTTGTATCTTGTAATGTAGTACAAATAAAAGGTATGGCCAAAATACCACATCTTGACTTATCTAAAACTCTTTTTTTTTTTTTTTTTTTTTTTTCAAAATGGACACTTGCAAAAATTTCCATTCCCATTCAGAATAAAATCAAATCTCAAAAGATTCACAGAGAGACGCTTCGGCCATCCAAATGGATTTAGTTCATACTGCTGCAGGCACAAACAGATGACAGTGAATTGAGTTACCTTCCAACTAAGTTGAGCTGTTGCACACTGTTTATTTAAAAGAAAAAAAAATCCATAATCCATTGGGCTTGTTTCACCAAATGTTATGTAATAGAACATATACGGATGCCCACTGTTTATTGCTCTTCCCTGTCAAAGTGTATATAACATGTAACTTAACTATGGACTTTTAATTGTAAAATGTGGCAAACAAATAACTGATAACAGCGAAGAAGTCATATTGTCAGTTTTCACTAACCAAGTGTATAGACAGATGCAAGTAAAATCATAATGTGTCCTTGCAGTTTTGTGTCTCTTACATGTGGAAACTACAGTACATACATTGACCTTCTTATGACTTACATTAATCTAAGAGTTGTCCAGTAACATGATCTCATGATTTTGTACAGGTTATGGGAAGTTTTGTATCACTTTCCATTGTGTAATTTAATAATCTGTAATTCTGTAGTTTCTTACTGAGTTCTGTTACCAGGTTATTTACTCAAATTCATTAGTTATATATGTAGTAGATGTAGCATGCAAAATTCATGATTTCCTTACTACATTGTGTCTGCATAATCTGGCTTTCATTCTGCAAGCATTTGCAAACACTGCACCATTATCTCTTATACTGAACCGTCCTAGCGTTTGGCTTGTGCTGATAATGCCATACCATGTCCACAGTTTCTGCTGTGTCATATGACAATAAAGCCATTGCTGATTGGCAAAGTCACAGCTCTTCATTAAAATTTTTTTGTTATTTCCACAGTACTTTTGAAAAATAAGGCAATTAATACTTTGAATGTTCTTGTCCTGCAATACTATCTAGTAGCCAGAAATTAATCACAGAAAAATCTTGCTAGATTTTATGTCCTGTTTTTCTCCATCACTTCTTTCATTTCTGGTTTCTTTCTGATGCTTTTTGCATCTGCTAATGCATTTGCTAATGTATCTGGAGATCCATTAGTTCTTCACTTATTAAAAGAAGTGGTGGAGCACAAAAGAAATGGAGAAGTGCTTTAAAATGATTCCAGTTCTTGCAGTACGTAGGAAGGTCACTTAAGATTTATATTCTGCTTTTGCTCCCCAACATTTTTTTTTGAAGAAAAATGTAAGCTCTCTCAGTGCTTTGGTCTTGACATGACATGCACATTTGCATATATATGGGGGGTGCACACACACTTGTGCATGTATATAGCTATGTTAACTATCTAGTCCACATACAGGAATGTACAGGAGAATGGCAGTTTGTTTCTTGAGCAAGGGATCTTGTAAAACTTGGTTGCTTACAGCTCTTTAATTTCAAGCTCAATCTTCCACATCTGTGTTCTGCAATTTAATAAAGATAGGTTAATATACATATATTAAATTCTTGCAAAAGTACCAGTAAGAGCTCTCTGCCTTGCCTGCTTAGCATTATACTTACAAGAACCTTTATCTGAGAACAGTGCCACTCTGGGTGGACTTTTAACAGTGTAAAGTTGAACTTTACAGGAAGAAAAGCACACAGTGCAAAAATATAAAAATATAAGCCTCAGTTCCTCAAGAAGCAAGTTCTAACGGTAGAAGTCAGTTTTCAAAGTGAAGCCAGTTAGTTTTCTGCTTTCTGAAGCTTTCTTAATACTTTGTTCTCCTAGAGTAAGTGATAATATTAATACATAATGCAGCACAAGTTTATTTGATATTGTTTTAGTGTAACTATCAATATAAAAAAAATACTGACTTGCTAGCTTATTTCTTTGCCAACAGTTAAAGGAGAAATATACTTGAGTTCGAAGAGTCTCATGAGAAAATACATATTCTGCTAGTTGTTTTTATTTTATTATACTTCTGTTACTATTTAGGATTTATTATTATTAAATAATAGTTGTACTGTAGTATCCCAAAATGGTCTGACTGAGATTTATTTTAACCTAGATGTGTTAGGCATTATACAAGCAAAGCATAGTCACAATCATTGTCGCCGAAGTCACTGTATCGTAGTTAGACTTGTGTAGGTGCGTGCACATATTATGTGAAATCCATGGTGCTTTGCACCAAACAATTTAGATTTTAGGTTCAGAGCCTAAATTTCTCTTTACTTAAATATACATCTTTGGCCAAAGTTCTGGTGTACTTAAATGTACACAAAAGTGTTGCAAAGATTTCTGAAAATTAGCATTATATGCTTACAAGCTAAAAGTGTCCATGTGCATGTGAATCATTAGTTCATCATTTATGAAATGATAATCAGCTTCCTTTAATTTGGACTAAAGAGTTGGGCTTTGAGGGATTTGGGTTTTGTTTTGTTTTGTTTTTTAAACAGTAGGTCCTTCATTGAAGGAAAGAAGATCAGAATCATGATAGGAAGTTGATTATTGGTCTTGATGTGTGTTTAATTTCCTCATGAATATGTGAGCATGCTGAGGCCAAAATAGTGTAAAACAATAATTTAATGTTTTGTCTTATGGTTATAGAAGAGGAAGAGAAATGGTAGTTGTATCAACTGAGGAATGACAGAATACCTTTGATATGGCTGTTACTTTGACAACCTTTCAGCTGTCACTTTCTGCTTTGCTTTCCATTTTAAGAATTGTGTTTATATCTTTCTCTAGCTCGTAAGCAAGAGATTATCAAGGTTACTGAGCAGTTGATTGAAGCTATCAATAATGGGGACTTTGAAGCATACACGTAAGTTTTGGAGAGAGTGAGAAGATTTGATGTGTGTGTGTGAGTGTACGTATGTCTTCGTAAAGTTCATTCTGCAGTGCCCCCAAGAAAAATAGGATTTGTTCATCACTGCATTGCATCAGCTTTACGCTAGCCTGATTGCCAATTTCATAGGAGATGATAGTGTAAATCTAGCATACTGACCATGTGAGCCAGGACTGTAATCCTGACACAAAATATGTAGTGATCTTTCTTGATGTATGAAAGTAAACTCATGTCTTAGAAGTATTTATCATATATGGAGATTGGTACTTACCAGAATCCCATTTGTACTAAAAAGCATGAAAGACCATATGGCCTGCCTCTACTGAACACTGCACTTCTGTGTAAGAATTTGCTGAGCGAAAATGGGCTGATTTCTGTCAACTTTTCTGTGCAAAGTCACAAACCATCATTGTGCCTCTTTGCTTCCTACCATAGAAAAGAAATAGAGAAAAGATGCATCGTAAGCACTTTTCAACATTTCTTTTGTTCTCTTGTGTTTCTGTTGGTAGACTCTGCCCTGTTGTGGCACAAGCCTCACAATTCAACAATGTCTGTGCTTTTCTTGTGACTTAGGCAGCTTTTTTAAAAATTTTCCAACACAACACTTTCATTTCATATTATAGCGTTAAAACCTTTGTTGTAGAGATGTTAAGTGGGAGCTTATTCCAAATTCTTATCTAAATTTTAATAGATTGAAGAAAAATAAAGATCTTACCTAAATAATGGTGTTAGCCATTGGATTGCACAGAGGTAGGCAATTTTCAGAGACAAAATTAGAATTTGATAGTATAGTACCATTGACTTGTAGGACTGTCTTTGACAGTCTTTTGTCAAAAGATGAGTTATTTTAAAACTGGTCCCTGTGAAGTAAATTGCTAAACTTTATTGATTAAGGTGAAACCAGAACTCCTATTACACTGTTTGTGTAAGTTCCATTCTTTTACAGTGTGATGTCAAATGTAAGTAACGTTCCCAATGAGAATAAAGGAGGCATTTAGAAATAAATCTGTCCAATGTTGTGTTTAGTAACTGTGTGTGTTTATTGCAACAGTTTTTTACTTTCCGCAGAAAAATCTGTGATCCAGGCCTTACGTCTTTTGAACCTGAAGCTTTGGGTAACCTAGTAGAAGGGATGGACTTTCACCGGTTTTACTTTGAAAATGGTAAACATCCATTTTCATCTCTGTAAATGTTCATCTGTTCCATGTGAATGTGTCTCCTTGCTCATCAGCAGTTTGGTTTGGGATTGTTTTTTGTGTCATTTGTTTTGGTAGAGGGGTTGTTATTTTTCATTTGGAGTTCTACTATATCTATTTTTCCCGCTGTTTCTGCTGCATTTGTTCAGATATCCCAGGGGACTTTAGGTAGTGGAAGTTCAGGTATTTGGAAAGGGAAATTAAAGATATGTAAAAGAAAAGTAAGATGTGTAGACAAGTGGTTCTTATAAATGTTTTCCATTGCTGAAAGAGAATATCACAGTTTAAGAATATTTACAAGGAAGATCGCTAATTCATGTGACTAGAGAGTTACGACTGAAAGTCAGCATTTCCACTGCATTTATAACAGCTGTTACTATTTGATGCATTGGGGAAGACCCTGCAGTCAGTCAGTCTATACTGCTGAGGATCTGATCAACGATCTTTTTTTGTGTTGGTCTCTGTATGCTTGTATATATATTTAATAAAAACATGTCTGCTATATAAAAAAAGAAAAATTATTCAATGATTGGATTTAATAAAGTTCTGGGGGATCATGTTCTGTAGGTAACTCTTAGAGCAGATTTGACTCAAAAGGAAATAAAATATTATAGGTGAAGATACTAGCTCATATAGGAATTTCTGAGAAATGTCTGAGCATAAAATGGGATTATGGTATTCCTAAATTCTGTTCTATATCTAAAATAGATTATTTCATATTTTACCTTAAAATTGTTATTTTCGTTTCCTCTATTTGTTTTTTTTTTTTTTAATTTTATAGATATCAGCACTTAATAAAGTATCTCACAGGCGTTAGTAAAAAGCTGAAGGTCATTAACTATATATATTAACTACAAATGTCATTAGACACAGTAGTGACCACTGGAAACTCAAGATGGTGAGCCTTCTAAGTATAGTCATATTTACTGAAATGAAACACATGGTAACAGCTTGCACTTCACCAGGATACCCAACCAATTGTATAACATCTCACCAGTATGATCATCGTGTTGAAATATGACCAGAGACCTAATCAGGTAGTTTTAATAGTAAGAAATGCTAAATTAATCCTTTTTTGTCACTAGCATTCAAAAAGGTATTTTGCAGTTAATTGCCATTAAAACTATTAAGAACCATGTATTGGGATTCTTCTCAAGACCTTACTCCTAGATCTAAGAAAAGGAAATACTGTATCTTTTTATTTGTGTGTGTGTGTGTGTATGTGAAATAATTGTTTATGGACAATTACTGAAACTTGTTTGGTACCTACATGGATAAAACAATATACACTATTAAAGATTCGATTGGTTTTCTAATGGAAAGCAGAAATCATACTTCCTGCTGCAGCTGTACTCATTTCTACAATATAGTTGAGCTAGTTGTGCGTGATTATCAGCAAATGGTTTTTATTATTTAGTATATATTTACTACTTAGTATCTATACACTAAATATTACTTAGTCTCTTAGTATTTTTATTACTAAGTATTCTCTGTGTTTGTTTCCTAGCTTTATCCAAAAGTAATAAGCCAATCCACACCATTATCCTCAATCCTCATGTCCACCTTGTGGGTGATGATGCTGCCTGCATTGCATATATACGACTGACGCAGTACATGGATGGAAGTGGGATGCCAAAGACTATGCAGTCAGAGGAAACACGGGTCTGGCACCGTCGTGATGGGAAATGGCAGAATGTTCACTTTCACCGTTCAGGGTCACCAACAGTACCTATCAAGTAAGAAACAATTTCAAACCACAAACTTAAGTTATATAGGTCAGACTAGATAGTCCAATAGCTGCTTTTGGCCTTAAAGCCTATGAAACTGTCCTCCTGATAACATAATTTCTTTGTGCTCATTTATGCAGTGTCAGTAGTATGCATATAGTATTTGTGCAAGTATTTTTACTAATGATTGTTGTTGTCATTTTCAACCGTGATGCTTACTGATCTTAGTCCCTGAGCTAAGAGTTTGAAAAGCAGAAAAATATTTTAATGTAGCTAGCACCTGATAAAAGTCACACAAAATGGGAGCGAACAATCTCATCAGACGAAACAGAGAGGACAGAAGGAATAAAAAGTGATAGGATATATGGAGCTATTAGAGCTGGCTGGAAAAAAATCAAGGGATAAGGTAACATTTTATTGAAAAAATAGAATTTGAGCAATATTTTCCATGATCCCCAGCCATCTCTACCCACTCTGGCCTAGCTGTGTTTTCTCCAAATTGATTTGAGCCAATTTATATATTTACTTTATAAATTAAGGCATACAAGTATTTATCGTATTCTCATCTCTTCTCTCACACTCCCTTTGGTGAACTGCTAGACAGTCACCTTTTCATAGTTATTTCCCACCTATGGGGGAAACATAGTAAACTAGGTAAACTTCAAATTCCTGTTGTCATCATTTATCTATTCAGTTCATTCTAGCATCTCTGCATGCTGAGTCACCAAGGGTATGAGAGGGCATTCAAAAATTCCTGGATTCCTTGAGTCAGATTTTCAGCAGTGTAAATTAGTCCACACTTACAGTTGCAATAACAAGATGAAGAGTCACAGATTCTTCAAGAGGTTCTGCTTAAGTCCTTTGCTTTTCTTCTGCCTGCAGCTTTCCCTAATGCTACCATGTCCCTTGGGGCCCAAGCTTGTTGACTTCCTCCCTGAGTAGACACATTTGCATTAAACTGTTTCCAAATTATACAGCACTGGTATAGGCTTTACCTTGCCATATATCTTATATCTTTGTATCTTATATAAGATATAACTACATTTGTATAATGTGTCTTAGTGTGGATAATGGCTGAATTTGCCAGCACGAATGATAAGAGCTTAGATTTCATCTTTACAACTTCATCATGTCCTAAAATTGACTTCTTGCAACAATATTCTCCCATATGAAATAGTATTCTATCAAATGAGGAATATAATAGAATAAAGTGTTGAATTTCACTGAGGATAAAATCCTGGATTTTTTTTTTTTTTTTTTTTTTTTGGGGGGGGGGGGAGTAGTTTGATTACCTAGTAATAACTATTGTATTTTATTTACAACTGTGAACCCAGTAGGAGCAGCAGCCATGTCATCCTTTGGGTTTTTTTGTATTCCAGCTGCACTGCCAGTATTTGAACAGATAATATTGAAAGAGTAGTTATATATGCTTGAAATGTAATATTACTGAGATTTTTTGGTGTTTTTGTAAAGGAACTTTTTGTCAAGGAATCTTGGTGCCCCTAGGAGCAGTAAGCATAAGTGAAACAGATTGACCTGGCCCAGTGCACCTTGGGCAGTAAGCGTTTATGTCAGAATGGCAGGCACTGAACCTAGGGAGCACTCTCTTTTCCAGTTGGTTTGGGTTTTTGTGTGTGTGTGTTGGGGGGGGGTGGTATGTTGTGTGTGTGTGTGTGTGTGTGTGTGTGTGTGTTTCCATTTTTTGTTTGTGTGTTGTGTTGATCTTTTTTTCTTCTTAATTTATTTAACTTACTCTAAAGCATATTTATAGGAAATAATCATGAAGTTACAAGAACAAGGTAGTTTGTTACACTTATTCTTAGGCACCAAAACCAGAAGGGAACAAAATTTCTGTGCTGAATAGATTTTGCATCTCCTTCTGTTTGAGGTACAAGTGTTGTAATAGGAGCCTCAATATTCATGTAACATGTAGAATGTGAGATGGGTTGTTGTGTGCTCTGTTCTGCACCTACTGCTGCTATGAGCACTTGTCAGAGATGGAGTTTCTCTGGAATTTAAAGGGTTCGTCTAGCTACCACAGAGTAACTCCTGGCCCTAAGATCACACAAGGAGAGAAGGCAAGCTGTGACAGCGTTCAGGACTCATAAAATATCAGTTCTTTACTGCTGCTCATGCTGTCTTAAAAAAAAAAAAAAAATGTTTCTGGCGCTATTAAGGATGGAATGGGTGAGAGGAAAGAGGCTGAGAGATACTTTTTTGAGCCCACAGGCTTGTGTTTCTGCCTGATTTGAGCTTGTAGAGTCAGACAGAAGAAGAGATTTCAGGATTTTGAGAATGTATCTAAACTGGAAAGGTCACATAGGAGAAGTAGTGACTCAAAGCCTTAGCACATAGCAAGGGTTTGAGGAGAGATGCTCTGAGATTACAGTACAGCAATAGATAGATCCTCTGTTAGCACTGGCAACATCATCATGTAGATCCCTCACCTAACCCCCATTTTAAAGTCAGAGGGTTTAAAAGCCTTATTATCAAGCCTAAATTTTTGACATGCACAATATATCCTTGATTATTCTTATTTCATCATTGTTCTCCTTTAATACTGGAGATAGATAGGCAGATAGGACCTCTTTTATATGCAGGTCTAGTAAGATCATTTCTTATCTTCCATTTTGGTAGGGTGAATAAAACATGCTTCTTTAGTTGGTTTTGTATGATAGAATCTCTGTTTTCCTAGTTACCTAAATAGCTCTCTGCTGCGTTTTCTCTGGCTTAAGGTTTGTCTTTTCATTAGCTTAAGCTCATCTGAAATATTGCATACAGTTATGATCAGGTGTTAGCAAGGCTGTATTTGTCTTCACAGTTGCTTCCTTCTCTCTGCTAAGAATGCCGTGTCTCTTATGTTCTAGATGAACATAAGAGAAGTGTTTCTATTTCTATTTCTATGTATTTGTATTTCTATGCTTCTATGAGTTCCATGCTTTCAGCAGCTGTATCACATTATTAGTCATGTCCAACCAATGAGTTTATATAAACTTCGGCTGAGTGTGCAGCCCTATACTTCCTGTTATTAAACATAATGTTTGTGGATTAGCTGGTCCTCAAGGCTATTTTGTGGTTCTTGTACAGTACTAGCCTTTTCCTCTGTATTTGTAATGCCTTCCACCTTTGTGTAAATGAACTACATGAGATGGTCATATTGCATGTGCTCGGGTCATTAACAAAGAGTAGTGAGTCTGCTGTACCTTGGTGGTTCTCCTTTCAGCCCAAGCATTGTCATTTTTCTTTCAGTTATTTTACTTTGCATTCTTGCTCTAATCCCCACCTTCTCAAGTTTAACTAGTAGCTTCCCATGTTGTACCATGTCAGGATTCACCTTCCATAACTATCATGACTATCTTAGTGTCATGATTATCTTACAGAATGTCTTGAAGTTCACCTTTACTTTTCCAGTAAACAGTGAAACCAGTAGTGTATAAATAACTCATTTGGAAAATGATGGAAGTATAGTTAAAGTATTGCTCCATATTATTGTTCCTCTCATCTTGTATTTTAAATTTTTGAAGTTTACAACTATTTATTTGATTATTATCGATATGGAGTAGTTTTACACACATTGTATGAAGAAAAATTTGAAATCTAAAGAACTTGCAAAAGCTATTATAGCTGTAATCAGCTGAGGACAGAATCAAGCTCTTTGCTAAGTGTAGGTACCAAAAAAGGAGATGCTTCCATATGGCAGTTAATTTTGGAGATAAATAAGAGCACAAATTTATGTCTATTTCTATAAAAGGTTTATTTGTATTTTTCACAGAGAGAGACCAGCAACAACTGACAAACTTTAGTTTCTGTCTAGTCTATTGCTTCTCTGTATTTGGGTAGTTTGATTGATAGTAGATCTTTCTCTGTATTCAGTATTCTTAAGAATTTATTGTGCTAATGTATTTTTGCAGAACTGTGTCTGCATATAAACAAAGAGTAGTGTAAAATACCTGCAGTTAAAGGGCTATTGGACCTCAGACTGACTCCCAAAACTAGATTCAGACTCCCAGGCTAATACTCACTCACTTATCACACCTTTCACTTTATTATACTTTGATAAGTTAAATACCAAACAGCAATAATGCTTAAATAAAGAGTTTCTTCTGTGTTTGTACAGTGCCTAGCACGGTGGAATCCCAGTCATGACTTCAGCCCCTAGATGCTACGGTAATGCAAATAATATTAACAAACTGAATTAGTTAACTACTTTCTTATACATTTCTTTTCTTTCATTTTTTTTTGTTTACATAATGCTTCTACTGTGTCTTGTATGTAAGTGACACTTGGTTCTTCCTTGCTATTCACCTCAATTTTTGTATGAGAATCTCGGTCTGGCAGTGTCTGTAATGTACACGTTAAGGAAGCAAGTTAAACTGAAAGGGGGGTTCGCTTTTGAATTCTGACCTCCCTCCTTTGAGAAACTGATCAAGGCATTTTCATGACCTGCCTCAGTTTCCCTTTAACAGCTTCTCTGATATGTTGTAAAGATTAACAACGTCTGTAAAGTGGTTTGAAAAAATAAGAGTGCTTTTCCTGGGTGTTTGGGGGATTTTTTGATTGATTTTCTTTGCAGTATTGTGTTAAATGATCTGGAGAAGATTTTTGTTTAACAGTATTGGCTAACACTTGAGCATGTATTGTTATCTGGTGGTGATGTTACCTCAGTAATGGCAATCTTTTTTTCTTTTTTTTCCCCTCTTTCCTCCTTCTAGCTGAAAATATCAGCGGTGCTGCTCTTGCATTATCTGTACCCAGTGCGCCTGGTTGATTACCATCTTGGCCATCCTGTTCTCTTCATGCATGTTTCTGAGTGCATGAAGTTGTGAAGGTTCTTCATGTAACACATTTGTGATGCACCATTTTGCTGCATATTTCATCTCTACACTGTTAACATTTCAATGAAGGTGATATTCCATGCAAATAGAGACTAGCAAGGCATAAATGTCAAACATTTGGTGTACAGCAGTAGATACAGAATACATTTGTCATTTTTTCTCCACTTATGCCAAGTTTTGACATGACAACTTTAAAAACTATCCTGTCTATTAAAAAAAAAAATCCCTCAAAAATACATTTACCCTGTTTTTTTAAGAACTGTTTTTTGACTCCTCCTTCTCCCCAGGTTCTTAGATTTTGCTTTGCTTCTGGTAGAAAGGGATAGGATTTCCACTGACAACTCTGTTACTTTTAAACAGATTTTTATTGTGGCGTGCAGATGGACAAAATCGCTGATAAATGTGGAAGTGATCATATCTTGGCTTTGTTTCAGCTGAAGCCTTCTTAGTTATTAGTCTGTGTAAACTGGAAAAATCTCATTGTTTGCTGGCTTGGTCAGTTCTGAATTAACTGTCAATGATCTGTCTAGTCAGCAACTTCTTTTCTTTCTTTGAGTCTTCACCTTTGCTTTCTTACTATTGTAACTGAAAATTTATATTGGATGATAAAGCAAAATTAAAAATTGTGAGGAACTAAGTGATGATTGAGGGGCAGGTTCTGATTATTGAAATGGATAAAGAAAAATGAATTTTTATCGCTTTTTGGGTGTACTGTAAATTTAAGGAGGCTTTGGAACATTTTAAAATTTTATTTAAGCTATAATCCGATCATGTGGCTAGTATACTCTAGAAATATTAGGCCTTAAAAGCTTACTATGAAGAGTTTATTTACTTTCCAATATAGCTGTTGCTTTTCTGGAAGTACGTTATGAATACACCAGGTTTGTAATAAAACTGTAACACTTTACCACAGGTTTATTTGTTCCTCCCTCTCTCCTCTTCTCTCCCTGCCCCCCCCCCCCCATTTTCCTCTTGGCTTATTAAAATCAATGCACGGTGTACAATATTAAGGACAACAATTTTTGCAGCATTAGCAGTTTATTTTGGCTTTTTGTTTGTTTCTGCAAAAATCTGTACACTGTGCAGGGAATGCTTTCATATCAGTTTAGAACAGAGACTTTCTAACAGGGACTATTTTTGCTTCCCTTATGTATCTGTGAAAGTATATTCTTGCAAGCATTTAGATTTATTCCCTTCCAGTTTTAATAGAAAAATACAGGGATTGATTATTTCTCTTTCTCATTTGTTAATTGTTTTATTACCAACAGGGCTAACTGTTTTCTTCAGTGCTGTATAGTGCATGATATCTCAATCAATGTTCTTTTTAGCAGTTAACAATTTGCAACTCTGCAACTGGAAGTTTTTAAAATGGGAAAACTTCCTAATTTGTATAATTTCACCTTTCTGTATTGATTACTGATCAAAAGCAGTTCTTAAATATTTTGATGTTGTTACTAGTGAATGTATGGTAGATGGATTTAAGCTTCTCTGATAATTACTACACGATTTTAAACAATATATATTTAAAGTAAGCATCTACAATAAATGTGTTGAGCCATATTAACCTGCCAATGGGATCTGTGAAAAAAGTAATGGCCTCATTTTTTTCTCATTAATTTTTACTTTCTTCGTGAAGCGGCTATAAGTGGCATAACTGTATTTAAAATTAACAAATTAGGTGTAAGGTGGTTTTTTATACTTCTAACATAGCATGTGGTGTTGACATATTACTGTAGATCAAGTTTGTCTTCCACACCAAGATGTGAGGAAATTGTGATTTGTTCTCTCCACCACAATTGAATTATACACTTATCTTTGTCATTTTGGAACACTGCAGTTTACCATGAGACACAGTGTACATATTTCTTGCCATAATGGTAAATGATGGATATATTTAAGGATTAATAAATTTGTGATTTCTGCTGACATTGTGCTTGTGTTTTAATTTCACAATTTGCATTGGAGAATGTGTAGTGTCTGTTTAAATTGAGAAGACAAAGACATAGATACAGTCTCTTAAAAGCCCAGCTTGCAATTCGAAACTTTGCTTTCCTGATTTGTCTTTTGACTAATTCTTTCTAATCTGCCTTTTCTGAAGACTTGACTAGATACTGTTTATGCTGTACTTTTTTGGATGGTTTTCGCACATACCTTGTATTTGTGTTTGTAGATACATATTTAGAAATGATTTAGGTAGTTTGCACTTCTCTGTAGCCTTTTTACTATGTTCCATTGCTTGATCTGTAACACAAGATGCTATGGGAGCATTATTGTATGTTTACAGTTACATAGTTTAAAATTGGTTGAAAGTACATAAATAATCAGGATGTAAAATAATACACTAGTTTAAAAACGCTCCTGTATACCTATTGTGATTTTTAGGCACTCAACTTACACTGAGCCACAACTGGAAAGAGTCCTTCATACCATTAGAAAAGAGGAGCTGAGTGGGCGGAGGAGAGAACAGAGCTTCCATCTTTCATGGGTTGTGAATCCAGAGCTGGATTGTTTCTGTCGCAAGAGTAGCATGGTTATGAATCAGATTATAGTTCTGGTTTCAGTGTGACAGTAATCCAGGTGTATTGCCTGTTGAAGGAGTGAGGGTATTCCTGGTTTATGAAAAATTCAGAACTTAAAGAATAGTTTTTTGGTGGCCTTTTTATCTATCTATAATATATATAATTTAAATTAAATATAAAAATGTATAAATTTTTATATTTACGTATATAATTATATAGTGTATTCTATATATAATGTATTTTTTAATATATTAAATATATATAAACTTAAATGACAGCTTTTATACATACTAATAAATATGGTGTAGGTTGTGGGTGTGGGTGTTCATAAACAAAAAAATGGTTATGAGAGAGCTCAGAGATTTAGAATATTTCAGTAGGATTCAAGGAAAGTAAAAGTGGTTTAGTTTGTTGGGTCGCTTTATATTTTGTCATATCACTTCTACCTACTTTGTTTACTTGTTTTTTTCACTTAATACTGTTCCAGAAATCAGACTTCCATCTTAACTGTGCAAACTTGCAATAAGCTGTTTGAAAACACTGGAATTACTACTAACATACAGGTATGCAGATACGAAGAGTTGAGCGTATAAAACATAATGACTAGAAAGGGGGTGGAGAGAATATATTTACCAAATGGTAGGTTGAGGATTTGAGAGAGGGTAATTTTTTTATTGTTTCCGATGTCTTTTTATAGGGCAAATGTTTTAATGTGCTGCCTCCTGGTGGATTTCTGTAATCATTTTTTCTACTTAGGAGAGCACAAGAAGGTGCTATTTGTTCTGAACAAAAAGGAACCCAGTGCTTTCATGCATTTGCTTTTTTAGTGTGAGGAAGGAATACCGAATGTTCCAGAGGCTGAAAATATCCCTTTCCTAAATCTTGAGTATACACTATACACATACCTGGAGGAATCAGACTGGTTCCAGTGTCTGAAAACAGGCTCACAGGACATAGTTAAGAAGATAAACATCTCTCTTCTAGAGTTGTATATAGAACCCAGAGTTCCTTGTCCCAAAGATTAACCTGACCATTTCTTCAGTGTGGTATTAATCCTTTTTCAACATTTGTAATGTTCTCCTGGGAACATGGACTCTCAGAAAATTTAATTATATCATTTTTTCAGGGCTTTTTTCCTTTTTAAATTTGTATTTTTTATGTGCATTACTCTTCAATTCATCTTAGGAAGAGACCATTGGTCAAAAAAAAAATTAACTGCGTTAGCTGAGGGGGGGTGAGCCACATTGCTTCAGGTGATTCAGCTTCTTTCTTCCTTACAAAGTACTGGTAAGATACAGAGCACTCTAGGTGAAATTCAGGAAGGATGTAGAGGGTTAAAAGTCCGGTGCTTCAATGTCTAAGATCTACATGCCTGATTCCCTTGGAGATAGCCACTGTAGCAGAGGCTTGCCATACCTGTACAAGAGTTTGGAGAGGGTTTGATCCCCACAAGACTTTTCTCTGCTGAGGATTATGTATGCCTATTTTGTAAGGAATCCTAGCAAGGACCCTTTTCCTCTCCCTGTCTTGCACAGATACTGTTGGCTGAACAGGATGAGTAGGAGTGTTGTAAGGAAGTGCTTCCATGATAGTATGCATGTAAAATGAGGAGAATGCAGCAGTTTTGCCTATTCATGTGCTCCAGAACAGCAGTACAAGGCTGGTTGTATCCAACATGTTCTTGTCCAGACTCTGAGCCCAGGCAAAAGGCACTACAAGAGGGTAAGTTGGAAGAGAGTATTTAATTGCAGAGTGTAAGGGGAGAAGCATCAATTCAAAAAAGACATGTTGATAAACAGCAAGGTTTACAAGGTGAAGAGAAAGGAGAGATGTATATCCATATTGCCAGAACCCAGCTATGGGACTGGACCTTTTTATGTACAAAGTGGGAATTTGACCCTTATGCCCTTTCTCAAAATGGTTTCTATATAGTCAATATTGTTAGACAAGTGGGGCAAATGGCTAGGATGAGGTTCTCTACCCTAGAAGGTTAAAACAGCCAGAGCTGAGTCTGCATAGCCACAGGATGTCCTCCTAAAAGTCAGCTTAAATTGCACTCTGGAATTTGTCGGGAATCTAAGGTACTTCATTCCTCACAACTGTTATGCCCTGAACTCAACCTGTAGTAGAAAGGTGCTGTTTCATACAGAAAAAAACAGGTTTTCCTGCTGTCAGGTATTTGCCACTGTCATTGCAAGCCAGTGCAGCAGGGGGAGGAGAGAAAAGTTGTGATAAAGAACTTCCTGCATTGAAAGAGAGTTCATAGCAAACAAAATATCTCTGAGCAGAAAAGGAAGAGACCACTCCACCTTTTCACCACACCTTTTCCCACCTTTCTCAGGCATTCATAGCAGAGGCTCTTTGAGAAGACGACTGCCCTGGACCAAGTCATTGGTAGTCACAGATCACTAAGGAACACATGTAGTCAAGGGACCATACTAGCAACAACAAGCCTTATAGTGGAGGTAAGAGACCGTATTCCTGTGCCTAACAGCTCATTTTTTAAGTGAAGATACTACTGAATGCTGGTATCTAAACTGAAGTGAAACCCTGAGGATAAAGAGGAGGTTACTGCCAGGCACACACTTCTCTGAGGTTACAGCAAGGAACTAATTAAAACACCGTATAAAATTGTTGCCATGTACTATGCACTGGAAGCAAAGTAAGTACCAGGGCAAGAAACAAAGGTTTCAGGTATAGAACATTAGGGTAAGATAAGGATGCTTAAGTTTCAGTGAAGAAAAAGTAAGAGTATATTAACGCATTTATTTGTGAAGGAGGATGCTCATGGACTACTGAGCTCTTATCTCCCTTGTTCAAGAGTCATTTTGGGGAACTGTCCTAGGACAAAGCAGCTGCAAAGATCAAATTTCAGTTGTATACATAAATGATGTTTTCTTAAGTACTGGTGATTTTGCCTACTCAGCTGTTACATACTACTGTCTCATTTTTAGCACATATTCTCTTCCAGCTGATGTGCATGTGTGTGTATATATGCATACATGCATATATATATATGTGTGTGTGTGTGAGTATACTCCTTGTGCTGGCTTTCTGGACATGGCAGCCACTACTTCAGATACACTATACTCCAGGATTCTCAGAGAAAATTCCACCATCCTCTGCTAGATGATAGATGAGCCAAAAGTTTTGTGGAGCTCATTGTATATGCAAAGTGGCATCAGCTCTGGAAAACGGTGTAGGAAGCAGCTGATGATCTGTGCTACAATTGTCTGCCAAGTGAGAGAGGCTATCATGGCCAAGAAGCTGCCCATCTTCCAGAGTGTGCTATTAGGTCAGGCAGCAGAGCTGCTCTGAGTGGTGTCACAGAAGCTCTGACTTGTGCCCTGAATGAAACAGGTTGCATAGAGACGTCATTAAACCCCAGTGTGAAGGCTAGTAGAGACAGGGTCAGATCTGACATTAGGTTCCCCCTCATGCTCAGCACGTATCCCTGTAACATGCACTTCCCTTTATCTGTCACAGTTGTCCTTTTGCTCAGCAGGCTTGTCCTCCTTATCTTGACTACTACTGACTAACCTCCTTTCTTATGATACCAAATTAGTCCATCTGTCCCTGAATTATCACAGTAGCCTGTAATACCTTTCCAGCAGTTCTCTTTGCTAAGCCACTGTGCTGAGTTGTGATTGATCTGTGTGTCTTTCCATTGTCAGATAATCTCTCTTGAATTCCGTTCTCACCCTCTCACTGTACATTTCCTTGCACCCCCATCTTTGTTTTCTGAGGATTGTAGGTGATGCCTCCACTTTGCACCACCCTGAAGAAGGGTTTCATGAACTTCAGGAGTTTAGTGAGTTGTCGGCATGCTTATTTGTTTAACTTCTTCAGGCAGAATAGGTGTCTGAACATCTACTCTCTGGATTGCACTAGAATTTTAGCATGAGTTGAGAGCATAGCTACTCTGCCATCCTGTGAATGCCTCTGTGCATACACTGAAACAAAATTTTAAGTGCTTTGGTTGCTTCAAAAATCATGAAATGTGGACACCTCTTTAGAAGGAATAATAGCTGGGCGCTGGTTTTGCAATCACAGGTTTGGATGTGGCTCCAGTTCTACTAGATTTTTGCTTCAGATTTCAGAGGCATTGCTAAGGGATGTAGCTTTTTATATTTATTTTTCCTTGTTTGTAAATTCCTTTTTGAAGGGCCGTCTTGCAGAGCAGTTCTACCTTCATTTGGAGAAAAGCAGTTTTACTTTGGGTGTTGTTAGTAAGCTGCAAGTTTCACTTTGTTGGAAGTGTCTAAATGTTGAAGTACCATTTTGTTTCAAAAATCTAGGCTCCTGAATCACTGTTGTTCTCAAATGTTGATGCCTATGTTGCAGTGTTACACTTTTCTTCTTTTTCTGCAGGGACTATGCAATCTTTAAAGGTGCCTTTTCTACCTGCCCTAACTACTTACTCCTACCTTCTACCACAGTTAAAAGACAAATTTTTTAAAGAGGCTATTTTTAACACAGGTCATTTTTACTTGTCTGGTTTGCAAGGTTTCTGACAAAAAGTTGCATCAGCATAACAAAGGAGTACAAGCTTTAGGTGGTAAACGATGGAATTCTTAAATCAGTTTTACTACAAGAGAAGATACATATGCAACTATTTTATAGGTTACTGAATGCAGTATATCTACCGAAATACTATTTTGTGATTGGAGTCCAGAACAGCTGACCAACTTAACAAATTTGCTGTTTGTTTGGGAGTGATTTCTCATTCACTTATTGACTACCATTAAATTCCAGTTTATGCCTTATCCTGCCAGTAGGGTAATTATTATTGTTCATTAGTAATTCCCAACACAAAGCTGATGTTACTTTCCTTGCCTGTTTTTTCTAATGATCCCCAATGCACACATTAAGTGGACTTTCCTTTATCATCAGTCATTCTCTGAATAGGTCTTGTGCTATATAACATTAAGCCCTTTCTCAGATGCTTCCACATCTTTTAACTGGTAGTGGAGAAGGATCAACAGCTCTGAAGTAGGTTTCTTCAAATTCAGCTGGACTGTTTCTGTAATGGGGTGACAATTTTGTGCAAGCAGTGGAGAGATGACTATGTCCTCCTTCAGTGTGTGGACCAATGAGCATATGTAAATCTGAGTGGAATATTCCAGATGTGTAGCATTAGGTGAATTTATGCTGATAGATTAATTTCAGCAACAGATTTAAATAAAGGGGAGATGAGAGAGAAGTATGAGTAGCTAGAACTTGTAAATAATTTTCTGAGAAATAATATCAAATCAAAGCCCAAAAGCTGGTAGTCACCAGCATTAGAGTTTCTCAGTTTTTATTATGCACATATTTTTTCTGATTCTAAGTACAGGGAAGTATTGACATACCGCATGTCGCATTGTGGTGAATCAAATAATTGGCCCATTTTATTTACATACAGTACTTACTGCAGTAGAACATTAGCAATAAAAGTGGTGCCAAGAGCTGATTATATACATAGTCTCACAGAAAACTTCCACTAGTCCTCCGTTAAGAACTTTGTTTCATGATGGGGAAAAAAGGGCTGTACTTAAAAATAGAAGTTCTATATTGCAGTCTATAGTTGTGACAATCTGACAATTATTGAGCATCCTTAATTTAAAAAAAAATCTTCTTAGTGTTTGTGAAGTTACTTCATAGTTTTAAAATGATCTGGAAAAAAAAACCCTTCTTTTTCTTTGGGAAAAACTAAACACACTCTGCTAACCAAGGAACATGAGTTCTTGGGCAGGCTTCAGAAAGCACCCCTCAGAACAACAGTGGCTGACCATTTCGGTGGGAGTGCAAGGAGAATGGCCCTCATCTTGTATTTGAGAGCATAATGTTATCAAGGACTGTGGCATACAGAAAAAACAAAAGAGGAAGATAATATGCATAAGTTGTCCTGAGAGCAGGCATCTTTCTCGAAGAAAGTGCCCAAACCACTAGGTTACAGGCTATTATTGAGTAGAAAAAAATCAAGCTCCCTTATGTATATTGTGTGGTAACGCTAAGAGGCTTGACCTGTAGTTGTGCAGTGCTAAGCTGTCTGTTTCGTTAAAGTACCTCAATACACAAACAACAGCAAATAAAGCTAGACACCTGGAACACGCTTCATTCAAAAATGAGATACGGATCACCCACAGACTAGATAATAGGAAACTAAATTCTACTGTAAGTGCATCCTGAGGGCTTATACCATTTTTTTTCAGATCTGAGACCAAATATATTTTGCTTTCAGCAATCATCCCCCCCCCAAAATGCTAAGTGCTTCCCTACTAGAATTATCTTTTTTTATTGTTATCTTTATATTATCTTAGAAATTTGGCCTTCTATTGAGTTCACATGGCTTTGTATCTGTCTTTTTAAATAACATTTGTTCATAATATTAAGAAGATAGTTTAAAAACGGTCCTGGGAAAAGTTCACTACAGAGCATAGTAAAATACAGAGGCTGGGCTATGCCAAAACTTATCTGTCTTGTTTATTGTGGCAAATAAAATTATGTAGGCTAAGCTACTTTGACCTTAATGTGTGACTTCTATTTCTTATGTGGATACCTGAATTCCAAGCAAGTCTTTGAAACAGCAAAAGACAGTATGTGTGTGCAAAGCCTTGATAATATCTCACTGTATTATCAAAACATTAAACCATCAGACCACTGTATTACCAAACCAAGATAAAGTCATCCTGTAGATCTTACCAATAGTTATGAAAACTGAAAATAACACTGCTTATTTCTTTTTACAGTCATTTCAGTACTGTACCAAAGCAACAAATTGGTTTATAAGGAGACTTAGTTTTCTTTTTAAAGTGACACACACATATTTCTTTGGCTTTGATCAGAAGTGTTAAGGGCTTAAATTCCCTCTATTCTTTGAAAAAAAATACCTTACAGTCTGGCTTTCTCTCACAAGTAGTTCTTGATAATTCACCCATGTCAGAATAATGACTACTCTGTTGCTTAAATATATATTTTAAGAACCCTGAATCAGTAACTGGTTTCTGAAATCTGAGCAGGACCTTGCTGAGATGGTTCTGTTCAGGCTTAACCACCTGCAGGAACAATTCCTCACCATTTTCACAACATGATCAGAGAATTTTCTGAGTACAGTCCCAGGAGTCTGAAATCATTAGAGAAATATGGGAAACTGTTGGTTTGGAGACTCATTAGAATAGCAGAGTGCTCTTGTGTGCTGGCAATCAAAAACAAGTAATTTATTTCAAAATTTGTACAGCAGTACTCTTGCACAAATAAATCCCTTTGAAAGAGCAGTGCTAGATTTTTTAATTCCACACTTACTATTTAAAGCAGTGATTAAAATCAGGGAAGAGGAGAGGGAATATTATTATTCAACCTATTCATCCTTTAATGGAATTATTTAACTGGTAACTCTTGACACTTGTAGCATGGCAGAGTGATGTATGCTGACCCATTATGAGAATCCTTGAAGTGAAATGCCTCTAAAAGCCATCACTGCAATTTGAAGTGGATCAGGGAGTTCTGCACTGCAATTAATTTTGCAGGAAGATCCTGATTCATCAAACCTAAATTTTAGGTTTATGTTTGGAAACATACAGATTTTTTAAAAAAAACATAGATTTTTTTGGAAACATATTTTTGAGTTTATGTTTGGAAACATGTAGACACAATAATGATCCATTTCTGCAGGCATTTTTTGTTTTCTGTTTGAACCATTTGCATAAATAAGTATTTTACAATCCAGACAGAAAATACATGCACACTGATTTCCAGGCATAGTTGTAAAGTACTTGACTAGGATATGGAAGACAGAAGTAGGAGGTTTTGTTCTTTTTCATGCAGGCCTTGAAGCTGAGTACAGGTGTCCCTTGTACAATGTCAATGCCATAACTATTAAGCGAATATTTCCCTTCCTCCCCCGCTCCCCTGCCCCTGAAGAATAAGTAGGGAAGGATCTAGTTTTTATTTTAATGCTGATCAGAAAAATACAGTTAAAATCTCAGTAACGAAAATAGCAGCATGGAACTCTGTGCAGCTGCCATCTGAAGGTGCTACAGAGACTGAAAAATACCATGATTAACACAAAGCTGAGGGCAGGAAACATTACAAGTCTCTTTTACATAAACAAATGGATGTGTTTGATGATTGTAATTGTGAACGGATGCATATATCATAAAGGGTTTCCCTATAAAAATCCTCAGTTACTACATTAGTGATCTTCTTCAGTTGATTTCTGAAGATTAGGGCTCTGAGGTGTGATATGAGGCAACATTGCTCTCCTGTCTGTGATTAGATAGAGGATCTTAGTGTTTGACTCCTGTCAAACTGACATCTTTCTGGATCGCTGTGTCCCACCTCTTTGATGCATAAGACCAGCTTTTCACACACAAAAAGGCAGAGCTACTTTACATCGCACAAGTCTTAAGCAGCTTGCCAGAAGTGTGTAACAGTGGTACTTTAAAGAATGGAAGTGCTAGAGGTATTAAGAGTATACCATTTTAATTAAAATGCCTTAGCAGTTCATAGTACTCATCTCTGAGAATGAGTAGCTGATCTAAAATCTAAGCATTTTGATGGGCAAGAAAAGAAAGCAGTCTGAGGTTCCTTTTACTAGATCCTTTCAGTTGTCTGTCAAAATACAGAACTGCTGCTCTCTGCTCCACCACTCATCTCTTCCCTCCACTGCCTTGTGCTTGTTCTCTGCCTTTCTGTGATTCCTTCTTTTCATTACATGCCTTCTTCTCTAATCAACTCATCCGCCCCCAACAAGAAACCTAAAGTTATTACCGCCTGGTAATTATTGTGTTAAAAGTATTGTGATGATGTGTGCCACTCCTGGAAATGAACCATTTTGTTTTATGCCTGAAACTCTACTTCCTCCATCCTCCTCCTCTCTTCCATAGACAGCTTTTCTTTTGTCCGAGGCCGATTCCTCAGGCACAATAGACAGTATTACTAGGTATAGTATTGCTAGTGCTGTGGTGTTTCAGTGGGAAGCTTTTGAAAACATTAGCTAGTTAAACCTTACCATGTCACCATAAAGTGAGCATTAACTGCATAGCTTTATGGCTATAAAAACTGCTTTCAGTTTTTATTAGAGATTACACAATTTGCTCAAGGCCACAAAGAAAGATAACAGAGGCTAAGGGTTTCTAGGTACAAGGCTGTGTTTCATCCCTTGAATGTCACAGTTATTGCAGTCTCCATATGAAGGATTTATAGTTAGAATTATAAGCACAACGTAAAGGATAGCTTTACACATCCTCACTACATTGCACATTGTTTGTAGCATTTGTGTGCTTTCCTTATCCTGTAACAGCAACCTTTTGGCTCTTCAATAAGTAGGAAAAAGACAGTATCCCAAGTAGGTTCCCTCCAATATGTAAAGTTCACGTTTATCATAGCCATTACAATTATACAGCAGTTCTCAAATCTGAGAAAACCACATGACATAGGCCCATTCTGAGGGCAATATTTGAATCAAGTGTGGCAGCAAAGTACTGCTGTTCTCTACAGAGCACATGCCCTATGAGTATTTAAGATCGTATCAGTTAATTATACTAGCTAAAGCCAACTTGCTCCTTCTGTCACCAGTTTGAAGCCAATATATTTGCAAAACATTAACAAAATTCTCTCTTTGTACAGCCTCAAAAAAGGAAAAAACCAAAAATCCTTCCCAGAAAACCCCAAAACCTAAGTTATTTAAACTTTTTTGTCACTGATACTGACCTACAGAAGCAAAAAAAAACGTTAATCTGATTTTCAGATGCCAGATCAATCTTTCTGAGCTGACAGTTAGACAAAGAGAGGAAATTTGAGATAATGATGATTGATGGAGAAGATGTAATTACAAGGTTTCAGTTTTAAAGTGACTTGGTTAAAGTGTAATGCTATGGTACATGTATGCAAAGTCTGAATCAGAGGAAAAGGTATTCTCTTATATATTTTTGCAGAAGTGAATTTTTTTAAAGTCCTTGTGTAATTTAAATGAAGTTTTTTAAGTTTCCCACTTCCAGAAGCCTTCTTGGTTTCCACCAAAATAGATGCATTGATGCTTCTCAGTTAAAAAAAAAAAAAAAAAAAAAAAAAACTTTCATTAGAAAATATTTAGTGAGCTGCTTCAATGAAGGATCATCCTTGTCGTCAGTTCCCTCTGCTATGAGAAAACTCTTTCTCTATAAAGAAGCAAGACAATGGAAACCAGATAATTGCAGTATTCTTTTTTCAGGTCATGGCTAAGGCATAAGAGAAATTTAAAGACTACTAATGGCCTATAGTAGGAGATAGGATTAAATTTTCTGGGGCCTATTTCAAGTCTGAGCACAAAATCAGTATTGCTGCCCAAGTCATTGCTGTGAGTTTCTGTCAGTTGGCCATTGTTACAAAAAATAGATTCTTTGAACTGGCTGAAAATCCTCAATCCAATCCCAACATTAACACAGCATAGCCAGCCAAATAATTGGTTTCTTCCATCTGTAGTCAAGTGTGATTGGAAGGGGGAGTTGGAAGACAGTAAACACTTCCATCCTTCATCCTTTCATTAACCTCTATAGAATGGGCCTAGTGCATAGCTTGTATGGCTCCAACCAAGTTATTTGAGATATACACAAATAGATTTGACCAAAAATTCTAATTTTTATAAAATAGCATGTCCTTGAAATTCTGCTTCATGGCCAGAGTCATGTGTGACCAGTCGTTCCACCACATGAAAATAAACCTAAATTCTGAGGCAATTCATTGCAGAACCTACTTTTTAATGTTGACAGCAATGACAGCTATAATTATTATTATTTTGAATCTGTACACAACATACATAAATGCATATTTATGTCTATGGGAAATACTCATTTTGCTGTCTCTCCTGCCAGATAATCTGTCTCCTTTCAGCAGTCAGCTGAGGTCAGGTGAGTGAGAAATGAGATGCTTTTGCCTAATAACTCAGGACAATATTTGAGAAGTTTCTGAACAGGAATACTTTTACCAGCTGAGCTGCAGTTTCTCACAAAACCTTCGTTTCAGGGACTGAGAAAATGTTTATGAGAAGATAAAAAGGAAGTGTGGGAAAAACATGCATTCGCGTCTTCATCTTCTGTTTCTTCCTTAAACTATATTTTTTCACTTTTCTCCTTTTCAATAAAATAGTAAGGTGTGAATTTAGTGGCAGCTGACAATATAGAGATAATAGAGCAACAGTGTTGGCTTTCATATCCTCTTCTACAACACATACTTTCTTTGAACTGTGCTTATCAATTTGAGGTACTGGTGAAATGACGGAAACTGCAGAATAATACAACCAGTTTATAGGTATTGTAAAGAAAAAAAAATCAGCTTTCATTTTGAAAAAGGAGACAATTTTTAGAAATGTCAAATGAACCTAGAGATGTTTCTAGGAAGGTGTGGGACTTGTACTCTAAGATGCTTTGAAAGTCTCATCATTTTTCTTGTTTGGATATCCTAAAAACATGAGTTGACTGCTGAAAGATTTCATTTAGGTTTTTGTCAGTTTCTATTCCTATTTCAAGAGTCTGTGATAGACCAAAAGACCATGCACCTATAAAGATGGATATTTTTTAAAATTTAACCCAAGTAATTTATATTAAGATCAGTTCCAACAATTCTTTTTGATTATCTTCTTCCAGTTATCTTAATATATGACTAGGTGATTACTAGGGCAGAAATTAACCTCTGCTAGAAAGAGGGATCAGTATTGTTTTGGAGCCATCCAAAACTGCCTAAGGGGATTTTGACTGTTAACATTTTGTCTCTGTTAGTACATTCTGGTTGAGATTTTAGCAGCTTCAGCAAAGAGATTTTATATATATATATATATATATATATTGCTATATATATATATATATATGTATATATATTGCTATAATAATGCCTGAAGGTATGTATATGAAACATCATGTACTGGCAAAAAGTAACTACAGGTGAAAAAATCCATTAATGATGGATATAAAAGTTTAGGCTGTATCAGAAACTGAAACAAACACACAAAATGCATGCTAACTAAAGAGAATGAGAGGTCAGAAAAGTGCTGAGAATGAATGATATAAGACTTTGTACAGTAAACAGGAGAGGAAAGTAGCCAGACTTTTCTGGATTCTACTCAGATGCATTCCTTGGTGCAAAATCTGGGCTCATTCAGTGATTTGTACTCAACAAAAATATTAATGTTGAATATTAATTTGTGTCTCATAGCAACATGGTACTGAAGATGTTGGCAGACTTGGGCTAAGAGCTTTAAACTTTGTACGGGATTTGGAGGCCCTGTAGCTATCAAGCTAGGTCTTAAAACCTATAGCAGTTTTACCAGCTTCTGCCTACATATTTATAAGTATTTCTGCATCCCACAGAATCAGTCATTTTACTGTCTCTGTAACATATTTATTTGTAAGTGTTGTCACTACATAGCACTCTCTCTCAACACTGAAATGCTATCTGTCAGGGAGACTAGCCAGAGAACCTAGAAATCACTCAATATTCAAATGACTTGATGTCCAGAAAATGTTGCAGCTTTGCTAATGTCTTTGAATTGCCAGACTGGCCCATAATGGCTCTAAGATGTATATTTCAAATTATCTATTTTAAGGACCTCAGAGGAAAGGCTTGGAGATTTTCAAAGCCAATTTTTTTGAGCATGTTTTGTGTAACTGTACTAAAACTACTGCTATACGATATTCAGCTGTGACATTTTGATAATAAAACAAGCACACCAGAGAAACTAAGAGCAGAACTAGAGACCTCTAGGCAACAATGTAATATAATACAGAAAAGATATAACTCAATTGGAAATATCCAGTTGGCACTAATGGCTCATTTGTTTAGACTCATATTTCTCGAGTGTCTGGCTTTTGGCAAGATAGTAGCAAAGAAAATCATGCCTGCCTGCCAATGGCTGTCATTAAAAGCACTATTAAAGAGAGTCATTGGTCTGCAGCTAAAGAGGCACTCAAAACCTTCTCAATAATCGGAAATGGTTTTAGGAAAATGTCAAGTACCTAAGAAGACAATACTCAGCTTCCTGCAGCTCAGCTACAATACTGGAAGTCTTTAAACAGAGAGGCAGCATCACTGTGCATTCCTAATATAAAGACATTTGTGTCCTATAGAAGAAAAAAATCCCCTATGGCATGCCAAATTAACAATATTTTGTTTCAAATAGAACATCATATTTGCTGTGCCACAAAGTACAACTTAGAATTTAGCCTCCATGCAGTCTTTATTGTAAGGTGCTTAACTATTTATGAACTAAATAAAAAAAGCGACCAAAACCCCACCTTTCTCCATAGCTTGTACCATATGCAGCTGTGTTAAATGCCACCATTCTAGTGGAAAATAAACTGAATTCTGCTGAGTTTGACTAGCACAAGTACACAGCACTGTGATGTGCTGGTGGAAGGGTGCAAACGTTAGTAAGGGTGGGTATTTGGCAGTACCATTTGGCTGGGAAAGGGCGCCAGTACAAGACAGCATGATCTGTCTCTCCAGGTTTTCTCTTGCTGGCCATAGAAAGCACCCACCTCATCCCTTCCACTCTGGTCCTGCTGACTGCAGAAGCAGATTTGACGCCTAAGATATAGTCAGAACAACAGATACGTTTTATTTTCCTTCTTTACCTGCAGTGATCTGCAAGGCTGCCCAGCAAATACCGCTAGACCACCTCTGACATACAATTCACATACCTTGTTATCCCATCTCCCATTTCCTAGCCTGCCTTTTTGCCATCCTTGTACCTCCTTTTCTCTGCCCCGCTCATGTCCAAAATAAACAATCTTTCCCTAATTACTTTTTTCCTAATGGTCCCAGTTTTGCTAGATCTGTACTGAAATTGCACATTTCTGATACTGTTACCTCTTACCTATCTAAATTCAGCCTTGGAGAGTATTACTGATGTTCTGTTCAAAATTTTGGGGACAACATAGTTACCTATGCAATTGTTAGCCTCACAAGGCTCCTCCCTAAGAGGTCCCAGTACTCCGCCTCAGTTATCTGTGAGGTTGGTTTTGTAGATGCCCCTTAACCGCTTGGGAAATCCCTCATTACACTATCTGTAACTTTTGTCAGTGTCTCACTTTTAGCTGTTTCATCCAGCAATTTTTCATGTCCAGTAGTTTTTCAAATGCTGCTCAGTTAGCTTAACCTCATGCCAGGGCCCATGGCCTAGTCATTTGCCTAAAGCCCTAACAGAGAGGTCATGTGTTAAATGGTGGGTGACTAGTTTAAGATTATTGAGTTTAGGAAAAAAAAGAAAAAGTTCAGTAGCTTTCTGCTGGCAACTCCACGGGCCTGTGCTTGCAGCTGTGCACGTTGAGTGACTGAGATGCAAACATTCAGTCTTAAATGGGTTAACTTGCTAAAGGTTGCAGAAAATCATCCAAAGCTGTTGAAGTGAAATGCAATGATGGAGTAAATATGTCCTGCAGCACCAGTTAGAAATGACTCACTATGTGAGTAAGGAACATAGTGCTAATTTAAGAAGTAATAACAATGGCACTTTCTTATCATTAAATCTGTCCCCAGTGTGTACTCAGGCAAGTTTGAAGGCTTCGTTGACTCTAATAACTTTGCACATATTTGTGTTTGATGGGATTTCTTTTTTCCAATTTTTCTTTACCATTTTAAAGGGAAGGTGTAATTGTGCCTCAGTGCTCTATCACCAAGCTTTGGTCATTGCAGGTACCTGGAATGGAAAACAGCTGTTCTTCATTCCTCATTAGGGCTAACTGCCCCTGGGGCCTCTCAAAGTGTAACTGAAACTGGGTAACTTGCTAAACATTTAGAGAGTTCCTTAGCTACTGAATGCTGCTAGAAGAGAGCTAAATATCTAAGTAAACAAAATGGAAATCTTCAGGAATTCATAATGGGAACTGAATGGATTCCTTGAATGACTGGATTTACCTGTGAACTATAAATGGTGAGTATTAGCTAGAGCAATGCATTTGTGCTCAGCTGAGATACAGTAGCTGATAATTGAAAAATAGCATATTTTCTGTAGGCTATGTGTGATATAGGGGCATTTATTGGGGGGAAGATTGCCAACTGTAAGTAAAGATATATGGATGTATTGTTGAGAGCTGTTTCTATTGATCTGGAATCTTGTTAGGAAAATGGTGATCTAGTGCTGCATAAGAGATTACTTCTATTACTTCTTTCTCTTTGGATAGAAAAAGGTTTTACATGTGCTTAAAAGACAGTAATTTTAAATCTTACCCAGCGGATAAAACATTCTGAAAGTAATACATCAGAAAGCATGGTTTAATTTGTTCTACTACTTGTGCTGCGAGTAAATAAGCTTTCATTTTAAAAGTGTACTTTAAACAGAGAAAATGGAGCATCTGTTTGTCAGGCAAGAAAAAAATCCCCTATGGCTTGTGCTAGCCAACATCTGCACTTGATATTCAGCTGGCATAGACAAACCTTTGTTTAAATTATGTGTTTCATTTCTGAAAACCTTCAAGTATATACAAGCCACAGTTTGAGAGCAGTTTGTTTAAATGTACTGGCTTATTTCCAAAGGCTTGGAGCTAGATTCGTTTTCATGACAAATGTGTCACTGCATATATCCCTTCTTTATGAAAATGCTGTTATAAGCATCTTTATTACTATTGTTATGTGGTTTTCTTCTGGACGTGTGTCAGGAATGTAACATCTGAGTTCTCCAGGATTTTAGGAGTTGCCCACTCCTTAACCTAACTATTGAGAGTATTTATTTTGCTCATGTGATTCTTATGAGGTGCTGACTGAAGTAAGTATTCACACAGCTAAAAGAAATCAGGTAAATGCCCTGTCCACTATTGATTAATCCCATATATTAAACATACTCTCCTTTATACCAGTCAGGCTGCATGAGGAACAAGTATGTGAGAATCTCTATGTCATTGGGCTTTTGTCTGAGCCTTGGCATACTACTTAGTGAAATTAATTTATTAGATGAACTCTATCACAAAACTTCTCATGGACTGACAAATGCTAGAAGCATTTGTTTAGTGTGTTTGAATGAATTCCAGGTTATATGTCAACTATATAATGTTTACTTAACACTTTTCCCTATTAGCAATGTATATCATGCCATGGGACCTCATTCACTGCTATTCTGGCACCAGAGTAGAGAGAACCACAATTTAGCTTCATTAATAATAGCAAAAGCATCTCTGAGCATTTTTGACTAACTTTCTTTGATGTACACAATTGGGTATACTTGTCCAGATTTCATTCTCTGAGCAAATAATTGCATGTGAAAATATGCTTGAAATGCTAATTTAGAGCACTGCTGGATAATGTATTTGAGTCAAACTGGTGATGTGAAGCCCATTCTCCCTGCTCAGAGTCGTGGTGAGAAGGATTTGGCCTTGGTTTTCCAAAACAATCCAGAATGCTGGCAAAGTACAGAAAGTAAAACCTGTTTTACTGAAATCTGAGGAAAAAGCATGTGCTTTCATGTATGTGAAAAATAAGTTATTGAAGCCTGGACCAAGTCTAGTATCTCAGTCCTGGAGTCAAATGTGTTCATGATGGGGAAATCAAGCACAAGCAGAGTGTTTATTCCTTAGCAGATGTTGTTCCGTATCTAGATTCAGACTCTGTTTTGAGGATGGGGTGGGGGCGATGTAAAGCCCTGCACCTTTCCCATTAGAATTGTGCAAAAAATCATAGCTCTTTGATAATGGTTGCAGACTTGAGCCCTACTTAAGACAGTACACAATTTCTACTGTTTAAATGCTATAAAAAATCTCCCAATGGAAAGCGGTTTTCTTGCACTCTTTCACTCTTTTTTTTTTTTTTTTTTTTTTTTTTTTGCTTGTATCAATTTAATTGCAGCCCTGTAACAGTGAGAGGAATTGGACCTTGTTCAGTATTTCACAGATTTCAAGGAAAGGAAGTAGATTAAAAAAAAAAAAAAAGTATTTGTTAAAATCTGGTGCCTCTCAGCTTTAATATTGGTGTACTGGGGACAGAAATCCTCACTGTGCTTGCTTGTGTATGCAAGGTGGATGAGATGTTTGGCTTGCATTTCAATTTGACTTTCCTCATGAAAACTGCTTGTGAGCAAATACATTTTTCATCTCCTGAACACTTTAAGAGTTCAGCTGGGTAGTGCAAAATTCTTCCTAAGTTTAGTGAGCTTCTGTGCAGTAGTTCAGCATTACTGTTGGCTTTAGAAAACAACCCTTATAAAAACCCTTATAACACTCCAAGTATAGCTCAGCATCTGTGAAACTTTAATTGGGCTGTGTGTTCTTGGAGAGGGGCTGGATGGTTAGTTTCTCTAAACTAATGTCATCATTGGGTATTGGCATGTACTTTTTACCTGTGAAAAGGAATACTGACTTTTTTGTATTCTGATTTTGGTATTTTGGAAGAATTTCGGTTTTCTTCCAAATTTCAGTTAGGAATGTTCATTTTCTTCAGCATCAAAAACCTGCTACTGAGCTACCCAATGAGTTGTGGACCCCCCTTCCTGGAGGGCCTCCATTATCTGCATACCCCTCGGACAATGGATCAAACTAGTCTCATGGAGAAACATAATCACAGGATTGTTGAGGTTAGAAGGGACCTCTGGAGATCATCTAGTCCAGCTGCCCTGCTCAGAGCACAGTCAGCCAGAGCAGGTTGCTTAAGGCTGCGTATTGTCAGACTTTAAGTATCTCCAAGAATGGAGCCTCCACAGCCTGCCTGGGCAACCTGTTCCAATTCAGACCACTCGCACAGTAAAATAAAGTATTTTCCTCCCTCCCCTCTTATGTTTAAATGGGACTTTCTGTATTTGCATCCATTTCCTCTCATCCTTTACCTGGCACCACTGGGAAGACTCTGGCTCATCTTCTCTGACCCTTCCCCCGTGGTATTTATGCACACTGATTAGATCCCGCTCCCCAGGCCTGATCTTCTCCAGACTGAACAATGCCAGCTCTCTCAACTTCTCCTTGTGTGACAGGTGCTCTAGTGTCTTTATTGTCTCAGTCGCCCTTCACTGGACTCCCTCCACTATGCCCATTCCTCTTTTGAACTGGGGAGCTCAGAACTGGACACAGCACTCCAGGCGTGACCCCACCATGCTGAGTGGAGGGAAAGTATCACCTCCCTCAACCTGTGGGCAACACTCTTCCTAATGCGGTGCAGGACACTTGGCCTTTTTTTGCCACAAGAGCACATTGCTGGCTTGTCATCCACAAAGATCCCCACATATGTTTTGGCAAAGCTGCTTTCTGGCCTGTACTGGTGCATGGAGTTATTCCTCCCCAAGTGCTGGACTTTGCAATTCTGTTTGCTGCCCTTTGCATCCCTTCTGCTGTCTATGTACTCGTAAAAGCCTTTCTTGCTGCCCTTTGCATCCTTTGCCAGATTTAACTCTAGCTTTCCTAACCCCATCCGTGTATACTCGGACAACATCTCTGAATTCCTCCCCAGTCATCTGCATGCTTTCTTTTAGCATTTGAGTATTAGGAGCTCCTTGTTCATCTGTGCAGGCTTCCTGTCACCTTTCATCATTCCCGTCACCTTCTTGCTCATTGGGATGAACCATTTTTGAGCTTTAAGGAAGTAATTCCTGAAAATCAGCCAACTATCCTCAAACCAGGCTGGCAGTTTTCACTGGTAAAGTGAATGATTAGAGGTCTTGGGGCCAAAACAACCTCAGCCTCTTCTCTGACTTAGTCTCTGGGACCTATCTGTTGTCAGATTACTGGTGGATCTCTGTTCTTTAGTACTTGCAAAGTGTCAGTTTCTTGACCTTGCCTTTTCTTTACTGTATTTGTCAGTGGACTGACTTAATTGTTTGAAATCTCATGATAGAAATCTCAATGAATGTCTTAATTGCTGACTGATCAATGTAGTGCCTGGGCTCAAGAGCTTACTGTTGGAAATATGGCTCTAAGTTTGGTAGTGAACTACTTGAAAGAGATGTGTGTTTATTAATCAACTAACTACAAAAAAAAAAAAAAAGACTTTTTTGAAATGAGCAACGACTTGTTTTCCTTTCTTTTGCAAAGACAAGAAAATCCCTGAAGTCATAGAAGGGATTTTTGTTTTCTTAGGGGATTTTTTTGTTTTGGACTTTTTTTGGAGGGGGAGATGGAGGGTTGGGGGGGAGGGGAAGCTGGCATGTAATACAGAGGGAAGGGGAAAGGAAACTGATGATGGAAAAGAAGCTGGCTGATATGATTTGATATGATTAGGCCAGGGGATCAATTAGACTGTACAAGAATATTTTAACACTATTCTGGAATATAGTATTGACTAGAATAACTCTGTTCTGCAGAGTTTAGCATTTACACTCCTGAAATAGTTTCTAGGATACCCAAGGTATGTTTTATAGAGCACTTCACAATTTTTCTGTGTGTGTCTTGGAAGCATGAATGAAAAAAAGACTAATCTTCTAAGATGACAGACTGATGGAATGGGAGCATATGAAATGGTATTTTGTATCACTTCCCTTTCCAACTCTATCAATGGCTTGTATGATAGAGTTGTTAAATATCGACTGAACAAAACATGTTGTCTCTTTTGAAATCTTCTAAGTTACTTAATTATTGTTCATGCTCTAACAAACCAATCTCAGAGAAACTAAAAGTACTGAAGATGGCTGGAGAATATTAGAGTACATAGGGTCTGATGTGTCTCTGTATAGCAGAAGTATCTGAGGGAAGACTCAGATACTTAGCTAACTCCAGTCAGCTATGAATGCCATCATGTAATGCTTGATTTGCTTATTTGTCTTTCACCAAAGATGGAAGCATGGCAAATGAAATTAAGAATGCTATCCTCTGTCTCCACTGAGAATTCACTTACTGAATTCAGTTTGAAAGAGTTGGAAAAGGGTGGTCTTCGGCTTAGCTGTCTGCTTCTCCTTGGACTCTTATCTCCTGTCACAGTGTAGGCTCACAAGAGGAATGAAATTGAGGTTGGATAGTGAATTTGACTGTCATTTGTGGGAACTCTGCTTTATCTGCTTCAACCATCAAAACATGGTTACTAAGAGATGACAGACTTCATGTAGAGGATACGGCTTAGGCACTTGAGCTTTGCTTTAGGGAATGGGATTTTTACCTCTTCAAAGAACTCTTATGTGAAGCTAGGCAGTAATCTAAATTGTTTTAAGGTGATCATTGAAGGAATTAAGCAAGTATTTGTTTTGTTTAATTTAAAGTGTTTAAATTATCTGACTGGCTGATCAGAACTTATGGTTATCTCCTATAGCAGGGAGGAAAATGCTCTTCCAGTACACGATTTCCCCCCTGTTTCCAATTTGATATATATCTGCAAAGATAAAACTGACCAGATTAGGTGATGATAAGGTAAAGGAATTTGTATCACTTCTTCCCGTTGGTATGTGTGTGGGGGGGTGGTTTCTACCAAATCAGAACATACTTTTTGACCTCCCAAGCTGCAATTTAAGCTCACTGGAGGTTTTGAACATACAGAGTCCTCTGTAATAAGTACTTGGGAAATACCGCCTCTGCAGAATCACAAGTTGGTCTCATAAACTTTAACTGAAACGTTATCTTCACAATGCCCCATAAAATGCAAAACAAACTATATTTTTGGTTATCATTGCAGAAAACCATAGAACAAGCAACAACAAAGAATTATTTTTATAGTGCTTGAGCCTTGCTGTAAACTCCTGCAGGAATGTAGGGTTAAGAAATTATGATGCCTGTTCACTTCCCAGTTTCCTAAGCAAACAAGGCTATAAAAGAATAATTGCTTATTAAGTAAGTACCATCTATGCTGTACCCTGAATGCATCAGTGGTCCTCAACAACCTCTATATTTTTAGTGACTTCTATACATGTATGTGGGAGGGTGCGGTGGAATGTGGAAGCAATGATATTTTTATACCAGAACACTGAGTAAGTGCCTGTGTTCCTGTTATTCATGTCTCCCCTTGTGGTAATGTAAAGCAGGTCAGGAAGGAAGAGGGTCTATCCTCAGTCACCTAAAATTGCTCAGGGTAAAGAACCACAGCAAAATGATAAGAAAAGGGACGTTCTTAGAGCTGGTACCTGCGTGCGAGTTCTGAGTTTTGCAGCACGTGCATAACAAAGATGTTATTTTAAAAGGTAGATCAAAGAATGCCTGATCTCATGCTTACAGCAATGTGTCAGACTTTGAAAAACTGTTTTCAACTTCATTACTTACTGTAGGAATTAAATATGAATACCATTTCCCAGTGTGAATAAAATGCTTAAGGTTTCACTAACTGCATCGAGTTTGGCCTGACTTGTAAGTCTCTCTGAATGCAATGGTCTTGGGCTAAGCCCCTAGGTAGGAGTACAGCCATGCCTCTTATCTTTAAAATTTTATCTGGGCTTAATCATCTAAATTGTAAATAATATATTTGGCATACTTTTATCATCTTGGCTGAGCAGCAAATATATTCCTGGCTATGAGAGTTAAATGGAGATAAATTTTTGTGCTTTCTGAACAAAGAAGAAAATATTTCACAAAAGAAACAACTGAAAAGAGGAAAAAAACCCACAGTTCTAGACTGTCTGGAAGTACTGGTCACACAGCATGTTTATGCACTGTGGCTGTTATTCTTGGAATCAGGTGAATGACAGGATGAGTTGTATATGCAAACATAAAATTTACTTTAATATTCTGTAGTGAAATGTGCTTGCTCTGGACCACTGACAATGAACCATCTGCTTCAGTAACCATAGAAAGCAAACAGTGAAGGCATAGAAATGCAGTTTAACCAAATAACACATTCTTGTTGAAATCTTACTTTTTCCTAGCTTTTACCATTGGTATCACAGGCAGAGCTCTTGTGCGCTCTCCATGCGTATAAATAAAGACTTCACTGTGAAGCGTGTATTTTAAATATTTGAGTAAGGGGTGGGGACTTTCTTGCCTGTACTGCAGTACTTGACTTCAGGAAAATTTGTTTGTTCTATTAAAAACTGACACTTGCTGCACTCTTGTGGCTATTTATTTAATAAAACAATCTTGTGGGAAGCCAGCTCCTGTTCGGCAGAAGCTGAATGCAGGCCAGTTCTATCTGGCCTCAGAAACATCTAACAGGCTCTTCTCTTTTTCCATGTTTATGTGTAGTACTTGTGTGGCTATCTGGACGCAGTAACATACACCCTTCTCTGCTAGTAAAAATAGGCACAAAGAACAGTGTGTGAAATAAGCCTGCACTGATTAGTCTGATATTTCTTGCTACAGTTGTAAAATATGCTGGATTAGCAGCACTGTGAGAGAGTCTGGTCATGCCCTGGCCAAGATCAGCCCTGGCTCCACGGGGGCCGTGCCCGTGACCATTCTGGTGCGGGGCAGGAGAGCCGCTGCTCTTCCTCGTGCTTCCCGTGCTTCTGTGCATGCTCACTTGTTCTGTTCTATTTTCAGTCACTCAGACCTGCTCGTCAGTGCAGGCTCTTTAGTTGTTGGTGTAAAATACAGATGGCTGGTGAATGAGGAAGAGACTGGGGCTGACTGCCACTGTCTGCATTATTTCAGAAAATAATGATCCTCTAAACATCTTGGATTTGTGTATCTGTTTTCCTTCATGTTATGCCACTTCTCCAACCCGGAGAGTTATGACAGCATCCTTTAGAGGAGGGAGGACTGGGTGCAACTTCTGTACTTCTTAACATACATAAACTGTGTTTATGTATGCTTGATCTGATTGATAGATTAAAAACTCTTTCTTTCTCCCCTCTCTGCATATTGGAAAATAAGTAAGTGTGTTGACTAAAGCTGGACAGGCTCTCTATTGCACTTATTTCTACAGTATTATTTTAAAATAAGCATTTAAAACTTCTTAACACACATTCTGCCATTTGACTGCTGGGGAAATGCACTGTTTAAACGCAACAGATGATTAGAAAAGGAAGTAACAGCATCAGACAGCTTGAATACTCCAGTGGGATGTTCCCATCCTTACTATGTGCTTTCCGCCTTTGTTCAGAAATTGATTTCAACAGTAACAGGAATTTTGGACAGGACATGAAAACAATGATATAATTCTGTTTAGCTTTCTAGGAGAAGAAAGCTAACTTCTCCCATGCGCTCTTTGTTGTGGAGGAAGAGCTGGAACAAGGACCAAAGAAACAACAAGGACAAGAAACAACTGGATCATACAGTGGCTTGTGGGATGAGGCCTGGATATTGTCTTGCACTGTTCAGACCATCTAGTAAACATCTGATTTCTCAGAGCACAGAGGAAGTGTCCTTCCAGAGAGCTTCTGAGGAGTGCTTGGTCCTCAGCAGTGCTAGCGCCTTTTAGTGGTTTGGGGGTTGTGTGTGTGCATGTGTTGTTTTTCCTAAACATGTCATTCTGGCAGCTCCCACTACTAAGTAATGTTAACATAAGGATTTAGTAACCAGTTACCAAAAGAAAAGCTTTTAACTCATTTATAACTTACTTAGAGGCACAAAGCTGAAACTTTCGCATTACAAAGCAAAAGAGAGATTCCTGATGGTCAGTCACTTGTGGAAACATGAAGAGCAAATCTCAAATACAATGATACAAAATCTCAAATACAATGATGTATTGGATTGGTCTCTGTAAGAGCTATCATCTTTACTCCTACAACCAAGTGTAAGAAAGACTCACCTTTTCTGCATAAAATTTTTTTTTGGGGGGGGGGGGGGGGCACTCCTACTTCTTCCAGCTCTTGTCAGTTAGTTCCATAAAAGTCACCAACATTGCACAAATCTGGCCATTTTTGAGCACACCAACCATTCTGACACACTGTAACCGGTAGTGAGGAAAAAAAAAATCAACCTTGAACGTGCTCATGCTTCAATCACTTGGATTGCGCGCGCTTAAGGGGTGTGCCATTTTGATATTCCTATGCTATAATAACACAGGAGTAGGTTGTCAGGTGTGTCCTATGTTATCCTTGAGTTCAGCAACAGCAAGGTTTGGGCTCATGTAATGATACTTTGGATATTGATTAAGTAAATAGAGCAAGTGAGTGAGTGTAACATTCATCATGAACAGTGTAAGTAAGTAAGTTAGTTTGACCAATGAAACTGATGATGATGATATTTGAAGGAATGGAATTGAAAAGCCTTCTTTATTATAGGCAAAGGAGTCAATGATGATGATGATTGATTGATTGATTGAAATCAAAAGGTAAAAGAAAAAGAAAGAGCTTCACAACATTTTCAGGTCACTGAAAGTGTAATGATACCTTTCATGGAATGACAGGAGGAGGTTTTTGTTGTTGTAGTGTGGGTTTGTCTGGTGGGGTGGGCACTTCGTTTTCTACAGCAAAACAAGGTTCAGTTTCAGGTGCAGTGCTGGATGGGAGTAGCCCCGTAGCACTTGAGCAGACTGAATTGGTATTCCTAGTAGCGATTCCTAAAGCGATCTAGGAATGTAATGATGAGCTCTCTGTGCATAAAGGGGATGGAGGTGATGTAGCTCAGAATAGAGCAAAGTGTTTGACAGTCTCTCTCTCTCAGATGGTATTAATTGCCCCCCATCCTAGTAGTAGCAGGAAGCAGAACTGATGGAAAAAGATGAGCTAGACTCTACCTGTGCTGCTGTCGCCACTGATGGGGGCTGAAGAAAGGCTGTGGAAGGAGGAGGGTTGGACCTCAAAAGACAGAACAAATAATTTATGCAAGGGACTGAAAAAGGCATGCAAAAGGGCGAAGATTCTGGGTACCGCCCTTTCATAAACCTGCAACAAATGGTCTCCTCTTTATCAGATATGCTAAAACCTGACAAATGTACTAGCTTTGGGCTTTTCTGAAATGCTGCTTTCTACACTAACATGCTTGCAGGCATTTTGAAGTGCGATAGTCATAGCTGAGGGGGTACATCAGAGAGGAAAAGTAGCTGTAAGAAAGCGTGACAAAAGAAATGGCGCAGGTGGCATAAGCTGATCTTGGTCTCCATTTTTTTCTGGCCCAGCTTAAAAGAAAGACAGACAGCTGTCTGGATCAGGCTGTGAAGGCCCCAAAGGCAGGCCCAGGGGACAGTGTGCACATAGCGTAGATGATGTCGGTGAAGGATGCTTTCTCTGGGAAAGGTTTTGTGCTTTTAAATTGCTCACCGTTCAAGGCCTGAAGCTTGTATGCACGGGAGAGGGACAGAGCGTGCAGGCATGTGTGCATAGTACGTGGTAGGCTTTGCGCCTTAAAAAAAAAAAAAAAAAAAAAAAAAAAAAAAAAAGTCTTTGCTTACGCGTGTGTCTGATGAGTCGCTGATTGTTGCTGCAGCCCTGCCCTGCAGGGTCTCCTGGCTCATGTAGTTGCTTGACTAGTAGAGAAAGAAATGCGTTCTGGCTAGCACGACTCAGAAAGCACCTGCAGCTCCTGCCTCTTTGCACTGCTTCCTTATGCTCATTTTATGGACTATGTCAGTCAATTGAATTTTTACTATTGTTCACTGGTCAGATGCATGAGATGATGATTGTTAAACTACTTCCTTGCCTGCCGCTGTTTCGCTGAAGTAAGCGGTGACACCTAATCAATATAACGACACAACAGCTCCGGCTGGAGTGTGGCTCTGTGCACGCGTGGCTCTGTCAGGGTAGCTAGCGCCGGACTAGTGGGAGATGTTTAAAGTGCTCTGAACAGACGCAGTTGTGGGCGTACACACAATAACAACCTCATTCTTGGTGTGCTGGGGGGGGCAGCGGCCAGTTACAAAGGCCGCACCAACGCTCATATTTTTGTGCTGATTTATGGAACTTTATAGTCTGATGAAAAGGCTGCTAATATGCGAGAGGCTGTTTTGTTCTGAGTGGTGGTTTTCTTCAAGAAGGTTCTAGATGCTCTATTTTCCATCTACAGGTTTTTTTTCTTTTTTTCCTTGAAGTGGGAGAGAAAATTAACTGGATCTGAATTGTTGCCACTTTTAACTTTGTGCTTGTCATGGGCTATTATGACTTTTAGATTTTATATAAATATAAGTAAGTTTTCAAATGTCACTGCTCTCTCTCAAGCCTGTCAGTCAAATAGCACTTCTACTGGAAATGCAAACAATGAAGTTGAAACCAGTCAGGCTAGGCTTTAAAACCACTTTAATCTGTCTGCCGCATCTGATACATGTTCCAGTTGTCATTCTCCCATCCCTCCCCAGCAGCCGAGTCCTAACCAAATGCTGCAGCAAGCAGATCACAGCTGCCCCGCCCCAGCGCTCACCATGTTGCTACTGCAGACACTAGCTCTGACTTACTTACTTACTTACAAATGATGCTTGTTCTGGTGTTGACGGGTGGAGGAAATAAAGCCTTTTTATCTAAAAGTTACCTAGTTAAACCTACATGAAAAGACATGAGTGTTTTATCTTGCAAATCGAAGCATTCACAGTTACTTCCTATTTGTTTTCAGGCAAGGAGGCCAATGTCATGGTGGTGTCTGGTTGTTGCTTCCCCTCACCCGCCTCTCCTAGGAAACGGATGTTTGTTTTCAAAGAGAGCCCTGGGCTGGTCAGGCACTTGTGATCGGCACAGAGAGGCTGTCTCAGCTCGCTGCCCTTTGATTTGTTCCCGGATTTTTCATGGTCCAGGCACAGGGCACAAGCTCTGCTCAGGGCTGAGGCATCTTTCTGCTCCATACAGGGAGTTGCGCCGTGTGTCTGTTGGGATCTGTTTGTCCCTTAATCCAAGAGGTTCAAGTACTTTGAATTTTGGAAATGAGGCAAATAGATAGAAACTGCTTAAATTATAGACCATTTTGCATGTAGTGTGATGCAGGTAGGAGGACTTGGCTAGCTACTCCTTTGACTTCAGTGGGGCAGTGGATGCTATGGCTAGGGCTCCCGACAGGCTAGTCAGAAACCCACCTGTGGCAACACAAGGGGAACAGATTTATAACAGGGCATCGCGACAAATTCTTCCCCATATTTTCTGTGTGTTGCAAGGGATTAAGATGTGACAGAATTTCATCCTACCTTTTTATTCTGCGCCTCTCCCCTGGTTGAGTTACTCTGTGTAGTCCTATGTGGGAATTCAAAAGAGCAATTGAATCGCCAGGCAGTCCAGGCCGTATTCTAAGGCAAATTCTACCCTTCCAGGTCCAATGAAATAACTAGAAAACAGCTACTCTTTAAAAATGCTATTAACGGCAGTTTTTTAAAAAAATGTATCTGATGATATTGTATAAGGACTGACACTTACCAATCAATCATTGCTGAATAGCAGAATTAAAAAAACAACAACAACAAATCTTAGCTGGCTACAGAGATATTCACACTTCTTTTTGAAAGAAAGTCTGTCTTAAGGATGCTGAGGAAGTACAGGCAAGTGAAGCACCCAAATGAATGCTGGTCCTGCTATGCTGTATTGGCAGTAAAAGAGAGTGAGCCATTATTGCTACATTTAACACTTGTACATTTTATTTAGTTAAATCAGCCATTGTACACATTGCAGCTATGTATTGTTAGTGTTGTATTTTTTTTTAATCTTTAACTAATACATGCCCTCATAGATATATTCAATTAGTGTTATCACCATGGGAACAAGATGCTGATTCATCAACTTAAAATTCACTTCTCTCACAGTATTCAAGTTCTTTGATAACACAGCAAAAAATCAAAATAAGAGGTGAATAACCATTATGTTGTTACACAGAACATCATCTGCACCGCAAATAACACAACAGAAATGCGTTTCTTTAGAGCCTCGTTCTTCAAGATCATCCCGTGCTGTCTTTTGACAATAAGAAAGCCCTGATGTATTATGAAATGTTTCATTATGGATTTCATTCATTTTGGCTGCCAAAACACCTGTTTTCTATTTGCCTGCCAAAAGTGAGTTAGCATGATGCCTTGCATTGTTTTGCTTGCAAGAAGCCAAGATGTTTTCACTCTTTGGCATCACTAATAAGAAAGTGCCCTTGTTCAGAGCACTGAGTGAGTCATTTAAAAAAAAAAAAAAAAAAGTCAAAGGCCAGGTAAGTATTACCCCTATAGGACAGAATTTATTTTCCACTGCTTTTCTTTTTCTGAGTACACTACTAAAAAAAAAAAAAAAAAAAAAAAAAAAAACATCAAATAGCTAATTAAAAACACTTTAAGTGTGTATATGTATGCATCATATTTGCTAAAACACTACAGAGCTTCAACCAATAAATATTAGGATATAGAACACCAAAAGTGTCAGATCTTTATGTTCCCTTTTTTGAAAATAAAAGTGCAGACATGCTATAATGGTTTTCAGAGGGTTGGTTTAGAAATATATATATTATACATATATATATATAAAGATAACAAAATATGAACAGAAACTGGTTTTCAAGGATTGTGAGCAACTTTCTCTTTAAAAAACACTTACTTGATTGAAAGATAAAAACTGCTCGCTCAGTGCTAAGAGGGCTAACAAGCTGACATGATTACAGAAGGGCTTGGTTTTGACTTCAGATGCCACATGCATGTATCGGGTAAGAGGCAATCTTGATAAAACACGGTGAATTAATTAATTAATCTCTTTGTATAGTGGGTAGGTCTTTCTCCCATAGTTATCTACAGTGCAGTGGCCAGCAGGAAGTACCATCAATAAGACAGTGTGGTTTGCTAAAGCAGTGATGAAAACAGGAAACTACGTAGTTAAATTGTTTAATACACCCTGCCACATGTCCAGATCTAAAAGATTTTAATACCATATGCAGTTGTACCATAGATATAGCTGCTAGCAAGTTGGTTACCTAATTGGGTATTTTATTTCTTCCTTTTTTTTTTTTTTTTTCCCTCCTCTTTCTGGAAATCTTTAGGTGGCTGTCCAAAGGTCTTAAAAGTATTGAGGGCCACAGTCAGCTGCTACTTCCATGAAAACAGCTGAATTTCCAGGTTTTTAGCCTGACTCTTAGAGCCTTTAACTATAATAGATCCCTAAACTGGAAGTCCTGTGGATGCAGGAGATCTGCAGTGCTTCTTCCTCAGTTGGTCTGTGTTCTCAGTCAAATACGATAACAATATTTCTATTCATCGCTGTTCAGCAGTTTCACTAGACCTTGTTCCATTATGCTAACTGTAGTCATAGGCAGTGTGTTCTCTGCAGTCTTTAGGTCCAAATACTCTTGCTATATACAGTTTACATGTTAACATCCCCCTGCTATTTTTTTTAATGATGCATGTACATAGTCACTTGAAGAGGCCTGTAGATGAAGTCAGCTTGACAAATGCAATTTCGTGAAGCTAGTGCAGAAGCAAAGGAATAAAAAAATTGGCGATGCTGACAAATTCCCAGTAGAGCACAAAGACGACGATTCGGTGGATAAATCATCCTGAATGAAGGATGCTATCTTTGGTCACAAATCAGCTGACAGGGTAAAAAAAAAATAACCAAAATCAAATATGAGGGCAGGGATAAAATGAATTTGCTGCATCTGCACAAGTAGAAATGGCAGTGTCTTCCAGTGATTATGTAGGTAAGCACGTCACACCTAGAGAAGATAAGTGCTGCATACTGGATGGGTGGTTATGTGATGCTTTGAGGGGTGGCAGCTTCTCACTTTGCTTCATGTTTCCAGTCCTCCTTGCAGAAGTGCCTAAGAAGCTGCTGGAGGTCATGCTGGAGGTCATCCTGTGGTAGTGCTTCTGGTGTGTCTTCCAGCTCTTCTATGTGAACGTGTTTTCCATACCGGTCCTTCATCACAGTCCTCTTCTGTGTGCTGGCTTTATTCAGTGTTGTCCTAAAGAAAAAGAAATAGAAAGCTTTCTTTTAAAGCCCACAGCTCCTGAAACTTTTAAAAGACACTCCTTTGCAGTTCTAAAGCTCTTCATTCAAAGTGAAATGAGAAGAACTGTAGCTGGAAGCACTAGTTAAGCCAAGTACTGCGGTTAGATATGTTTGTGCACTCTGAATGAAAAGCTAACCACTTTAACTGGCTTTTGTAAGGTGAACTAGTAACAGTTCATCTGTACATACTTACTAAGCATACTATTTTATATGCCTGACAAAAACATGCTGTAACACACAGACATGCAACTTATCTTGAAATCTACACAGGACCTTCCTACATTCTCTATTTAGCTTCAATGTACAGACTTGTCTTGTATACTAGTAACTTAGCTTCTTCAGAAGTCTTGAAGACTTCTAAGTAAGTCAGATCTTGCTTCTGACTGTCAGTAAAGCTGTACTTGGGGCAATTAGTGTCTTGACATGTTCTGGTAATTGCTCTCTAACTTCATCAGAACCTCTTGCTCTATTAGTAAAAACTTTAAGCCTCCCTAGGCCTTCTTTAGCTCAGGCAAGTAAATATAGTCATCATAGAACAGCTAAGTGTCGCTCAGTTCATCTGCTACAGAAGACCAAATTTTGGTCAGCCTCCGTGAGGGAGGACAAGGGAAGCCAGCATACTTGGAAATTCCTGATTACTCAGCCAGGAGTAGCTTGATGCACAAACCTGTTTTAACAGGCAGTTGATGCCTCTTATTTGACTTGCATGACCAAAACACCCCTCTGTCAGGCAGAATGCCTTGACAGATACACCTGTTTATTCATCTAAAAGTAGATGAGTCAGCAAGTCTTCCAGCTTGGTTTGTCCTTGTGACACCATCACAGTAGCTCTGAAAACAGTACTTATAAGCAAACAGCTTATAAGCTGTTTGCAGCTTATAAGGGCTTCCCTCTCAATGAGGTGGGATACTGCTTATTCCAAATATAAATACAAATCAGGTAGAAACAAATTAAAAGTGACCCTCTACAGGTCAGTCAGTGTGTTCTTTCCAAATGCTAACGCTGGTTCCACCATGCTGATACACTGGCCACTATCCATACAAACAGCCCAAAAGAAAATGCATGTATGGTAAGTAACATAGTAACGTGAGCTCAAGTGGTGTGCAGTAGGTGTGTGTATATTTGCTGTACTAAGTAGCTCTTATTTTATTACTGCTAAATGTTTTCATTTCCATCTATCTGCCCTACCTTGTTCTTAGTGGGGCTCAGTTCTCACGTGCATGCGAATCTTCTCATCCATTCTGATAACACTTCAAAATCACAAATGATCATGGAACCAAATCTTACATAAAATTATTTTTGAAATATCCTTTTTGTTGTTGTTGTTGTTAACTGTAAATCACAATCTGTTATTTTACATCACCACCTATGATCAACTGGGCAGTGATACACATTATTGAGCTAGTCTTTCCAACTGAATGTAGACCTTCCAGTAGTTGTATCTCTTTCTGTAATAAAATGTTAGTAGTAGTATTTAGTACCTTTGTAAATAAAGCTTCAAATACTGCCAGACAGTGGTTCCACTTCAAACACTCACTTAAATCTGCTTATGTTTATTATGAGTTTGTTAGTCCTTTTCTAGTAACAGTTCATTGACATGCCAAGCCAGACCTTTTAATAACTGATCCATCCTCTTTCATGATTTCTTTCTCTACTAAAGCAGGGAGTTGGACTTTCGTTTGGTTACCTGTATAGCTCAAAGCCTAAATTAAAACAAAAACAAAATCCTAGGACAGAAGATAATTGTTCTTCATACCCTAATCTTACTAAATACCTTAATCTTGACTAAATCTAGGCAGAGCTGAGGAGATGTTTAAAAACGCAGCATGCTCGAAGATGAGGACGCGAATAATTTGGAAGTATGTGCCTGCTGTTTGTATCCTTTTAAATCTTCCTCAAATGTAGTTGAGTAACAGTTCATGTACGATAGTTTCGTTGTTACTAGGAATTGTACTGGAAGGTATCTTGGCGCTTTACTTTCAACTTTTAAACAGCCCAACTCAAGGCCTGGAGCACCACATTTGCAGAACTCATCATTTATATCTATTTATAACAATTCTTTTCCTGTTGCAGGAAACATCATCTTTTATATCTGTTTCAACTGTCATCTTGAGCTCTGTCTAGCTCCCATGTCTCCAAACAGTTGCCTGTTTCCAGTGCTAACAGTACACAGAAATAGGCGGGTGATAGTTCTGAGCCTAGACTATACTGAAAAGGAAGAGCCAAGGAGTGGAGTCCCGCAAGCGTTCCACAGAATACCCGCTGTTAATACTTCATGGGAGGAGGAAGGGGGGTGAACACAACATTTTTATTTCCATTTGGCTGGATATGGGTTTCTGTAATATCAACGGCTTCATGCTATTGTTGCATCTATGCTTTTATACAGTATTTTGGCAAATTAAAAACCATAATACTTAAGTTACTTATATTGCCCAGAAGCTCTCTTCTGGATGAACCTTCAAAGTGACAAGAGATTGTACACATGTGTTATTTTAAGGGATAATGGATGGATTAAAATTAAAGGGCTATCAATTCCTTGTAGGAAAAAAAAACTTTTCTATACTGACATGTCTAAGCTGATCAGAAAAAGCATTAAAACAGGAAAAGGTGCTGAATAGCTTGGTAGCTCTTTCTTCCTTTCAAGGACAAATGGAACACTTGCTGTGATGCACGGACTTTTCTAGAGAACAGACTCACTCAACTGTTCTAGTTTCTAAAGTTAGCTGCATGTGTTGCAACCCATGTATGGGCTTTTTTACGATATAACTCACTTGTGTGGTTACTCCACTTTAGTCAAATGCTGCATGTTCTTGGAACCTTAAAATGTTTCATAGCCAATTCTTTAATGACAGACCTTCCCATCCCAACCCTACTTTAGGTACTGAAGTTTTCATAGCATGGCTGCATATAACAACTGAGGTTTATACTCGGTAGCTGAGTGATGCTCCACCACCAAAACCCTCTCAGCAGAGTACACTTTGTCCCCAAGTGTGCTGTTAAATTTCTTTTAGTATCTGTATTTAAAATGCCTTTTTACCTCTTCAAAGTCTTCTTTGGCTGACGGAAGATCAGTAGCTAAGCTTGCATCCCCCAAGTGTTTCTCCATTCTCTCTCCTTGCACTACTGTGGTCTTTATGACTTTACTGACCTTGCGGCCTTCCACTGGTTCAGACTGGAATTTGGAGGCACTAGACAAAACAGCAGGTTCAGACAAGGTCACCTGGAGGGTCAGAAAACAGAAGTATATTGGGTATGATTTACAGAACAAACTGAGTTTATGTCTTTTAGTGATCTTATATTGGGTATGATTTACAGAACAGATACAAACTGAGTTTATGTCTTTTAGTGATCTTATCATGCTTTCTTAATCATTACCTTACAGAACAACAATGTAAGAAATGTCTCACTTTCTGTGTGTACTCATCAACACGGCGAGTGTGCATTTTGTTACTTGCTGTACAGCCCCAGAACTAGACAATGTCAGATTAGTGCCAGGTCAGATTGCAGGAGCAGCCCTAGATAATTTGCTCGGATGAGTAAATGCTGTGACACGCTGCAACAACTAAACTGCATCTGGAACCTGAACCAGCCCTGCACCACAGCACGGGCTGTCAGACTGGCTTACCTGCCAAAGCCAGTGGAAAATTATACCAAGTAACAAGTAGACCTCTTCCTGTGAATCTTTGCTGAATATATTATTTGTGTTACCTTACTCCCAGGGAATTAATTCTGATGAGTAAACGGGACTGGTGGGAGAGAACAGCAATCATGTTCCTAGCATTTCTAATGACAGTTTGTTAAATGTTGCTTTCGACTTCAATACTGCTGAAAGCAACCTCTCTCACTAGCTTTGGCCTCTCTCACTACCTTAATTGTGTTGACACTAGTATCCACGTAGGACTACATGGGAAACTAGGGCAGGAAAACGGAAACATAAAAGCACTTACTTTTTCAGCTTAGGGGCTTTTGGGGATTTATTTATTATTTATTTATTTATTTTAACTATCTGGCTCTACAAATCTGCATAGAAGAAATACTTTTCTTTAACCTCTCCAAAGCAAAGAACACCTCAGTGGGTTAAATCTAATGTAACTGTAGTTTTAAAATGGCTTACTTGTAGAAACTTGGAGAACACTGAATCATTTGGTTATGACATATACTGATTTTCTTATTAGGTAAGTATGTATTTGTTATCAGACTCTTTATCATCATTCATCTATATGCCATCTTAGTACAGAGCTGCTTTCTTTATGAATTTGATACTTTTCATAAATGATTCAATCTGAATCTGTCTTATGACTTCCATATGCAGAAAAAAGGCCTTCTTCCCCCCTCCCCTGCCTTCCCTCCCTCTTTTTTTTTCTTGAGCTTTCTGTCTGCAAGAACTTTTTTTTTTTAGTATAATTAGAAAACTAAAAAGTCTTGTTGACAAGAGTAGGATGTAGTTACTAGGTACGCTGTTAAAGTACTTCGCCTCTAACAAGATCAGCCAGCAACACAATGCCTCTTCCAAGCACTTCTTGAAGTCTTGAACTTCAACAGGAATTGTGTAACAAGAACAACATAAATGGGGGAAAAAATAGTCAAGAGTAGGAAGCTCTGTTCTTTCAGATACCCTGTACCATCACAGGGGAAGTAGAAGGTCTAACCTCAGACTGTTCACTGTCGCTCTTCAGCACAACCCGTTTTACAACTTTGGAATAGCCATCTCCTTCTTCAACTTCAACAGGCTGTTGTGGTGTTCCTCGCATTATGACTTCTTCTTTTTCTATGCCATCTGGAGAAACATATCGCCGGATGATCTTTCTTGTGACCTGAAAGAACGAAATAGAGATTTTGTGTTGGAAGAATTAACAATACCTTATTATTCCTTCTTATTCTCCATGCAGTATTAAGTGCTCCAAGAGCACTTTTTTTCAGACCTGAATATATGGAACTACATAGACAGTCCAGTGTTTCAGCCTTTTAATACATGTTTGCAAACACCTATAGTTACGCTGGACACTGATGATGCATTGGCCCAACTTAAGCTACCATACAGGAAAACTTCCGTTAACTTATTTTGTGAGCATATTTTACATATTGCAACTATTCTTTAAAGCAGTAGTTATTATTAGGAAAAGCGGCTTACTATCTTAGAGAGAAAAGGTACTTTACAGCCACACAACTGCTAGAGGACACTTTGGGACTGACACTTTCAAAAGGATCACCAGATTAAAAGACTTGAAAGTGAGCGAGTGGTTGTCAGCTTGGCTATCAAGTACTTAGAACTAGATTCATAACAGGACTTGAACATAACACTGTTGACACTGATGGTGCTGACTACCCCTAACCACTGCTTAACTAGTGAGCCGGAATCAAGCCACTTAAGAGACTAATCTGGTGTGTGGGCTTTTTAGGCATTGGCAAGCCAAAAAAAGAGCAGCAGAAGAGAATTACAGGGTTCAAGATAAAGTGAATCTCTCTAGAATAATAAGAATGTACTCTTCTGCGTGACTGACTGACTGACTTAAAACGCTCTACTTTCTCATATGGCTACCTAGTCATCTTAGACAAGATGACATTAGGCATTTACCTCCTGCTTTGTTCAATAACTTATTTGCTGTCATGTGCAATCAGACTGTTTGTCTCATGTATCCAACAGTCACAGAGGCAGAAGTATTTCCCTCTCCATCCAGCAGGTCAAAGACTAGTGCTCACTCTTGTACAATGTACTCAAGAATATCTGTTGTTTGGTAGAGGGAGGCAAGGATGGGGTTTGTTTATTTTCATTTAATACAAATTGGAACTGCTTCTAGAGAGATGTAATCCAGCTGAGGGTCTGATAAAAGCTGGAATTTGCCACCAGCAAATTCCAACTCTGCCAAGCCCTAGGCCAATTCTCTAAGCACCGAGGTGTCAAATAAAGCAAGGAGGACAGGACTTCCTCTTCCACCTCCACAGTGTACAGAATTCAGTTTTCTAAACATGCTCTGAAAATGCTTATTTTATGAGGCTGTCAGAGAAGTAACTAATTTCTATATTTTCTGCTCCATAAAACCTGAACTATATGCCCAAATACAGAAATTTAAGAATGTGTGCAGTCACAACTGAGTAACAATTTTGAGGATCTGGATTTAGGTGACTCTTGTGGATCCAGCCTTCCAGCAATTGGATTAATATGAGAGAAGTCATGCTCTTAGATGAAACTAAAAGAAGTATAGTGAAATTTCTACACTGCTCTACATTTCTGAGGGGGGAAAAAGGTGGTAAACTTGCCAAATAATGTCATGGCAAATTATAAATCGAAAAAAGATTGGTCTTCAGAGTCAAAATAAATTTTCAAGTGTTGAAATCTCCTATTAGTATAAACTCTACTTCCTTTCATGCTCTTTTCTTAAAAAATCATGCCCCTTTGCAAAAGAAAATTAAACATTTATGTGGAGTTATCTTTCTTTTTATACAACAGCAGGAAGGTAGCAGGGGGCAAAACTGACAATACCTTCTTTACCACTGTGTGACCATATTCATCTGTATATTGCTCTTCTGTGACTGATTCTGGTGGTATTTCAGGCATACTATCAGCCTGTATGACAAAGAACAACTTCTATTAAGCAATGACTTAATGTGTAATTTCTTTAAATAAGCAACTTTAAAATTGGTTAAAGAATGAAAAAAAGAAAATTATTAGAAAAAATATGTTCTGTAGATAAATATTTAGAAAAATATTAGTATGTATTAAGAGAAGTATAAAGCAAAGGAAAGTTAGTATGCCATAACTGACAGGCAAATTTGTTTTAGTAGACCATATACAGAGCTGAAAAGTCTTTGTCCTCCTACTGAGGCATCTCACAGAACTGCTAATCTTGCTACATATTCTACTGTAATCATCTTTTCCCCATAAAATGTACTGAAACAGCTTATCTAATGGCCATGCATCATTCGGGAGCATTCCAGGTTCAAGTAAAAACAGCAGCCATGTGGGTGTCTCAGCAGCAGTCCAGCAAGTGTTACCAGGGCATGATCACCACTGGCACATGCAGCAGTTCAACACTCAGTACCTGAATGATCACTCGGCGGCGAACAACCCTGGTAGTTACCATTTCTTCCTCATCTGAGCTGGTCTCCAGCTCACCTAATTCCTCTGCTAGTTCCTATTGCAAGCATGGAAGCAACGCTCTGTTTACTGATGCTGTATGTGGTACTAGCAATACTCACAAGTTCTGACTTGCTTTTATCTAAAAGCATCTCCACTTCTGAACATTTCTGTTTTTTGGGTTTTGACCTTTTACCTTTTGTCCTCTTACCTTTTAATCTGTGAAACATTTATGCAGAAGGAAAGAAGAGCTGTGGCCGCTTGCCTGTACATTAGCTGAATATTAACATATTGAAAAGAGAAGGATGAATCTTTAAAGATAAAGGATGTTTTTAATGGAGGTTGTCAGAGCCAGCTCTGAAATATGCTGCATGACCTCACTGCAGATGTACTAGAAGGTATTACTAACAACATATGTGGAATTTCTATGTACTGAGTATGGTTTCTATATTAATTCCACAGGAAATCATATGAAAGCCTTTTAGTTCTCCATACTGAGTAATGCATAGTGCAGCATATAGACACTGGGGCTGAACAAGTTTAGAGGAGAACAAATCAACACTCAGGGCACTGCACAGGTTTGAAAGGAAAAAAAAAAAAAAAAAGAGTAAGTATTGAGGTTCTCTCCAGCATAGAGAAGAATTCAAAATTTTAATTGCTCAGAGGCAAAGAGAAGCTGAAAAGAACTACCAAGGAAACATAACAGTCTAAGGTGGGAAAAATAATATATAAATATATTTCTTTATAAACTTCAGTGGAAGAATTATAGGTAGTAAGAAGCAAATTATCCCTGAGGGCAGCCAGGATGTCTTTTTCCTAGGCAACCAATGCCTCATATACTGAGTCCTACTGTAGCCAATCTTTCAATATCTGAGTCATCCTACACCTTTATGTTCTACCTTTCTTTGAGATACCAGAGGGAGACCTCTGCTTCTAGCTGAATGTCAAAACAGGAAGCATTTCTGCTTGAGGAGAACTGTGCTTTCTCTGCTCTAACTTCACTGGTAAAATTCATTTCCTATCCAATTATGCCTTCTCCTCTTCTTCCACTTTAAACAGCTTTCTTTGCCTTTCTCTCTCAAAGCTTTACGTCCCAGGTATATTTCAGTTTGGAATTTAAAGCCATTTGCTCTCTTATTTGCTCTTCCGAACTTCTTCCCCTCACCATCTACGCAGTAAGGTTGCCTTGTCTTACACAGCAAAATGACCTACCTCTTTTTTATTTTTTCTTTCTTCTCTTCAGTCTCCCTTTCTCTTTACTGCTTGCATACTACACCTACACCTTTCTCAAGTTCTCTCCTTCCAGTCCATCCTTGGTCTTCTCCAAAGTGGATCCAGCTACCTTTTTTCAATCTCACTAAGTTTACAGTATATTTCAGATCATGTTGCTCTCGACAAGTCTTGCCTTTTTTCATAGCTCTTGACACTACTGCTTTGGTTTTTATTACGTTTGCTTTTCAGCTTTCACTACTTTTTTTTTTCTTGCATCTGTTATTTACACTATTTAATTCTCTCTCACAAGCATGGACATAACTTACATTGTCCAAAGGACAAATGTGGATAGCAAAAGCAAAATTCCAGTCTACATTTTAGAATTTGGGGTTTTTTGTTTCAGCTTTCATACAAATGTTAGCCTTGATAACCATAAAGTGAAGGAGAAAAGGCTCAATTGCAGATGAGAATTTATCAGGCTGATTAAAAATACCCCATCTTACAGAGCGAGTCAGACAGAAAACTCTTACTTTGAGGCAACATTGATATTTACCTTTTCTAAAGATTCCTCTTCATAGTCACTTCCAAATTTTTCTGGCGGTTCATCAGTTGACTCCACTATCACTAGACTAGTTCTCCTCAACGGGAGGTCATCCTGATGGAGCTGGGGGTCGTCAGGCTCTCGGACGATGGGAGAGTCGCCTCGCTGAGCAGATGACGGGGGCTGTGGGTATGGTTTTTCACACTCTTCCTTTGCTGCACTGACATGTTTGGATTCTTCCCGTGCACTACCTGCTGCCTTTCCAGTTACTGGTGCTGTAGCCTGCTCTGTTCCTGGAGTTGTAACACTGTGAATTATAAGTTCAAGGAAAGTAACTAAAATGTAGTCATTTTTGATTTCTGTAAATGAAACATCTGTGCATCAATTAGTGTTACTTACGCCTTTTGGCAAAGTATACAAAAAACTGATACTCTTTGAGAGTGAGTTACTACAGAGCAATCTGGCTACGACCCCTCATATCTACCTGCCTAAAGAAAATGCATATCCAAATGCATATCCAAATATGGCACCTGATTCTGCAAGACTTGGTCTTTGTAAAGGATTTATGTGAGCTTGGCTGTCACTTGTGTCCTCAGAATCTACAGAATACCTGCTGGCCTTTTTGGGAAGGGGACTGGATCACTGCACATGGATGTGAGCAAACTACTGTCAACATCTCCCTATTACAAGCTATACAGCTGAAGGTGCTGAGAGACCAACTGCAGGACCTACTTTTTATGGGGGTTACTTAGTAATATATGCAATAATATGTTTCAGTAGTTTGTGATAGAAATTAAACCGTAAAAATGATATTTAGTGAAAACGACATTACAAACAAAGTAAAATACTCTACAGTAATTTCTCACTGTGTGGAAAGACTCCAGAGTGCCCACATCTTAATCAAAAGAATCCCCACAAGCATATTTGCTGGACTGTTTTGCACTATGGCTTTTCCAGGCTGCGTCTCAAAATCAAAGCTAATCATTCCCAGGAAAGTCACTTCTTTGGAAGGGAAACTCTGATATTTTGCTAGCCTACAGCCTAATGGTCAGTGTAGACAATGATTGGGATGAGGGGAAGAAAGAAACTTGATCTTCTCTGCCACTTTATCAGCTCAAGTGAAATCAGCCCCACCAACACCCCAAATCAGAATTCAAAGCTACCCTGTACAAGTCTTCTAAATCTGTATATTATCATATGCTGTTACTTTAAGTACGTACGTACTTTGGTCTTGACTGTATAGAAGCCTGTTTCTATTCCTTTGTAATCTGAAATCTGTTTTTTAAAAAATCTAGTTCTTATCAATACACAGTTACAAGTTTTGCAAGAAATCATTAAGTTGGAAAATCTTTGTCTCAATTCAGAAATCCATCCTGAAGTTGAAAAAAGGACCCTGTACTGTTAATTCCATTAAGTTTAACATTACTTACTTACCACCTAATGCATGGAAAATGTACACAGTTTGCAAAAAAAAATTCTATATTATCCCTCTTCTCTCTCATAAATACTAGATTAGATTATTGCTTTATGTTCATAGTGAAGAATGGAACCACCAACAATCCTTAAGTCTTCTTCCAAATGGATTAGCAAGTTAAACACATAGTAGGAATTCATGAACTAGTATGCAGAATCAGAAGAAAATTATAGCTACTTCATATGCTTCAGAGAAAAGCAAAAAATCATCTCATTACACAGAGCAGGGATGATCTGTTCCACATAGGTTTCATTCCGGTCTTTTAACACTTACCAATATTCCTGTTGTGAAGCAGCAAATGGCTTTTCTGACACGTTTTGGGGTTTCCCTGAGATTTCAGCTTGTACTTGTTCCTTATGTGCTTGTTTCAGGAGCTCAGCCATTGATACTTCTGTTTCACTCCTGGGAGTACTGTCCTGAAAAGGAGAATAACTGACAGAAACGTCTTCCTCAGAGACAATAGGAGGGTGTTCAGATGAGTCACCATCTTTAGATAGTCTGTGTTCTTCTTCTTTCTTATGCCTTGGACTGTACAGTTCTTCTTGCAGTGCAGAAAAGCCTTTAAAAAACAAAGAAATAAGAAGTGTTATTACAAGTCTTACTATAATGCAAGAAGTCCTCTTCATTCTCCACAAATATTTAAAATCCTAAAAGGAAAAAATTATCTCTGTCTCTTATGGGGGTAGGTTTGAGTGACCTCCCCCACCTGCATCCCCCCTTTGTTATGTAGCAGCTTACAGAGAAAATACACAAGTATGGACAAAGGATTTGTCAAACTGGACTAGATACAAGGACTAGCTAATTTACATGCTTTCTTTTTCTTTACTAGCCACGTTCACTGGGAACGTATTGAACCTGGAAGAATAACTTGGAGGAAAAATGTAACTAACTATTTGTTTCGAATTTGAACAGGCTATGGTGGTTAATGTCCTTAAACTAATCAGTTATTTCATCAGAATGCCAACTATAACAAATACGACTTTCTATTCCTAAATCATCTTAAAGAGGGGAAGTTTGCTGCCATTTAACATTTTACTGGGCTACTATTTCAATATTCAGTTAAGTAAGTAAGTGTAAAAGTAAGGTAAGATAAAGAGAATTCTATTTAACATAACTTGGAGGTGTTACTTTAATGTACAATTACTAAGCAAGTCTACTAAACTTTTACATTTAAGAGACTCAACAGCATCATAGCAGAATTGCAAGTGATATCACGGATACTTGAATGCAAATGGTTTTCAAGACCCCTGAATAGTTGCTGTTTTGGGAAACTCTCTTTTTACAAATTTTGATCCAATCGTAATGCAACCTTGTTAACAGTTATGAAAGCATTTGTGTAAGCAAAAAAAATAAACTGGGCATAACTGATTTCTGAAAACACTCTTTTATTTGCATTGTAAGAATTCTCTAATGCTGCATCTTATACATGGTGAAACAGTGACTTGTGCAATGTCACATTCGCACTGATCCTTCTTATCCTCCTTTCAAAATCTGAACCGGTCATAAGAGTTACCGGATTATCCTAGCCTCACATTTCAGAACAGAACCTGCTGGTCAGACGAGAGAACTTGGGCAGCGTGTGGCTCTGCGTCAGGAGATGTTTACCTTCGCTGTGGTCCAATCCTATTGTCTGTTCAATTTCTGCGTATGTGCGAGTGCCATGAACCTGCATGGAGTCTATGCCACTGGTCTCCATCAGATGGACGATATCCATTCGGTTGATTTTTGTAAGACACTGGGTAAGATTCGTATCTGTGGCATTAGAAAGATACCATGTAGCTGTGTTTAGAATTTCACACGCTCTCTTCCTTCTATTTTCCACATCAAACAAATATATTGGATATTCAGCAATATAATATCATATATAAAATACAAAAGCATTTAGAAGCATTGCTATGTAAATCTGAAAATTACCTGAATGGCTGCATATAAGAATGACCATTTTTTCCCCCTCCCTCTAGAAATATGGTTTTATTCCCTCAAACTTTTTTCTCATTTAGGAAAAAGAGGCCTCAGTTTTTCCACTCTTTGCTCTAAGATGCTTTGCCTTTTCCCTTCAAATGAGCAAGACTAAACAATTTTCTCTAACACAGAATCTTATAAATGCCATGTTACACAGACAAGCTTAAAAAAACCTAAATACACCTATGGTCATTCTTTCTGTTGCCTAAATTTTACCCATGCTTTCTTTTTGTGACTGTAACACACATCTATCACCTCAGCTGGCAAGCTGAAGGCATTGCAGATGTACTATTCCTGGAAACAAACCTGTTGCATGTTTCCCATCTCTTTCAAGCCAGTATTTCAGGAGTGCATGGCTCTGGTCTTGAAGCGAATTAGGATTTTCAATTCGGATCTGGTGAATTTGTTCTTCCGTGAAATCCAGCTCTCTTGCTAACTCTGAAAAAGAGTTCAATTTCTGTGAAGATATCTGCTTTGTTTAGTTTTCCTTACATCCATTTTAATGACTAGTAAAGTTAAAAAAAAAATCTGAAACCAAATTTTCTTTGCTCCTACCTACCTTGTGTTGTATTTGGAGGCACTGTTAAACAACATTTTGTTTAAGAGAGAACTGTGTTATGCCTAGAAGTGATGGATCTGTGTGAGCTTTTATGTGTACCAAGGGACAGCACTACTGACAAAATTTAGCAGTAACAAGCTATCAAATAAAAAGCAGTGGCAGTAGTAATACATGAGGAGATAAAAACATTTCTAGCTACAGAACACCAGATTCACCAAACTCCATCCCCTGAAGTGTTGATTATTTCACAAAATGTGTTCAAAATCTAGGGAAAGTATTAAATTTAAATAATGGCATATTTTAGGGTACGATTAAAGCACAATTATACTACCCACCCTGGACTAGTTTTATTAAAAAGAATGTCTATGAATTACAATTGAAAACCAAAAATGTGAACTAAGAATAACTGATGTCTTTCTGATGTAGCATAAGCTCAGATTGTAGCCCAGAAAAGAAAAATGACTTTAGTAATCTATAATCCCTTTATTATCCCCAGAATCATCAGCAGATTCCTGCTGCGATCACACTAAGATCTGACTGTTGAAACAGGCCATCAGATGAGCTGCAGCCATAGGAAATTGTAGATTCAAACTCCTATTCCTGGCCTCCAGATTTCTGCATCTCTCATAAGGAAGAATTTATACTTTACTCTCTTCTCATTTTCATTATAGTGACAAGGTCTTGATGTAGGAGAGTCCCATGTTTTAACAAGCAGGAATACCCAGATAGTTTACCAAACAGCTTGGAAATCAGGCTATTGCAACTATTAAATTGAACACATACACAGTAACTGTATCTTATAAGGATTTGAACTTTAGATAATGAAAGGAAGTTTACAAAAAAGGCAACCTCAATTTTATCTCCCAACGCAAAATTTGACACATTGATCTTTATACAAGATGGGGATATTTATGCAGATGTTTACTATTCTGCCATCTCCAGATTACTAGGAAACATTAATAGTAAAACTATAATTAATGTCTATTTTCATGAGCATCCATGTCTTCTGGTTTGATTTTCAGAACTTTTTATACACACACCTACATACCAACACAAACTTTCAGCAGATTCTTGCTTTTGGCCAGCTCTAATTGTTATCTGTTAAATGCACTTTAAAAGAATTTATGCTAGAATGAGTGACTTCCAGTTTTTTCTATGGAAGTAGAGGACAGAAAAGGAAGGTGTGAGTAACATAAATAAAAATATCAGTGATCTTTGCACAGACACTGAAGATGCTTATAGCAACAGCATATAAGCTAGTCTTCATTATCAGGAACTTTTTATTTTTCTCTGGTGTACAACTCCTTCTTTAACCCTGCTTATTTTCAGAAGTCTCTTACTGGCTCTTGGGCTACAAAGTAAGATTTGATCGTAATTTTTCCATAAAGACTGTGATTGAAAATACTTGAAGATTGTTCCCTAAATTCATAGGTAAACTGCTAGAGACATGAAGGCTAATGCTGTATGTGCAGAGATTTCTGCACAGTTCTTCTTCTTTGTAAACACTTTTTGGCTGATTTTTAACAATAGAGATCTGCATTTCTTCTGTGTCACTCTAGCTTGTCCCCAATTAATGCTGTCTGCCTCGGTTGTATCAAATCTGCAGTGTTAGAGTGATTGGCAAAAATATGGCCCTTTCTATCCCTTTTCCCTCCACTGAGTTCTGTAGAAAAGGAACTGATCTCATCTATCCCTGCAGTGACCCTCCAAGATTTCCAGAGCACAGCTGACATTTATATATGTATTCATCTATCTTCTACCCAGAGTTGCTGCATTTTGCAAGAAAGAGTAGGTAACGGATGAAAGCTCTTTTTTACTCCCATCCTAGTAGTTTTCCCTCTGGTGATGACACAGCAGATGCACAATCTCTTCCTGTTCTTACTTAACAGGTTGGAGAAATCCTAGTAGCCTGAAGACAATCTAGTTCTTTTAAGCCACTGAAATATTTCCATAAACCTTCTTTAGATAATAAATTAGACATCTGAAAGCAAGATCAAAACAGCAAGGAATGCCCGTTCTTGTTCTTTCTAGAGTAGATAACATGTATTTTACCTGTCCAGCTGAATCCAAGATGATCAGCTATGTGGGCCAATCTTTCCTCTGTCCTTTCCTGATCATCCTGTTGATCTAAAGGTCAAAGAGAACAGCCACAAGTTGCCTTAACAAGTTAAAAACAAATGACACAGGTGACAAAGCCTGAGAAAAGAAAGTGCTCTTTTTCTAACTGCTCTAACTTACCTTTATGTGGACAAGCTATTATAACTGGCTACCTAAAGTGAGGGTTATAGATCTTCAAACTGAAAACAAAAAACAAAAAAAAAAAACTCTGCTTGATTCTTCAACAGCACAGAACTATCTACATTTTCTGTTTGAAAATCAAGCTTTCATATAATCATCTAAACAAAGATGCAAGTGCCTACTGCACCTATTTTGGCCATGAATTTTATTCTACAGCTTCATTATCACATTAAGCTGAAGACTTTTACAAAGTCAAGAGCCATAATTTTCCATGACTCCTTAGTCAAGGTTCTTCTAATTATGTTCTTTCTATAGTAGAGAAAGTTTTGTTCAAACACCCCATAAGGCATTTAATGTAATAGTTTGTATTTCAGATTTTGTTATTTTAAATGTCTTTAAATCCTTCAGCTGTGGAGTGATGCAAAAAACTTGCAATGAAGGCAAGGAAAAATAATCAGGTAGTTGTTTGCCAGTCTTCATTTAACAGTGAGACCGACTGTTCCTCCCATCCCTAAAGCTACTTTGGTAACAGCAGAATTTGAGCTTTGATTTTCCCTGAATGCACACACGGATTGCAAAAAACTCAAATTCCCAGATGTTGGTTAGGGTTAATTATATAGGCATGTTTCATATTAGCTACTGGATTTCTGTGGTGGTTATTCTGTAGCAGTATACAACAGGCGAAGAGGAAACCAGCCAAAACACCAAACAACTTGTAGTATATTAAGTTATTGGTGACACAGAATTTTCTTGAGAAGTAGATGGTAAAAAAGGAAAAAGAAGAACTTAATTGTTTAAAATTTCAGTAATTTCTTTGTATCAAAGCTCAAAAGAAAATGGATTTGCCTGTCACAGTCCTAAAAAATACCGAAGTACTTATTATTAATAAAAATTAATAGCTCAGATTTAATAGGGCCAGGGAAAACCAGAATTCAAAATGTGCATGACCTGAAGCATCAGTTAAATGATAAAATAATATATATATTTTTAGAAGTGTTTTTTGTTTATTAATCTAACACTTCCCATAAGCATTCATGGCTTGCAATCTTGAGATTGTTTTATAGACAAAAATACAGACACAAAACAAAACAAACAGTTCACAGGGAAAAAAGAACACAAAACCAACCACAAAAAGCTTGAAGAAAATGACAAACACATTACACATATATATACGAACATACATACACACACACACACCAAACAAAAACAAAAAACAAAAAAATTAATTCATGACATGCGTCGCACAGGGAATCCCAGTTGTTGGCAAATACCTTCAGCATGGTCATGGACATTTTCATCAGGGATACGTTCAATCTGAGTCTCTACAGACTCATCCCAAATGGGTCTGGTGTCAAAGATGTCTTCAGGAACTGACTGCTGAGTCTCACTGGATGGCACATTTTCAATAACTGAAACTTCTAGGGCGCTACTGCTTTCATCATCTGAGACTAATTCTTGTTCTCTCTCTGACTGCGTGAGTCTTTCCACTAACTTAGAAGCTTCGTCACTAATTTCTTCAAAGAATTCTATGGAGTTTTTGTAAAGGTCAAAAAAATGTTCCTTACTTTCTTTTGTGGGACTACAAGCACTGCGGGAAGCAGTAGTGCTCCTGCTTTTAACTGGCAACCGTGATGAAAATACCTTGGGTCTTGCTGTTGTTGCCTCATCTGAGTCTAGCTCAAGCTTCATCTCTCTCTCTCTCTCTCTGGTATCTGCTTCTGCCTCTGCATAACTCCTAGCTTTTATTGAACGCTTAGTCTTTGGGTCCATGGGACTACTCGCATCAGACTCTGATTTACTCCGATTATCCTGTTTCATAGGTAGTTTGCTTGTTATGTCAAGAGCTTTGGGTGACTCTAGCTTGTGAACAGATGTGTCTGTGCACGTGTATTGTTGTTCAGCTCTTTGGAAAGCTGCTTTGACAGGAATTTTAGACTTTGGTTTTGCTTGGTCATCCTTTGCTTCACACTGCAGACTGTCTAGGAAGCCATCTGTGGGAAGGCTCTCATTTTCTGATTGTTGCAATGACTGTGATGCAGCAGCAGCAGCTGTTCTTACAGGAATTTTGGATTTGCTTTCACAAGAAGGCACTCTCTCCATAAGAGCAGTAGGGATTTCAATCACAGATCTCTGATCCTCTGGTGAAGAGTCAGGAGACTCATCCTGTTCAGAACAAACAGATCTAGTGACTTTGGAAAAATCTAACACATCTTCTACAACAGGCTGCTCAGGAGAAGTAGGGCAAGGCACCTGACTGCTATCAACCTTATCAGTCTCCGTTTTGGAGAGGGGCTCAGCTTCAGACATAGCAGTCTCTTTCTTTGGTGATTTTGAAGAAGCTGAAATACCCATTTTAATCGGAATTCTGGATTTAAGCTCTGCTTTTGTGGTGCCTGTGCTGACACCCACACTAGTCATTTCTTCTGACTTATCACCAGACTCAGATGCTGGAGGTGAATGTTCCAACACATCCTTTTCTTGTATATCTGAGTCCTCTAATTCTGAAGGTGAAAATGGATCTGGAGAAATCTCCAGCTTAGAAGATTCCACCTCTGCTGCTTCTTTCATTTCCTCAGATAAAGAAACTTCTTCCTGAGGCTGCTGCCCCATTTGGAAGAAGTGAAGGCTTTCATCTGGATAGTTCCTTTTGGTCATGTCAATGGCTCCACTTCGGGTCATTTCAAACAGCTTTCCCTCCTGAAAAAGGAAAGGATTTTGTTCACTAATTGGTGTCCCTTCTTCTGTGGGTGTTCTGGCCGGTGTGGTATCAGGTGTTGTGCCTTGTGATCGCCTGTCTACCATCAACCCAAATATCTTTTGTTCCTCCTCTTTCACCCGAGCCTCAAAGGCTTCATCATCTTCACGTATTTCACTCCACATGTCAGAATCCACATCAGTTTTGGTGATGACAACTTGACTGATCAATTTCTCTGTTTCAGCTTTTATATCCTCATGGGAGGATTCAGAGAATTTTGTGGAATCTAATGCTGAAGACCCTAGTGACATTTTCTGAAATACATCCTCTTGTTTTGCCTCTATTTCCATACACACTTTCTCTGAACATTGACTTTCACTGCCTTTGTCTCTACTGAGCAAAGCTTCACCAGTGTGATCTCCTTCTTCAGTCTCCTTGGATAGCAGACTTCTATCACACCCTACCTGAGTTTCAGAGGCAGTAAAAAAATGTTCAGAAGAGACATTTTCGTAAGGGCTTACTAAATGAGAAGCACTACTTTCAGCAGCATCTACTACACAACTTTCAACTTCCACTGTTTCAGTGGCAAGGGATGAATACTCTGTTAAGGGTTCCTCAATATGGGTATCTCTTTGAGATGTTTCAAAACCAGTATCTGCTTTTCCCAAATCACTTCCCAAAGCAGCATGGTCAGTGGTATCATCTTCAGTCAGTTTGTCATCTTGGGCTACAGAGTACTCAGTGGTACTGTATTCCCAAGAACCATCACTGGCTTCCTCTGAAACAGACCCTGTATCAACAAGGTCTGTATGTTTTAACAAGCCAGTGGTTCTGACATCTTTTTCAGTGGTATCATATTGCTGTATTGTTAGCAAAGACTCAATATGAACTTCTTTTTGAGAACTGTCACCAATGGAACGATACAAAGTGCCATCAAATTGCATGACTGGGGCATTGGGACTAAGTGTCTCTCTCTCATCTGTGCTATCACATTTTGTTTCATCAGCTTCTGCTGATACACAGCCATCAGAATGACAAGTGCCTGATTCTCTTGTGGAAGCCTCACAGCTGCCCCCAAGGAGAAGCTGTTCCTCTTTGTCATCTTCTATTGGCTTATCCTGTTCTGTGTTAACCTCACCTATCCTCAAAGAACATTGCTTTGAATCAATGGGTTGAAAACTTGCTTCCTCAGGACTAGAACTGGAATCAATACTGGATGGTAATGGTGAGGGTGGCTGCACTCGAATCACAGGCTCCATCAGGAGACCTGAGTCAGCTTCTTTTTTTAGCTGAGTCAATTCTGGCTCACTAGCTGAAGAGGAAGAACTTTTTCTAGATTCAGCTGTAGACATCACCACTGTAGGTATTTCTTTTTCTTCTACAGCTGTTGACTCTGATTCTTCAGCTTCCCATGCAGCATCTGAATCAGCACCTACAGAAGGTTCATCTTGCTTAAAATCCTTTTTGTAATCTCTCTTCTGCCTTGCTTCTTGTTCTAGTTCATCAAACATTTTGATTTTGGTCACCATTTTAAACATCTCCTCTTCTGGGGTGAATCTTTTCTTTGGCTCACTTTCTGAATCATCCTCTGGTTCTTCACTGACTTCAGGGATCATGGCTGACTTTGGTATGTTTGACAATGCCTGTGAATCTGCTGTTTTAGGTGTGATTTCATAGCTAATTTCTTCAGAACTAGGAGTTTCAGGTGAAAGAGGACTTTTCCCTGAACTCTCCATGAGGGATGTTTGCTCTAGACTGTCATCATCAGCACTTCCCTCAGGGTCACGGAGAATCCGGGAACGAACCGATGCCAGCTCTGGGCAAGCTTCTGCTTTGCTAAGAACAGACTGAAGTGGACCCTGCCCCAAAATACCAGCTTTCACTTTTTGTTCTACAGGGCTACTTTCAAGAGAATCGCGGCAGGGAGACTCTTTCATAGGACTGGGCTCCAAAGAATCAGGCGTTTTGTGTGATGAGTTATCTTCTAGCACTGGGCTTGCTTCCAGTGAGTCTTTATGACTTATAGCCAAAGAGTCATCTGCAACTGGGCTAAAGCTTTCACTATCATGGCTAGCAAGTAAAAGTTCCAATTTTGGGGGACTTCTAACAACACCACGGCGTTCACAGGTTATATCTTTTTCTTTCTCTAAAGCAGTGTCATGTGTTTCTGAAGACTTAGTTAAATGTGCAGTGGTTCTGGATTCTTTATCCCTGCTAATATCTTTCACAATGGAAGCTGAGCTACTTTCTTTAAGTTTATCAGCCTCTTCTTCAGAGGCTGTAGGTACAAGCTCTTCTGATACATGGTCAGAATGAGACTTGCTAGTCTCAGTAACAGCAGCTAGCTGTTTTTCAGTTATACCTTTTTCATCTTCCTTTGGAGAGAGTTCCTTCAGAGAACTTGTTTCTGCTGTTGTGTGTGCTCTAGCTGCTGCTTTAGCTTCTTCAATTTGCCCATCAGTTTTCTTTGGTGAGAAGGAAAGGCTTTCAGGGCTTGTTTCTGGAGTCTCTGCCAGACCCTCATGCTTGTAACTTTCCTCAGAGCTGATCTGAGGGGTTCCATCAAGCAGGCTACCTGGAGAATCTGCAACACCTTCATGTTTAAGGCTCTCTGAGCTCCCATCAAAAGCATCACTTTGCAGAGAAAGAGCAGGAAGGAACCCATCTTTCACATACTCTGTTGGGAAAGCAACATTGAATGGACTGGTCAGTACTTGCTCTAAGTGAAGCTCTCCCTCCTCCGTAATTGAAAGGTGTCGGAACTGTTGGTATTTGTCATTATCCTCAAGCTCTTCTTTAATGACATCAGAAAAGTCTGTTGAGGTTTTCCTGTCAGGGCTGATCTGGAAGTCAGTATCTCCCTTATCATCAGAAAACCTGCCCTTTACAAGTGCTGTATCTTTGCAACTTTCATCATCAAATACTGGAGAGACGGGTTCAGTTGTTTTACAGCTTTGGTCTTTTACCTGCTCTTTACTTACAGCTTGCTTGTCGATGTTAGCAGTAGAAGCTTGTATTCTTCCTTTTTTTGATTGTGCCTCTTTCTCTGCTTTTTGTATCCCACTTTGTTTCTCTTTCTGTTTGTCTGTCTTGTGGCTTAATACTCGCCTCGTTTCACTCTGTGAAGAAATTGTTTTTCTCCGTGTTGGTTCCTTCTCAGGGAGCTGTTGCTTTTGTTTGACAGATTTGTGCTCAAATAGTCCAGATATATTCTTGGATGGATCTTGACCTGACTGGAAGGCTTTCATCAGTTCACGAACTGACATGGTCTCTTCAAGTCTTTCTGACTTAGAAGAAGGTGAAACAGGTGGTTGTGCTTTGTGCGCTACTGTTTTTTTAACTTGTCCTGGTCTTCTAGTAGCCTTTTCAGCAGTGCTTTCTCTTGTTTGAATTCTGACTGGGAGTTTTGAACGTATTTTTTGTTCATCTTCCACTCTTTTCTGAAGCGCTTTAACTTTGTCCTTTATTGAGCCAATAGGAGTTTCCTCTATGACTGGGGATACAGCACTAGTCTCAGGAGCAGCTGTTGGTGTTAAGCCAGGTTCCTCATCGAGCGACTCATCTGAACTGAACTTTGATAGTCCCGGTTGTTCTTCACTGCTATGCTCCTTGCCTTCCTTTTGCTTTTGCTTGTCTCTTAATTTCCTCCTAACTGGCTTTTTAATATCTAAGGCTGGCTTCTGTTGCTCCTGTGGACTTAGTGTTTCAGTTTTTGGAGATTCTTGCCCTTCTTTTTCAGAATCCCTGCTAATTACTACAGCTTCAAATCTCTCTTCTGCTAAGTCTTCTTGTAAGGCTGCTGGCTGTACCTCATGAAGAGAAATGTATGTTTTTAAATCCTCTGTAAGGTAATCTACCATTCCTGTCATGTCTTTCTTCATTTCCGTTGTGTCTTTGTCTATCTTGACTTCTACACTGGTAGGTTCAATGACTTCTAAAGGAGCATTTCTTCTGGCCTCTTCAATTTCTTCATCACTGACAATGACCCATTCTTCTTCTACAAACTCTTGTCTGGAAAGGGACTTCTGCAAAACATGTTCTTCTCTTGTATAGGATCCACCTCGCAGAATTTCATTTACTTTTTCTAAGTCTTCTTTCACCCTTTCAACTATTTCAAAAGGTTCTCCTGGCTCTTCTTCAGTGGGTTTTCCGAGATCTTTCACCTTAACGGATCCTGATTTATCAGAAGGGTCAGTTGTCAAGATGGCAGTCATTTTGATCAAATCTTGTTTCATCTCAGAAACTTCAGACAACAGATCTGGACTGGCTAGTACAGGAACTTCATTAACCAGATGGCTTTTCAGGAGAGATGTTTCTGTAGATTCAGTCTCGTCATCTTTGATGCAAATGAAAAGCATTGAAAGTAAAACGGAAATCAAAATAGAAATTGGAAAATGTAATCAGGACTGAAAATGAGAGTCTTTGGTTGCAGTGGTGGGAAGGTCAACAAAATGGCCCTGGAATGGTGGATCCACAAGATCTGAGGGTATAAGAGCAAAGCAAAGCTAACGGGGGGGGGGGGGGGGTGGAGGGAAAAAAAACTGAAAAGGAAAATGGCAGGAAATAACTTGCTTAACTTTATCAATATAGCACAACCACACATACATTATCGAATCTGTAACAAAACAAATCAGGACACCATTAAAAAACAAAAAACAACAACAAAAATTAAAATTAAAAACAGAAGAAACACAGTGAAGTTGCACAAAGATAGGCATCTCAAGATTGTTCAGATGTTACAGATCAATGTTCAAATAAAAATAAACAAGAAAAAAGGGGGAAAAGCATTAGAACTGATTGAAAGTCGATCTCCTCTAAGAGAAAGCCAGTGTTAGCAAACTGTCAGAATAACACTGAGTTAACATTTTGTTTCTTAATGACCAAAATAAAAGGTTGTAATTCTGTAATAATCTAAAATCTGATCAAATATGTAGAGATCTGAATCAGCTGCAAACCGGCATTTCATCTAAGGGGATTTCACACCTAAACAATGAAACAAACATTGTTTTGTTTTAAGAGGCATGGTCCTTTCCTTGGAACATCCTCATTGACAGATAATGAATTGACTGAGGAAAGAGAAGACGAAGAAGAACAAGAGAGATAATAGAAAAAAAACTGTGAACAACTTAAAAGTGATTTCAAAGTTTAAAAAAATGTAATGTATGGCAACCAAAAATCGGAGACATTCACACTAGACACATACATACAATTTATGTAAGGCAAGTTATTTCCATGCAAAGCAAAGGTGTTGCAAACACTGCTGGGAATGTAGTTTCACTTAAAAAACATTAGCTGAAAACTTAATCTTCCAAATTAAAGATACATAAAAATCTTGCAAAACAGACTGTGGTGAAATACTTCTCTAATCTCCACAATCAATATACGGTAAAATTGATGTAGGCAGGTCGTATTATGACATAACTGCCTACTGGGAATATTTAATTTCAGGAAGGGCTATTAGAAAACTTACGTCCAATTAAAAGAGGTCTTGGAGGACTGAAACAAGTTACGAACAGAATGCAATGCTTAGTAATTGCATGTAATTAAGATAATACATCACATAAAACTTGATACATTTTTGCATTGCAATCTAAAAGTCAAAGTAGTAACACTGCTAAGGTGAGGCCAGGCAATAAATAATTATCTCTATTTCTTTGTAATAAAAAAAGCATTTTGTTCACTATTCACTTGTATTTAACGAATGCTAAATGTTTTTGTTGTACATTAGTTATAACCAGATTACTGGTAGTGAATTTTGTGCTGAAAAACAAGGCAATTGCTCAGGATTCTTAGTATGAAGTATCCAGTGCATACTGAAATTCTATCAAGGAATTTTAGACTGTAATATATATTTTCATAAATGTTAAATGAATCACCTGCTCTCTGGCCAGAGTTAGTTAATTAGCTCAAAGCAAAGAAGCTCCAGTGGGAAGAAAATGCCCAAATGGTGTAAAGGTGGTGGTGAGAATGCTTGCTAGGGCTCTCTGTGGCCTAGCTAGTTAGCAGAAAGAGGAAGTGGTAGTAAAATTACTAGTAGATAAAAATCAGAGAACACCTAAGACTGCCAGGCATAGTCAATAGCTGGCAGTAAATGCTTTTGGTAGAGTGCAGGAGAGCAACCTTTCAGGTTACACGTTTTAGTTATTAACATCCTCTATTAGTACTCTTACACCCAAGTTACAGGCGTTTGGACAGCACGACTGGTCTCCCTCAATTTACACTGAAATTTTTCAAGCTTGTGTGAAGAAACTGTTCATTCTGCACAGGACAGTGAGTGTAGTATGGCTGACTTGGAAGCTGTTCTGTCTCACTTCACTTTGACAACTGAAGTGCAAATGTTTGTTTCTGAGAATAATTCTTTATATGAAGTAGAACAGCTCAAGCAGATGTTAAGAAAATCCCTCACTTACAGCATTCTGGGTGTTTTGTTGCTCACTCATTCTCTGATTGTATCACTTGCTGCTTTTGTCAATGGAGTTGACAAAGAAAAAAATATACAGAATTATGCCCACAGCAAAGACATGCACATATGAGTCCTCGTCACTACTGAATAGTACAACAACAACTGGGCCAAAATTTATGTCACTTGCACACTGTCTCTTTGCAATTAAGAGTTAGTTTAGCTGAAGGAAATCACTAGTGGCAGCTTAAGAGAAGTGCACTGCCTGAGAAGAAGCTGCTTGGATGTAAGTGTATTTTCTAGCAATTGTAATACCAAGATGTGAGCCTCCTCAGTGACCTTGAGGCAGACACCTCTTGTTTTCTTTCATGCTTGTTAGTCATACTTTTAAGGATTCCTGGGAATAACGACTCACTCTGCTGCTGCAGCTGTTCTATCTTGTATTAACCAATCTCCATTAAGACAAAGAAACAAATTGCAAAACTAAATTGCCATCTGATTTGTATTTTCTACCTCTGTGCTCTACCAAATTCAGACAAGCCTGTGACAGTCACAACTAAGCAACATCACAAAACTACACGTGACCACCCTCCTTGGGGGTGATGCACTGCATGGAGTAAGTAATTATTTGGTATGAGCAGCACTCAAGCCCCTTTTTAACCTGTCTGATTACGGTTCTGTTGAATTCACCTCCCATCTCCCATGGTCATGATGAGTCACAGAACAACTGAAATTCCATTCTGTTGGCTATACTATGATGTTTCTTTTCTATCCTGATAACCACCAGGTTATTAGCTATTTATCAACTCCATCTCTTTCATTCTCTTTAGCTGAAGTACTTTTACTTTAGACAAAGGAGGTTTTAGAGGAATGGTGATCCACTGGATCTTCAAAATCTTAGTGCTATTGTCTTTCCTGTAGTACGTCAGGAATAAATAAGCCTCAAAATGCAATGTAGAAAAAAAACTCAAGAAATTGCACTTGTTTTTAAGTGAGAAACAAGACAGAAGTCATTATTTTCCTAAACAATTTTAAGAAAAGAAATCATTCATTTGAAAACAGCTCTTGTTAGAGATGCTCTAAGGGCATTGATTGAACAGATATTTGTTTGCCTTGCATTTTCATTAAAGATCATCTTTGGCACTGTGAACCATTCATCCTCATTTTCTACTGATTGCCTGATTCTGTATCTACATCAAGCATAACATCCAGTCATATTTCACCACAGTAAGGGGCAAGGGAAGTGGGGGAAGGGAATTAAACAGCCTGATTACTTTGTACAGTATCACTTTTTTGCATGCTTGTATTTCATCTGTTTAAAGAAATAAAATGGAATATTAATTTTGCTTTCATTAAAAATGATACTGTCATTTATCTCAAATATGAGGTAACAATGTGTGTCAACAAATGGACAAAACAAAAAATGGAGGGATGAATATTCATACAAGCAAAGTAGCAATAGCGGGCTCACTAGGGATGTCAAAGGAAAGTGAATGCTTAGATGAACTGTTTTAAAATGTATTACTTGTTAATTTATACATTAAAATGTCTTTAAATGCATAGCTGCTTTGGTATTACAGTGTTTTCTATTACATTTTTGAAGTATTAATGTTATTAGTAATAGCTATTAAAGCTTAGCTCTCTTACATGCTTATCTTTATTCTTAACCAGCTTTCATACAAACTGCATTATAACATTTTCAAAAGAAATCTTACTTTTTTCTGAAGTCATATCAATCTGCAAGAGAAAAAGAGAAAAATGAAAAAGATGCAATAGAGTTTTATATATATAAAGTCACCAGTAAAGTAACGCAGGTTCGGTCAAACCCACTAGATAAAACAAGAGACAAAGATGCACTGACTTAAAGTGAACCAAGAGTGTATTTGAGCTAAGGGTAAGCCTGACTTAACCTATTTAGCATTTCTAGTAACGGACAAGCAGTACCTTTGATACAGTTATACTTAATAGTAGATGCAAAATGTTGCAATGTATCTTCTGTAAATGGTACTGGCAGTACAGAAGACAATAGATTTTTGAATTACTAGGAATACTGTTGCATTGTTGTGAGTTTACTTCTCCTCACTGAAAGCAAGAAAGTCCAATATGATCATCTGAAGACATATGCCCCATCTTACAGTAACCAAGTCCCAAGTAACAGGGACTAAGTATACTTAGTCCCTGTTTCTTTGAAACTTGTATAAGTTTCTTATACCTAGTCCTGATTCTTAGATCACAGTTTGCATTTTCCTCCTCTATACTTCTGTGCAGATCAAAAGCAGGTGCAGAAATGACTGTTGACTTGTTGTTGCCTAAGGCAGAGGGCTGGGGCCAGGATTTGACTCTACTAATATTCATTGATACCACTCAGTAGCATCTGTGATGGCTCTAAGAGGCAATCTTTTTGATTTACCATGTACTTTCGAATGGATTAAAGGAGTCGTGTAATTTTACTATTATTCGAAAGAGAACATAGTCTCTGCCAAAGAATAACAAAAAGCAGTATCAAACAGACTATGAAAATTCAAGAAGCAAATTTTTGAAGTTGCCATGTATTTTGACTTTTTTTGGTCTTTTCATTAGCACAATCTCATTTGTCCACACATGCAAGAGACTAAGAGACTTTAGACATGTAAATCTGGATATGCAAAAGCATGCAAAGTTCTAATTAGCACTGAATATTTGATTTCATATATCCAGCTTGTGCTAGTAGGATGGCTGTGAGTAATGGACATCAGTTATGCAGTAATGCTGAAACAACATACTTGCTAAAACCCCACAGATGATCTTTACTGAGTGTTGAAAAAGTCCACTCTGGCTTTTGAGTATTCTGTATAAACATATTATCTTTATATATTATTATTTATATCTTAATATAATAATTTTATATATAAAGTATTTTATATCATAAAGATATTATCTCAAAGAAAATGTTACTAATTCTTGAAGTGAAAATTAGTAAAAATTACTCACTGGCAAGACCTGCACGTTCATACATGCCTGGTAATCCTTTTGGCTCATATTATTAAATTTTGCACAGCTAAGTGTGTATTAAAGATCAATTTTAATGTCCCTGTTTGACTTCACATTGATTGTAAGAATTGCTCTGATGGACAGGATCCCTAGATTATTTTAATTCCTCTTAATTTCCTCCAGAGTAATCTGGTATTGTGTCACCATAGTAATTAGTATTATTGACATAAAATGAGTGAAGCCATCTGAAAACTCATTAAAAATGCAAATGTGTTTTGGACACCAATATGCTTGTGGGGTTTTTTTGTATTCTTATATAAAAATGGAAGAACTTGTAATGTTTTGGAAAAAGATTCCATTGGAAAAAGCCAATGATCCATTGGCTCAAAATGCATTAGAGAAGCTGAGATTTTTTTTTCCAATACAAATGAAAGAAATGCACTTGTGTGGTTTATTCTGGAGCATAATAATTTTTAAGTTATTAAAAATTGTTTTGAAAGTAAAATATACTATTACACAACTCTAGAAGCAATGCATTTGGACCAGTTAAAGTTTAACTTAGGGAAAGATGAACTCAGTAAATTCCAAAATTGAGTCTCTGCAAGATGATGCTTTTAACTGTACTCTGCCTGGGCATTTTTGTAGCACTGAACCAATCAATATTCCTGTTCCACTACAGATTTAACCTTTCAAGCTGTATATTCTAGTTGTATTTGAATACTATGTGTAAGTGATGACATGCTGTTATAGCAAAATTACCTCTTCTTCCTGTTCTTGATCTGATTCTGATTCCTTTCAGTTCCAAAATGCCATGCAAAAAGAGAAGGGGAAAACAGAGCAGGCAAAATGCAGAATATTTAGAAGAACAGGAAAAAAATAACTTCTGAAAACACTTAGCAGAAAAGAATATGCAGCAAATATAGTTTTTGCAATTGACCTCTCACGTCAGAAGTGACAAAGCTCTAAATTGTCAGTGTGAAACACAAAAGGCTGCGGAATCAAGCAAATTACAAACAGAAGAGCTGATCCTGGGTTAGACTCCTCATGATCCTTATTTGTACCCCATTCATAAATTGGCACAAATAAATTTTTAAAATAGTTACAAAACTTACCCATTTAAAGTGTAAATATATAAACATATAAAAATGCTAAAACACATCATATAATCATAATTTTCTGCCAATCACATTCAAATTTCACAGCTCTTCTGTGCACAGTGCTTAACGTTTTGTGAGAAAGAATGAACAACAGACAAACAACTTAATACATTACTAAAAGGCATAAAGCTCTTAAACCAACAAGGACAGTAAAAAAAAAAAAACCTCTTTATCACAGAATACCAAAAAACTGACCCTTCTCAAGGAAGCAAGAAACCAAAGGACACTCCACTGATTTATGAGATCTCATAAATCTGTCTCAAGCTTTTTATTTATAAATATTAACTTAAACTAGACTTTTTATCACTCTCTTCTGTCCTTGATATTGGACCATTTTCTTCCCCAGATACATTAATATGCCTTATGATGGCATTTTGAAGAAAAAAGCATTTACAGCGTATGAAATTATTTCAGAGTCTTGAAAGCTTTGATCAGAAGTAGGAAGAAAAATCAGTATCAAAACTCAATATTAAAATCCAAAGTAAGGAAGTATTTTTGGCACTCCTATAACCTCTCCAACTTCCAGAGCTCGAGTCTGTTGTGTTTTTGTCACTTACGTCACAAATAAACAAGTCCACTAGTCAACTGAAAACGCTATCGCAAAGCCCATGAACTATCAAATCCTTTATGACAGTATAACAAAATAATTTTCAGTCCCTCTATACTTCATACCTTAAGAACTACATATGATACACAGATGTTTCTCATATAGAACCTTGTGAAATAGATGTGCACAGTAAATTCCTCTCCAGCGAGGACTCACAAGAAGCATAATGCATGTAGGATGTCTTTGGCAAAATCAGAAATGAAACCTAGAGGTACACACTGAGTCCCCGATCTGTCTCATCTCAGAACAGAACTGGAGTAAAATTTCTGTATGAAATAAGATTAGCATAGGTCTTACACAACACCAAATGAAACCATGGGAGTGCAAACTGCATTTTCATCTACGTTTGCTACATCTGTCATCTCTTCTGAGCCCTCAGAAAACAAGTCTGATATACTTGACATTACACTGACACTAGCAATACCAAATGCAAGAAACTGAAGGGCCTTGGGTGGCATTTATTCTTCTTTAAAACACCTGGCTACAATTTATACAGCTTTAACTATCTTTTGCCCTCCTACTTAATTGTTTGCTACGTTATAATGCTGATTATCACAGACAAAAGCAAGTATAAAAAGGTTGGTACAATTTCACAGTACCTTTGTATAAACAGGTAAAGTGATGTTTAAATTACATATGGCTTGATGAACGAGGCCTCTTGTAGATTTTGGCTCCTTCATGAATGACAATCTTCCACAGGGTTCTTGAGTGGTATCTCGTACCTAGTGGAGCAAACATACAGACATCTAATCTACTGTTTTAATATGCTGTCATCTACCTGTGCTGCTCCAAATTGCTTAACAGAAAGAGGTTAGATTTGGGGTAAAGACAGTCCATGCAGTTAGAGATTATGCATTTTGTTCAGGCTTTCTTTCCTGCTTGTTCATAAAGGTATATATGAATATACTTGTGCATCAAAGCGAAAGGAAACACAAGCACATACATATCTACACACTGGGAACTTATTTTCAGAAGTCAGTGGTAAAGCTGTAGTCACAGTCCTAAGGGGTACAGACGTTCCAGCATAAAGGGGCTTTTGTGATAATTTACAATACTAGCTTTTCATTCAAAGAGTCCCCAGACTTCGTGATAGTGACACAGTCTCATTTTCTATTAAGTTATAAAATAAACTAAGTCAATTTCCTCCCATATAGCAAGAATGCATATTTATGCTAATATTAGCAGTAACTGTACGCTTGAAAAGTTAGTGTGAAATATTGTGCTTGTTGATTTGGCTGTTACATTGGCAGAGAGGCTGAAAAATATTAAAGATTTCACTTAAAAATTTCTGCTATTACAGAGGGTTTTCTCAACTGTGTTCATAAATCCTGTCCTGACAGTGAAGAAATCTGCTGGAATATATTTATAGGTGTGACCACTACAGTCTACAAATGATATTACAATGCAATATACTTTAAAATTTTGCCACAAGTCTTAAAAAATCTCAATTTCACAGTTGTTAGCAAAAACAACAATGAAAAAAAAAGCGTATAAGAACTCAGGACTTAATATACTCCTGATGTAATTGTAGCTTTTGTAGCTCACATAATGTGAGGATTAAGTACAATGTCACAAGATAAACACAATTGAAAGCATTATTTCATTCTTAGTTTCCTCAACTGATAAAATGATACAATTAAATACATGTTTATTAACTTTATCAGGCTGAAAATACTAGATGAAAAGCCTCGTCTATTTTTGAACTAATTGTGGAAAATCTCTTGTGCTGATAAATACGCAAAACCAGAAATAGGTGGAGTAGATAAAGTTCTAAACTAACACAAGTCTACAAATTCTGTTAGTCTACAAGTCTAAAATATTGCCGGGAAAGAGGAGGGGGGCTTAAAAGTTGCCTAACAACAAACAGCAAATACAAGAAAATGAGGGAGTGGGTTGATCTCCATTTTCTTTTTGGAAGAGCTTCCATTTATAAAGGAACAATTTTTTTTAGATTAATTTGGGGGGGGGGGGCAGGATACTTTGTTCTAGCATGATGTCCTAAAGTAGGTGAAAAACAAAGTTTGTGGGAAAAGGTTTCAAAAAATCCTCTGAAACACTCTTTCTAAAAGAGGAGGTGATGGCAGTTCAACACCAGCAGCTCTCTCTACTGCTGGCACAGATCACAGTGAGACCAGTTCTGTAAATCTTGCACTGCAGTCCTCGAAATCTCATGAAAGTAGCACATGAGCACTAGCCCTGTAGCAGGTGGTGTTCACCTCAGACTGTCTCTATATAGTTAGGGCAAAAGCACTAGTTATTTTTGAGCGCTTTTTTTGTTTTTTTCTTTTTCTTTTTCAGACTTTTCACAGGAAAGATTTAAAAATAAAACAGTACAGTAGAATACATTGTTGGGGTAAAGTTAGATTACATTTGGGAATTTATCATAGCAAAATATTCCTTTTTTTCATTGTTCTCAAATTAATTACAGTAATACCGTAACTTGAAATATGCAAAAACCACCCATGCCTTTCCTGCTGTGCTCCTAAAGAAGTTCTGCACTGCTTTTAAAGGGGTAAGATTGCTTGAAAAGCAGTTATACATGTATTTGCAGATATATCCACATTTACAAGTGGAGAGTATAACAACCATATTTTGACAGATTTTTGCCAAATCTACAATGTTTTGTGACATTTTTTCAGTTTCTGCAAGTTTTTCTGCAATGTACTAAACCGCAATACAGAAAAGTAAAGGCTAACTCAGTCAACTCTTTAGATAATTGGGAAAAGCACAAGATTCCCAGAAGCACCCTTTTTGCTGTATGAAATGCTTAAAATTGAAAGAATTCTGTGGACACACGTACAGAGTGGGATACAGACACAATTATATTTAGACCAAATTTTAACTAAGTTTCAGGCAGCCATTTCCACAAAGTTTGGAGTGATTTATTGTCAGATACCTGTTATTTCTGACCGCTCAAGTCAAAATTCACTCCATTTTAACAAAAAATATGGGACTTTTTTCAGTCTGATAAGATTACTGAAAACTCAGAACTGGACAAAAATAAAATCATAATCTGTAACTCAAATTATAACATTACCTTAACAAACAGAGGAAGTCTGTTTTCTTTGAAGGCAAAAAAACTGAATATATGATGTTGCCCACTCTTTGTTAATGGCACCAAATTGCCAAAGCAATCAACATAGATGGGTTTTCCCTCTAATACCTATTAGAAATGAAAAAGAAGCAAAACAACAGTTAATCACAGTAATGTGTTGAGGATGTGATCTTAATCACAATTCTACATTGGCTTCAATCAGTCTCCTGAATTTCTGGTACTTGTGAGCATTTGCAATGTTTGTTATGTATATTTATCTAAAATCCGTGGAAATTTTCAGATTATTAAATTCCAATCTGAATATACTCTTAATTCAATAACAACAACATGACATTTTATAAATAAGAAAATCAGTACTCAGTGTCATGAATCCTTGCAAAGTCTCAGTTTGTCATTTCACCTGGACTTTTCACTTGAATCAAATCTTAGCATACTTTGCTAACCTGGGCTTATCGCAACCGTCAAAGGAATATTTTATTCAGTAAGCAAATCAAGAGTTGCAGTTTTGACTACTAGGCTAAAAAGCCTGTCTGGTACTATCACAGAGTTGCAGAGGACCTCCTTAACCAATCCAAAAACTTTCTTCAGATTACTTTGCCTGCTACAACAGACTGTTGCAAGTAGATTAAACATAGATGGACTCAAGACAAAGACCGTGTATGTTAGTAGATTCTATTCACTTCAGCTGGATTTGTAAAGACCTAGAGCGTTTGCAAGTCGGACCTCAAGCAAATGCCTCTTTCAATACTGCCTAAATCTTTGGTTTGTTATTTTTGTGGTCTCTGCAGGTTTAAACATTAACAGTCTTGGAGCTGTTTCCCTTTAAACTTCCAGTACATTTGGATGAGACATTTCTATCATTACTTTCCAGAAATTCAGCCTTGTCATTCAGTTGTGCGAGTGCACATTTTATCTAGCTGCTCTGCACAAGCAATGTCTATCAGAGCTTCAGGAACAGTGAAGACAAATTTTTAAATAGTGGGTTTTGCTCACGACAAAGAGATCATGCTAAGCAGGAAAACATGCTGTTTCTATTTATCATCATTTCTAAGGAAGCTGACAGAACCAGAAAAAATGAATTTAGAAAGCAGTTTTCTGGATTCCACATAGAAAAGCTTTTGCCTATTCAGCAACAGATGTAAGTTTTTGTAAAGCAGAGTATTAATCAAACTTACTAGCATTACTTTGTGCTAAGTAAATATGCTGACAAAATGAGACTACTGTTTACTGTTTTCACGGGTATTAATATGCATATATATATCCACATGACAAATACAAGCTCAGACTTTACCAGCCCACCTTCATACTAAATATCTCCCTGGATCCAGCTACCTATTTTTTTAATTGCTGAAGACTGCCCTGAGGATATAACAGATCTCCCACTTGAATGCCGATGATGCTATGGAGAAAGTAAACAAGCTGTTTTGTCAAAACCAGTCAGAGAATTCCTTTCTGACAATCAGATGATCAGATTTCCCTTTATGTGAGGCACACAATTACTTTCCACCTTGGAAGCCAGGATGAACAGCAATCCAAATGCAGATGGTTGAATATAGTTAACTTTCCTACCAGCCTTAGAGACTAACAGATTGTCAATAGCCAATGGAATTCGGTCACTCATACGCCATAGCTCCAGTTCCCCTGCATCTGGCAAAAGTCAGAGTCTGCATCCTACCATTAAGTGACAGTCTTTGTATACTGACACTATTATTTTTCAGTCCTTGTAGCAGATAATAGGCAGAAAATATTATTTTCAAAACAGACATCAGAAAATGGAGAAAATTGTTCAAGATTATTGTACTATACCTCTACATCTCTGCTTCTGGCAACTTCAGCAAAGTTTTCTTGTTGTTCTAGAGTTTTATCCACCTTGTCATCTGTCATGCAAAAACATCTTAACCGTGCTTCAATGGGATCATGTGATTTGGCAAACACCACAAATTTGGCCATGTAAGGGACACAGATAATCTCTCTGTACACTTGGGAAGCAAAAGTTACCGATTCTTGTGTCTGCCGACAGTCAATCAGCCAAAATCTGTAAAAGAAAATGAAGCATTGTGTAATCAACACAGTAAGATTCTGTTGTAAAACCTCCTTACCTTACAAACATAAAGCTGCTTTGCCCAAAACATTTGCTTTTCTTCTACCATCTAGCTTAAATGTCAGCAGTACACTCCTTACATACAGCATCAAAAACTGAGGCTCTTCTAGGCGCACTAAATAATTTCCTCCACTGCTTAACACTGCATTCAACATAAGAAATTATTCTTATGTGAATTTAACCAGGGACTTTTAACTTTAATTTTGGAGTAAGTTTTTGATATGCATATTAAAAATCAGTGATATATACATATGTATGTATGTACGTGTATATTTCTGTATTTAAGTCACATTATATTATGAAGACCCAGAGAGCCTGTAGGTGCATATCTGGTCCCTACTATCCTTGCCTCATAGAGGCTGTGATCACTAGTGATTGACTTTTTATCATGGTTTCTAACATACCATTTTACTGACAGCATCTTTGTAGTGCATACGCTGAATTTTCTGCAACAGGAGTACCCAGTCTGTGACACATGCAGCACAAGTCATACAAAAATGTGTTCAAAGCAATATGCAAATGCTACTGGAATAAATGACTGCTTCTTCCTCTGCAGAGTGTGAAGTCAGAAGCTGTTCTTCACTGCTATCACATTCAGATACCACCATCAAGAGAAAGAAACACTTCAATGTTCCAGGATAACACCACAATTTGTCTAATTTAACTAACATAATTGTTACAAATGAATGCCTGCCTCTCACAAAATATTGCAACTGCATGTGAACTGGAACAAACCATCTCACATAGCAGGTATTTCCCAAACAGAAGAGACATAAATGAGCACCTAAAACATATCATGGATATTGGAATTTGGATCTAAAACTTCAACTTCCAGAACAGGCAAAACTTCTCTTGTCGAAAGGACTCTCTTTACTGAGCTACAGGTTCTTGATCTTTTTTTCGGGCCAATTCAGGCTTGAACAACATTGTCACTGACAAAAATTGACAGAATTTCCTTACACTCTGTCAAGACCACTGCATTGTTCTTTTGTAAGGACAGCAACTTTCACTTAAAGTAATTTTGCTTTCTGCTCCCAAAACAAAGTAGCACGAATGTAACAAGCATTTTACAATGAATAACACATATTTCTTTCTCAGTTATCACTTCATTTAGTTTGTCTCTTTTGCTGCTGGCATTTCATTTAAATAAAATCTACTGTGTGGGTGGAAAGCATGCTTGAGTTTGACACTCGTAGGATGGAGAAGAAAGTCACAGGAGGTCAAAGACACCTCAAAGCTGATGTAATCTACAGGTGGGCTTATTACGTACTGTAGATTATATGGTATTATATCCCACAAAGCATGTCTTTCAAATGTGATGTCTCTGGTCTTAGTCATCTCTAGCTGAACAATAGTGAATTTCACGCTGTGCTTATCTTTATAACATTTAATAAACAAGCTGGTTAAAAAACACAGGCTGATGACATCTGAAAGTCAGACAAAGTCTGATACATAAAGGCTGTGCACATTGATACTTTGCTTATTATGTGTGAGAGAAGCATGCTCTGCTGGACTCAAAGAGGACAGGCTACATCCTCTCTGAGAAATCCCCGAATGCTCAAAATGATTTGCTGCCACAGATCAGAGGATAAACAAACAAAACAGATACTACATTAAAGAAAAGCTACAGCTCAGGAAATGGAAAACAGCTGTGCCTCAAAGCCTACGGTTTAAATCACACGTATTTTAGACAAACATATCTGTTTCCCAAGCTCATTCTGGACAGACTTTGTCTCATGAATGGGAAAATAGTTCTGCATCGTTAATTCAATGATTGAATTAGAATAAACAAGTTATAGTGAATAACAAACAGTCAGGCATCAGCTGATTCTCTCTAAAGCACAAGGGTAGAAGAGTAGATGCACTTTTAAACCAGAGCACAAGTACAGAAATTCAAGTTAGCTTGTCCTTCAGCAAAGAAGTTACTTAATCCTCTTACTGTAAATACATGAAAAATTGTATTTGCTAACTTTAATGGCATCTGAAATCAGACTTAGATTTAAGTATTCTGCAGACCAATCACCTAGATTAAAAAGAAGAGGCGGAACTCATTAAAATCCCCATAGGGGACCCAGCCTATGTCACATAACTTTGTAATAGTAATCAATTTAAATGTCATCTTTGAGATTAGGAAACATCCACTAATAGTATCTCTAATGGGTTGATTCACTTCTGCTTCTTTAAGTTATCTCTTTAAACAGATTATTGCAGATAACAAATGTGAGCTAAGATCTCCCTCTTGTGGTCACTATTATTAAAGAAAAGTGCTCAAGATTTTTAAGCATTTCTGTGACATAAATCATAAAAAGTAATAAAAAATACCATTACTACTGTTATTGCTACTTTTTTTTTTAACAAAATTCTGCTTGTCAGTAATCAGACAAAAGTTGAATTACATTGTAAGAACAGATAGCTGAAAGAGATTCTTCTCAATCACAATTTGGTGTATCTATCTGCTTGAATTCATTTTTGCTGGATGTTCAGTAGGCAACATCTGCTCTTATAAGCTGTAAAATGAGCTAGCTTGGATAAAGGATTTCTGTTTCAATAGAAATTTTCGTATTTCAACATCAGGGCTGGGGAAGGGAATTATTTAAAAGGAAACTTTTTTTTTCCTTAATTTTCTGAAAACTGGACTGTCTCTCATTACTATTTCCAAAAATTGAGTACAAGATGACAACTTATTTCTGGCACCATGGCAGGTGGTGACTGCAAAGCACTAATAGCTGAGATAAAAACGACAAGAACATCAGTTTCATTCAGCAGCTGCCAAGGACTCCAGCTCTTACAGCTCTGGTACATCTGCTACATTCAGTGGTCTGTTTTGGGCTACAGGACAAGCTCTGGGCTTCCAAAATACCTGGCCAATTGGTTCCCAATGCAAAGTCTCTGTGTTCCTTCTACTGTATTTTTGTTGTGTTTGTTGTAAACAAAGCATTAAAAAGTTTTGTAAAACAAAATTCATACAGAGGAAGAAGCCATAGGATTGAAAGCAACAGTGTAAAACTCATGTTTTGCTGTGTAGGTACCTGGCAGACACATTTGTTGTGAAGGAAACACACTCATTAACAAATGTCAGTGGTGTTGTGCCTGTGATGTCTTCCCACTGGGCAGGGGTGGTTCCTCCTGAAATTGTAATGATACAAAACTATTTAAAAGCAGACAAATCTCTAACATTCCTGCTTCTACGAATTATTCTATATTGTTCCGAATTTTTAATCGGCATGGAACCAGTAATAATCCTAGGCATGCCTTTTGCTTATGCTCACATTATTCTACTAATGCTAACAGAATTGCATAGGTTTCATGAGAGAAAAGAAACTGCCTAAATACAAATGATTTTCAAATAAAGATTCTGCACATGTTAAAAGAAGCTGGGATTTGGGGGAAAGTTTTTTTGTTTGCTTTTAAGTAAAAATTACCTTTGTTTGGCCTAGACTGTTCATATATATGAGGCAAAATTAGCTGAGACATACTGCTGTGTAATCAGTATTGATGCACTTAGGAAACAACAGTATTGTTACTAACAATGACAACTACAATTTATTATTTCTGTAATCTACTTTTAAAAATAATTCAGATCAGAATCAGGTCCGGTACATACATAACTAAACATTTCTCATACAACCTAAAGAAGATCTGTGAAACAATGTGTGTCTCACAAGGTCCCCAGAGATCTTGCAGCTGAAATGTGCACCTCCGTATCTTTCTGTACACCAGACAGCCTTCCTGATTCCTACCTTGATTACAAGCCTATTAAATATTTCTGCCTTCTTTGACTCTGATGTTACCAGCTTTCTATTTGTCCCATATACCTGAAAATGGGTCACAATCTGTCATCTTTCAGATGTTCTGAAATGAATTAAACACTTCTTAAACTATTACACTTAAAACAACCTCACATTTTGGTTGCTTTCTAGTTACTTCAAAATCACACTAAACTTTTATAGAAAACAGAAATAGAAATATTTATTTCTAACAATAGACATAAGTATTTATAAAACACATAAGGCCTGAAGGAAAAACTAGACTTTATGTACCAGAGCTAAGTCAGAATGTCTATGCATCACTCCCTCTTCTCATATTCAGTTGTCACATTAGATATCCCCTTGACCACACAGCTCTGTCTTTATGCATGCCTTAAACCAAGCTGTATCAGTTAAGGAATACTCGCCTTTTCAAAAATTCTCTCTTTTCTCCTTTTAGTGAAACATTCTTGTAATCAATTTCCCTTTTAAAGTTTCACAAAGGGTCTTAACAGACTTACTGTTCCTCCATTCCTCTTCAGAGAGGGGACCTCTCTTAATTTAAATAAGCACTGTTTCGTTTTCTTGGAAATACAAATGTCTCTCTGTTGATCAGATGTTATCTCTGGTATTTCAGCAGCTAATTAACACCTTTGCATCAAGAAATTGCAAAAGCACCTATCCCTCCCCCCGCCCCCCCCCCCCCCCGATGACTCACTGGTACAGCTCAGCCTTTAAAGCATCTAACACCAGACTGATATTTGAAATCAGTCTGAATATTAACAAAGGTAATTGATGCTAACTTCTAAATAGGACAAAGGCATACAGCTCATTACCACTTCTTGACCGAGACTGGACATGATGATAATCACTTTGGAGTTATAACAGGCTTAAAGTGATTAACCCCAATATTTTCCTCTGGAGCACACTGAAATGTTATGTCTGCAATACTTTTACACTAAGTAAGTAAGTAAGAAACTAAGGAAAATGCCCCCCTGCAAAAGAGAGCAAAAGGCTGCAGTACATGTCTTGTTAGCCCAAACAGCAAGTGTTATTTCTGTTATAAACTAATTGCTTGGAAAGAAGTTTAGTTTCATACCCTCTCACCTTCAGTCAAGTTTTCAGTAAGCTTTACATATGTATAAGCTTAACATATTTAACCTACAATGGTTTACAATTTCAAGATGCATAAAAAAGTCTTTAGTATACGCATCCTACCTGTTATGCTGCATAGTAACCTTAAAGTGGGTGTGTCGCCTCCATAACCATTCATGATCCCATCACTGGAGGCTTTGGGGATGGGAATCGTCATCGTGATTGGTTTATGGAACTTCCTTCTCCTGGGCTCCAGCGTGACTATAGGACTGAAGGTAGCCTTATTGCCTAAAATCTTCTTTATAAGTTCAGTATGCATAGGTTGGGCCTTTCCAAAGCAAAAGACAGTAACAGGATAAGTCACTTGAAATGACTATTGAAAACGAATATATAAACAACTGGATCTGTACATTGCCATAAAACCCTGAAGATGTTCCACCAAATGGTACAATTTCCCGTGAAAATCTTCAGACAGAAGAACTGATTGCCAATGAAAAGGGGAGATATGCCCTTCGCAGCTCTTTCACAGCTTGGTCAAACTAAGATGTGGATGCACGTAGCTGGAGGCAGGGATGGAGGTTGGGATGAGACAGGAGGGAGGGGAGCAGGGCTTTCCCCCTACCTGGGGCAGTAGTGAACTGTTATACAGGTTTACTCAACTTTGAGAAACTGTTCATTAAGTAACCTAGATTACAGCACTTTCTACTTCTCTGATCTCTTTCATGAGAATTATTTAAGAAATTCCTGTATGACCTATACTAGTATCATCATCTAAATTGAGTGCTTTGTTCAAGACCACAGACAGTTACAAAAAGGAATCTGAATAACTGAAATATCCAAAACCTACCACTTGTGTTACCTACTGCATTTATTTTTTTTTCTTTTTTTTTTAATTAGAAACATTCTAGACAACAGTGTACAAAATTATCTGCTGAATATTCTGGTTCTCCAGTACAGAAAAGGTAACTCTGCACTCTGCAAGAAAAGATAAGCCTTGTTTCATTGTACCTGAAGGCCAACACGAATTCGCTTAGTTAGAGCTCCTTCTGGAAAGACTGCCTGCACTTGTGGTACAACAGTGCTGCTCAGCACACCACCCTCAGGTCCAATAAGGTTGCTATCCTGTTTGATCCGAGACACCACAGCAAAGTACTGTGGGAAATCCCGTGTGATAATGCGGCAGATACGCTTCTTCTCAAGCTCCTCTGGAGTGTCAAGTACTGAAGCAAAAGAGAAGATGATTAGCAAACAAGAATTTTGTGGATGCAACACAAATGAACTTCAAAGTGCATTAAGGTTTTTCCCAGTTTAACTGTAACTTACGGAAGCACTTCGTGTAGAATTCAAAGGGTAAAAATGAAACAAAACCCCACTATTTTAAGTTCAGCTAAAACAGAGAAATCAAAAAAGGAATACAGAAAGACTCAACACCTAACTGAAGGGAGCTTAAGATATCAAAGTCAGAACAGGTTGTTAATTTCCAAAATGTGGAGGCACACAAGCAAAGGGATTGGTCCACGGCTCTTTCTACTTCTCATTGTGGCCCAGCAGCATCAAGAAAACTAAAGCCCAAATCAAAAAACTGTCAAAGTATGAGTTCACCTTTAAGTATGGGAGTTGCCTCTTTTTTTTAAAAAAAAAAAAAAAAAAAAAAAAGTGTACAATTAATTTTAAAATCTGCAGATCCTAGACAGCCCAAGTCTGTTCTGTTCTCTCAGAAGCAAGAAGTATCCATGACTGACATTTGTTCCCATGATGTAGCTACTTGGAAAGGATTAATATGATAATTGTTTTGTTTTGGAATGTCACCTGTTCTGGAAACTTTTACACCATGACAGGGGGCAGGAGAAAACACAAGTTTAGCATCTGTTCTCTCCCTAATGATGGTATATTTTTTTTGTTCCAGTGCTTCCGTAGATCATGCAAGGGAGGAAAGCACAAGTACATTTACACTGGCTTGTGTACTAAGAAAATTATTATGCTCCAGTATGACTGGAATGAAGTATCTGGAGTATGTAGTGACAGAGATTCTCAGGGAGGATCAAATGTGAAGTGTTAAATAGAACGCTAAATGTTATCTCCTCCAGCTATAGAAATAATGCAGGAGGAAAGAAAAAGAATATCCCATTGGATACCTTCATCCATCCCATTCAAAATTTCATTCAGCTCATCCTCAGTGTATTCACAGAAATGCTCCTTCCAGCTGTCCCCATTCTCACTGCGTAGGATCACCAGCTCTCTCTCTCTCCCACGCAGAGCAGCAAAATGGGGAATCTCCACAATCACAGGCCTGGCACAGCAACACAGCGCATTAAATGTGCATGGGAGAAAGGAAGAAACAGGATTAACAGCAACTCTATTCAGTCTGCTACAAAGTGACCTGGAATTCTACCTACTTCTCTGGAATACTTCGGTGTAAACCTAAACTAATAGGTCTCTAACACATCTGAGATTTTTACAGGGATTCAGTTAGTGTTGAAGGACAGATGAGAACTGCATTCACCTCTTTCCACAGTGTGAATGACATTTGTTAAGATAATAATGCTTAAGTGGAAATTTAATACAAGAATTGTTTTGCAAATTCATTTAAAAAGTGCTCATTTTAGCTGTCATTACCGTCTGGGTTAACCTGTGCAACTTAATTTCAAAGAGAATCTACTGTAACAAATATCAACAGTGAGACAAATTCTCATCTCACACTAGTGCAAATCAGGATAATTTCATTGCAATCAGCGGGCAATCCACGTCCTGTGCCAAGTTTACTTCATTGTAAGATTCCAATGGATTTATTCTTGATTTACACTCTGGGAGAGATAAAGAATGTCTGAGGAGATAATATTTTTTTTTTCCTTTTCTTTAATGTGTAGGATGTCAATATATGTATCAATGTGTATGTGTACATATACAATATGTATATACATGTGTTTTCATAATACAGAAATATTTAAACATGTGTATATATATTCATATACACTCTTAGAAATGAGAGAGAAAATACAAATACATTTGTATATACACTTTCTAAAGAGATTACTCACAGGTTATCATGTACACAGTAAATGTCATGTGTTCTATTATACTAGTGGTGTCCAACATGTATCTTATTAATTATTTGGCCCTCAATACAAAAAAAAAAATGTAATTTACAGTAGATTCTTTTTTTTTTTGTCCAAATCCAGGTTGCTTTGCTACAGACATCAAGCACATAACTAGGAAGATCTCATGCCAAAACAAAAATGAAGGCCACAGTACTTTAAGAAAAATATACAAACATACCACCAAAACAAAACCACATACCACAAGGGTTGAAAAATGGTCCACTAAAGGTTAAGTATACGAAATTTCAAATCATAGAAAGGGACAATATCATGGGCATAATGACATAAAAAATCATATTGCAGAAGGAGGAGAAGAATGGGGAGGTCAGCATCCATCAATTTGTTTCAAGTCTCTCCTACCCAAGAAATTTGGTCCCAGGAGGCCCCAGCTGAAGGATTCGGCTGACCAAGCTTTCTCCCTCATTAAGTGGGGGAGGAGCCGTAGGCAGATGAAGTTTACTGAGTACATCCAAAGCAGCAGTGAAAGAAAGAACATAAATAAACTTTATGTATTTTTTTTTTTGCCAGAATGCCAGTGCCACTGTCTGGTCCACAGAGTGGAATTAGGTCATACACAGAATAAGGTTCCATCCTAAGCAATGACACGTTGGTGACAAAAACTAGCAAAATGAGTTCCACTAATTTAGGACCTCTTGCTTCCAGGAAGACAGTGGGAGTTTTAGCAGTGAACTCAACTGGAACAGTATTTGTATCTTAGTGAATACAATATACCAATTTTCTGAATTCACTGCCAGCACACCACCTAGAAAAAATGCCACCTGGAAGGGAATAAAGCTGTGAGAAAATAAACCAAAACTGTACTATATCCAGGTCTTTCAGATAAGTCCTCAATAGGCAGAGATATCATCACAAATGAAAGGGAGAGCTATTTAGGGTCAACAGGTGCATGATAAAGGGAACACTGAATATGAAAGCATAATTTTTCTTCTGTTCTTTAGATTTCTTTTTGTGTTGCTCTGAAAGTGACAAGGATGTGAAAAGCATGAGTAGGAAAACATATCTGATTATGCAGCTTCTTTGCTGTTACTAGTGATGTTAAGAAGTATCCTATGTGTCAGGAAAAAATGGTTGGCTTGCTCTTAGCATCACATGCTCAGTATTTCAGAACTGCTCTTGTTTTCTTATCAGATTGCAGCAGCAGTAATATAGTCAGAGCATGTGTTGGGTACATTCTCCTTGCACACACTATATAAAAGCAGTGGGTATTTAAAATTCACTAACCCACTTTTCTCTCTTTCTTTAAGCCTTTAGAAAAAACACTACCCAAGATCATGGCTCTAACAACTGCCTGTTATGATAGGATTTTTAAGTAAACGGTTTGTTTCAAAATGGATTTAAACTGTTCTCCTTTATGGAGTCACTCTTTTTCAATTTCTGAGTGAAGCAATTTATTTTAATAGAAGAGATTCCTTCAAATCCACTTTTGGATGCCACAGTTGATAGGGTAAAACAACTTAAAAAAGGAAAAAAAGTGGGTAACTGCTGTGTTCAGCTGACAATTGCTAAAATGAGCTCAGCAGTAGACACAGAACTGATCTTTCTATGGATTTTGCAGCACAGGACAAAATAAACTGCCAAGGAATTCCTGACTTACCCTATTGCTTCACTTTGCAGTTTCAACCCCAGAAAAATCAAAGGCATAGTGCTTTCCTGATAGTCCAAATTATTGATAACACAACACAAGTCTCTAAAATACTCAGCTGTAACTTGTGTTGTACCAGGCTTTACATTTAAATCAGTGCTGTGCTATTCATGCCTTATATTTAAATTATTTAAATACAGTACAAACTGCCTCTTCTAGCTGCAAAGTGTGTTGATTCCACTATAATATCACAACACTGAGTAATAATTTCATCCAAGGAAGTACATTAATGTTAGTGCTAGTGGTTATAATAGCAGTTTTCAAATGAAAAGGAATAAATGCTAAGTAAACTGTTAACCAGCAATCAATTTGCATTTCAAATGACTGGCCTGTAACCATATGCTACAAACACCTTTTTCTGTTCAAATCTTGAAAGAGGAACCATTTCAGTGCAACTTGCAAACAGATGAAAATATACCGAGTATTTTTACTCTGACCGTATGGCAGTCCTTACCCAAGAAACTGAGCACCAGAAGGTCCAACTTCAATGAGGCGGCTGGCCAGACCTTCTCCTTCCACCATGGGAGGCATGGTGGCCAGTCTGTGGCGTTTGACCAACCGGCAAGTGACTCGTGTTGGAGCAGTGCATTTCCGTGGAGGAATAATGATTCGCAATCCATTGTGTCTGCAACCTCTCATGGCACCGCCACGAGCATCCACCATGAAACTAACTAGGAAGCTAAAAAGTCAGGAAAAAAAAATTAGATACAAAGGCATATCAAAACTGCTTTGGTTATGTTTCACTTGCTTTTTTCTCTCCATACGTAACAAACTATGTAAATATAGCCCCATTCTCAAGATGTGCAATTACAAACTCCCTTTCTCCCATATGGAGCAACAAATTATGCTAAGATTATTTATTATTTAAACTGGCAATGGCTATCTAAGAGTTCATCATGGGAAGAGTCTTCTTTTACAATGCTACTATTGGTATACACCAGCAGACACTGACAAATTCACGTCTGTGTGTATGTATGCACACGTGTTTATATACGTAAAGTCAAGCACAATACTATTACTCTGTACCTGTAAGCATCTATATGGTAAAGTTGGCGCTATTTACAAATTTTATAAAAATAATATCTATTACTGAAGAAAATGATTTGTGACTCAATAAAGCCAATTCTCACTGAAGATATGGTTTGGGTTTTTTTTAGGTTACTCTATATAATTTGCCAGTTGTTTGATAAACTCTAATTTTTAAGAGTCAAATGTTCTTGCATTAAAAATCAAATTTCATTCTGCAGTAATGGGATTCAATTCTTAATACATCAATGGAGCAAGCACCTATTTACACCAAGAATCTCCTTATGTCTTTAACAATAACCTTTTCTCTTGCTAGTAAGATTGTTAAAAGAAACATTTTAAGACACCAAAACGTACTACAAAAATGGACTGTATAACAGTCTAGGTTTAGGTATCTCACTTTCTTCCTTATCCTTTCCAGTAGTAAATAGATTAGAAAAAGATAATGGTGGGTAAGAGGTAAAACCAATAAAAATCCTTGATTTATTAAAGGAACCTTTCATAAAATTAAAGAAAGAATAGAACTGCAATCAGGGCTTAGAACAGACCTTAAAAAAAAAAAAAAAAAAAAGACAAAACCTGTCCTTATTTTTGTTCATATGAGTTAAAAATAAATGAAGACAAATTTTGGTGATACGAGAATAGTTATAGTTGTTGTATAGGAGGTCTATTTATGGATTTTTGTTTTTCTATGTTACTTTGCACAGCATTACAATGCTCCAGTAGAAAGCTTACAGATGCAGAAAGCCAGTTACAAGCTCTCTCCTAGCTCAAGGTAAATCGTTCTTATTTATTATTCCTTAAAAGGAATAAAAAGCAGTTTCTGGAATTTCTTATATGCTGAACTTTCTCTAAGTAACATATATAACAATAAGTAGACTTTGATAGATTTGTCACAACACTTAAGGGCATTCTTGTGAAACGTATAGAACTACTTTAAATTTTGTATTGGTTTATTGCTTAAGATCTTGCCTAATGTGATATAGGAATGTCAAGAGTAGATGAGGAAGAACAGTATCAGGCCTACTTCTAGCCACTAAAATAGAGTCATTGCATGGGGAGTCACACAAATGAAGGACCTGCAATAGAGAAAAACCCTTATAACACGAGTTACAAACACAGGTATTTTTCCACTGTCCCCTTGATCATTCTGTGCAACAAACATTGCATCCATTCATTATCCATACAGCTAAAAGTAATTTCACATGCTGGAAAAACACAACACTCAACACACCATGCAAGTCAGAAAAATGGATGATGGGAAGGAGCCACAGTGCCAATCAGAAGCACACCATGCACCACGGATGCCAGTCTTTCTCACACATGCAGTCTCCTAGTCTACTACCATTCATATACCTCTAGGTTTTGTTTAGTGTAAAAGTCTGGGTAGTACACCATTATTTCATTCCTTAGATGTTGGTGTTTCTGTGGTTTTAAGAAGGGTAAAAAGAAAGAAAATGAAAACAATTTACAGCTTTGATTTTCTGGGGGCTGATAGTGAAAAACGGGTGCTTCCTTCATAAAATACATAGTTTATACATTTTAAAGCACAGACGAAAGATGAGCTTAAGAGCTACTAAATGCTCAATTGTTTCAAAAATGCTCTATAACTTGCTTTAAATGTATGAAATAGTGTTATCAAACTGTTTCTGAGCTATGTTTCAAAGAATCAGTCCAAATCTCTAATGGATGCTTTAAAGGTAGTTAGTAACACTGAATTCTGGAAGAATTTCACATTCTGGTACTAACACTATGAGCAATAGAAATACTACTCCCATAATTACCAGAATCTAATGAGTGCACTTACTGAATTAAATAGGCATGCAGAGTTTTCACGGAGTAAGCTGTCACAAATACAATTCTTATGATTCATTTATTTTCCCTATTGACGTAATACTCAAGATTGTAAACTTGTTAACAACAGGATGATCATCTTTTCCTGTCTGTCACTGAAATACTAGCATTAGTTCACCTCCTACATCCTCCTTAGTTTATTTCAGTGTGTCTCAAAAATGCCAAAAACACTGAACTGCTACCCGAAGACATATACACATACAGTAAGGTTCCAAATCAAATAGTCTCTCTTCTGACCACAGCAGTGAATCTATTGTTTTTAATATGGTGCTATTTCTCTGCATAGTAGTTCTTTTCATACTAAAAGGTAAGTAAAGTACTGAAACAATAGTGCCATCTTATAAAGCAAATAGTGGACAATTCAGGTAAGTAGCCTACGGCACAGAACCGATGTGAAAGCCCAGTCAAGAGTAGTTTTTGATTTTGACCGTCTGCAACAAGCTAGTACCTCACTTCATACACACAAAAACTGCCCTACATCCCCATACCTGGAATGCCTGGAGTCTAATATAGAACAGTTAAAAACTGCGTGTGGCATTTGTCTCCCAGTAAGCACTGGAGACGCAAAGAGATGGCTGATTCAGGGCTTAATTAAAGTGGCAAATATTTGGTTCAGTTTAAGTTTACTTAATGTGTCTAATAGCAAATTATATCAGAGTAAGGTCCTTGACAACCATCAATGAAATACATTACTGTCCTGAAGAATGGAAAAATATGCAAAGGTAATTATCATTGAAAGGCAGACACAGAGATAATAGTAGTTAGGATAAAAGGAGTTGACACTACTATTCACTGTAAAAATACTGTTCTTATCATACAGAAGATGCAACATGGCTAATAGGGAAAATATATAACATTACCTTTCAAAAAATGAAATTATGCCATTGCTCAAGCAGACTCCCAGATATGGGAAATTCCTGGAAGTTTCTGTGACTCCTAGATGAGTTTGAAACTACCATAAAAGATGGTAAATACCCTTCAGATGCCTGGTAGAAAATTCAGACAAATATGGCCTAGAATGAAGATAGCAGGGAAAGGCTGGCGCTAATTACCATGCTGAATATGGAGCAGCTGGTTTGCAAAAATCAGCTATTCACTATTATGACATTTCTGAAAAACTAATTTTGGAGAACTAGCAGGAACTATAACAAATATAATGCAAAAGAAAATAACAAAACAGGAAAAGCTTTCTGGGCAGTGGTATAAAAGCCTGAAAGGATAATGTACTGATGCAGAATTTGTAAAGCTGACACAGAAAATGAATTATGTTCTTTTTCACCATACTGTCCTGTCTTTTCCCCCAAACTTTTGCCACATCTGTTTTTCATCCACCTATTTAATTTCATCCTTCTTTTGTAAACCAGCACAACTCACATTGCTTATTTTGAATATTCGTATGCATCAGTGCCAAGCAAATAATTCATAACAAAGCATTTTCCATGTCTCATCTTCTGTTTATTTGCTATGCAACAGGACAGCGGGGATGACAACATTATTGTACCATAGTAGGAAAAGCTTTGACCTTTTTCCCACACAAGAACTATGTGTATCAAAATAAAAATAATTTATAAAAAAATAATGCATGACATGATAAAATTTGCTTTCAGAAACACATGCATTTAGGAAAGTGAAAGATATGGTATGACTAACATAAAGGAAATGTAATATGCAAATTAATCATTTTGTTGTTGTCCTCTCTCCCTCATTATTTCCCCAATCACAAGTGTTTCTTTTACCAGATGATACTAAGTGAAAAGAGGTAGGAACAGACTGCAGGTAACTAAGCAAAAGCTAGCAGGAATAACTGGCAGATAAAAATTGCCATCAGTGGCACTTTTTCATTGTAAATTCCCATGGTCAAGAAGAAAATAATGCATAATAGTATCTCCCTAACAGCATATTTACCTCCTGCATCTTAGGGGTGCTAAAGTTCTCCTTTTGTGTGCACAGAGCCAGTGCTTTCTTTTGCTGTCCTGTTTCCTCCCTAACAAACACGTACCTGTTCAGTCTTCTTTGCATCTTTCCTCTCTAACAACCTTGTAAGACACTCTGTCTGCAAAGGGCTTCAGGCACCCTCAGCTTATGCTAGCTGGACATTGCAAAAAGTGACTTTTGCCTAATCAGGACACTCAAGCATTTACACCACACTCCAACCGCAGGAACCACTAGAACCAGCACTTCCACCCTCTTGATGTACAGAGAATGGAGAGGAGAGAGGTAATTAAAAAGAAACAAAAATGGTTGTGAAGAGTTCAAGGAAGAAAAAAGGAAAAAAAAAAAGATGATAATAAAAGGGATTAAAGGGAATCACAAAGCTCTTACAGATTTTCACCAGAACGGGAAAGGAAAGGACACATTCTAAAAAGGTTAGGGAAGTAGATACTACTGATCTGCTTCTATGATAATTTGTTATAATATTAAAAACTAAAGAAAATGTAAAAGAAAAAATAACTTACCAGAAGGCTATGAAGATGTAATAGCTACAGTTTTCAGAAGGGGATAAAAATGGCATAATAGAGGAAGGAAAACCTTAGCACTAACCAGGGTTAGGAGAGATGAGGTATAATTGAGCAGAGAAAAAAAAATATAAACAGAAAGCTTCTGGGATTGCTTTCCAAACTTCTGAGAGAATTTTTCTGAGCCATTTAAAACAAAGATGGTCAAAATCTTTAGGTGAACTGACTGATCAAGTAAGTGGAGCAAATTTACATGTATCTTTAAATGAGAAAGTCTATCTCAGATCACGCTTCAGATACGCTTCCTATAATAACTATATATAAGGGAAGCATCCTTCTTTAGCACTGACAGTTTATTTTGGCAATCATTGTAAGAACTCAAATTTTAAGTACATGATGATTCAAAATCAAAGCAATTTAAGGCTTAAAGCAGCAAAGTCAAAATATATATGTCAATAGCGACTTGGGCAACAATGAGACAAATATCTGTAGAAAAGGTTACGAGAACTTACAGGTTTTATTTTCCGGCAAAGTTTTAAAGCTTCAGTGAAAAATGATGCATGACAAATATCTTACTCTGACATTTATACAGCCTTACAAATTAGACTGATACCAAGCTTTCTTGAGATTTATCAAGATGGCAATCAAATATAAAGGGCTTTTTATAGCCAAATCCATGAAATAAATTAGTTTATTGGAAATCATTGCCTTCTCTCTTTTAAAGAGAATTCAGGACAAATTAGGATTTTTTCTTAAAGGAAAAAAAAAAGATCAAAAGCAATTCTCACCCAGAAATAAGCAGAGACTGCAGGCGAAGCTATATATGATTCTGTTACACACATGGTTAGAGGTTAGATCAACTACTGCCCATTCTCCTATAACTTACTAATACCTTCTCATAAATTATATACAGTATTTAATTTCTTCTAATTTTAGAGCTATTAAAAACACACACTTACCATAAAAAATGTAATTATATCAGCCAACATTGGCTATAGCATCCTTCTGGTTAAGAACATACACAAAAGGCTCCTAACTTTGTTTCAGATTGTTTCCATGCCTTTTACACAGAGCAGAACAAACATGAATCCGTATTCTAATGGCTCCATTTGAACAAATCGTAGACAATATATGTCTTGGATCTATCCAGTTTATAAGGATGAAAAACTGTGGTGCAGTTCCAAGAAATTTTTGTTATTTCAAATAAGACCCCGAGCTACTCCCTTTGCTGATTTTCTTTGCATGGAACTAACATAGTTTAGTTCTGTATCTATGCTCATTTAAAAACTAACAGAGGAATGAACAAAGAAAATTTTTAAAAGGCTATGTCAACATGGGGAGTGGGAAGGAGAAGTTGGTTATTTTGTGATTTGAAAAGAATCACTGTTACGTAAAAGGCTTTGCAGAAGAATCACAGTTCCTAGTAGCCATGAATATAAGCATGTTGGCACTCAACCACACTTCTCATTCTGCAGAATCATTTGAAGAGCCATGCAAACACAGCACTATGAAGTGTCTTTCTAGAACAGGCAATAGTTCTTTTAACACACAAAAAACCTATAGGCAAAATCAATATACCACTTTCATATGATCAGTTCCAAGATGACTATTCTTTTAAACTAGCTGGGCAGGCACACATGCTCTCATCAAGTAGCAGGAAACAACGAAAAAGCTTCAACTAAATTACATCCATTGTATACACGAGAATTTTTCTGTGTATATTATCTTCATTTTTAAGAGAAATGCAGAAATGAGGAGATAGCAGCATTCACTGTTAGTCATAGTGTGAAAAAGCAGAAACAATCAGGGTGCTTCAGCCATTCTGAAGTGTTCAGCTGGAGAAGGTAACTGATACAAAATCTGAAATTAAGAGAAAAGGCCTTGATCCAATTCTCACTGAAGTCGATAGCAAGTAATTCACTACCTTAGTGTGCTTTTGGTCAGGCTGTAACTATGCCATATACAAACAAGGCAAAAAAAAAAAAAAAAAAAAAAAAAGAGAGAGAGAGTCTAGGAGGACAAAAAGCATGATCCTACCCAGGAAACCACTAAAAGTAATAACTTACATTACTGTTCTCTTCACTGATAATAATGACGTTATTTGACTACAAAGAAATGAGATCATATCACCTAAAAATAATGTTTTGTGGTATGGCTTCTTACTTAGCAATTTAATAAATTTCTGCAGCTTAATATTTCAGTCCTTCACTATTCTTTGGCTATATTTAAGGGATATGAACAATTACTGTGCCAATAAACACTCTGTTTACTGAGTGAAGATAATCTCCTTTCAGTAGCTACTGCTTCAGGTATTCTGTGCAGCAGAACACAATTTGTCAGTGATTCAATCACTGATCAACTAAAGCTACACACACAAAAGGAACTTGGCATAAAAATTTAAATATACTGGGTCAAGTTTCACCTTTTAAATATAGTGTTGTTACTTCACGAGTTTCAACAGGCTTGCATAAATTAGAAAATATGGCCTAGAGAGTGGTTCTGTAACATTCTTTATATAGAGACAACTGAATTGAAAGGCCTAGTTTGTGACATGATACTTGAAGCTATCTATAATGGCTTTTCTTGAATTTTCTTTTAAATTATATTAAAATAGCTAATTGATATAGTAAATTTATTGTTAACTAAATCAAGGTTTAAAACAATCTAGGAATGTATAGGAAGTCTGTTAAGATTTTTTGCTATAAACCTATAATGCGTATTCTTTCCTTATCGAAGATGTAACAGCAGATAGGAGAAAACAGACACTTAACTATACAAGAGAAATAGTGACATGTGTAACTGCTACCTCTAGTCAGAGCAGACTGGTTTTTTTCCTCTCGGCTAACACACAGTAACAAACACTAAAGCATCCTGAAGTGAGGTAAGAGAGGAGGATAAATATGGTGGGTGAGAAGTGCAAGAGCAATTTATTAAAGAAAGAAATTAAGCAGAAGTTCACCTGCTGTTGTCATGATCAAGACATGGAGAGGAGCAGCTGCAATAGAATAGATAATTTAACATCCCCAAAAAAAGAAGGAAAAAAAAAAGAATGAGTTAAATGAAATAATGAAATTTTAAAAGTAGGTTTCTAAATTAAGCATATGAACATATATGTATTATGTGAGAAGGTGAAAGAGAGTATGGAAGATAAGCCTACATAAGCGACTTGCTTATAAATGTTTATTACTACTATGGCAGTAAAGCCAGAGTGAACTGAGTAAGCTGTTTTCTCTACATACATTCTCAAACTGCAAGTCAGAGAGCTAAACTGTACAGTTAGATTCTTGACTAAATCTTTCAGAATGAGATTAGGGGAAATGCTGCTTGGCTTAGGCAGGCACATTTGAAATCTGGACTGTTGTATATCCTAAGTAATGCATCTAAAGTGATTCCATCTGGTGCTTCCAATAACACAGGAAATCATAATTCCTCTTTCTTCAAATTTTGTACCTGTATGCTCTGTACTCTAGTTTGTTCCATTTCAACATGGTTCTTGTCCTCCTTTTATTCTGCACTACAGAACGACAATTTCCAGCTTTGAACTGTTTATGTTCTCAGTGAAGTGTCATGTGCTGCCCAGCTAGTGTTCTGATGTCAATTTTGTATTACATTTATATATACACACACACACTCACAAATATATATACACGCATATATATATATATATATATATATATCTCCATTGCAATTTTCTTTCACTGACATGAACAGAGAGTTGCTATTAAAGCAGAGAGTTGCTATTAAAGAAACACCTGCTGTTTTTTTGTTATTGTAACTTTCTGAATAGAGGTTTATAAAGGCTACAATATATTTTGAAATCATATAGTCTTTCTATTTTAAAACCAACTCTCAGCCGGTAGCTGCCAGGTCCTGTTTCCATGATGATTTCTAGGAAATGAATGTCACATTGGGGAAACAATATTATAGATTCAAAACATAACACTTGAAACATATTTCATTTACCTTGTTAGCATGGATCCAGTCTCCTTTTTTGCAGACAGGCAGCTAAGAATGATAATTCACATTATTTGTCACAGTTTCAGCTGCTGACTCACTTGTCTTTTTCTCCTTTTCATTGATGGAAGCAACAACTTCCAGAAAGATAAATTCACTAATGATAGCCCAGCTGTTTCATTTCATCAGATGCAAATACTGATACATTTGTATCATCTATTTGTCAAACAGACTGATCCATTCTTCATCAAATTAAATCAATACTTCTTATTAAATAGGAGTTTTATTGCGAACAAATTAGTCTCAGAAAAACTGCAGCGCTGTTGCATAACTTGCTGTAGAACACAGAAGCAAGTTAATATCAGAGCATTACCTAAAGCTCCTTCCTCTCAGTGCCATGTTATTGACAATGTGACAAAATCCATCATACCTTCACACATTTGTCATGAAAATTCTTAGTAATATAACCTAACACAACTGATTTGGGAGGTTTTGTTTATTCACCAGATCATCAGAACTCAGGTATGAAACACAACATAATAATTTTGCACACCATCTATACTGTTAAATCACACAATTGCACTCAGCCTTATCTTTCTCATTCACACTTAACTATTGTGGGTGATAGAGACATAAGAAATGACAGTGGTAAACAATGTCTAAATGGTGCAAGTGAAAAGAAACCTTTCAGTTCACTGTGTTTTGCCTTCCAACTTAATGAAAATATTACATGCCCTTCCACCATAGGATATGGTGAAGTATGAGACTTAAACTGTGAAACACACTTGCATTCATGTACACATTACTTCCGTCTCTTATAATACTTGAACAGGAGACACAGTATCCCCTAATATTATCAGCAAAGCAGTAAAACTCTACTTTACTGGACATACAGAATCCAAAATTTATGACACAGTAAAAGATCTTTAACTTTGCTGAATATGTAAGATCTCTCAGTTTTATCAGAAGTAAATCTGATTTATTGAAAGGTGTTTTAAATACAATTGGGAAAATTACAAAGCTGCAGGAATTTATACTTCTACTTTAAGCCAATGTATGAAAATATTCAGAAACAGCTAACTGTGCAAAATTACCAGATGTTTATGTTGAGACTGTGTGCACAAGGAAAGTGTTACCCCTTAAGAGAAAATAATTTCTTGGTTTGAAATGGCTATCAAGAGATTCTTAGCAAAGGTTTTGCTTTTCTTATGTTACACTGATGAAATTAGCCACATATTGAAACCATAATTCTATTTAAATTCTAAAGAGAGGTTGAAATGCTTTCCCTTTCTGAAATTCCAGGCATAGGAGATGCTTTGGCTAGTTAGGTTGAAGTATGTCTATGAAATCCCATACCAGTAAGACAAGTTCTTTATAAATTCATCCTTTTGCCTGTGGGTGTCACTCTGTGATTAACAGAAACACTTCCCTACAACGAGGGCTCAATAAAAACCCAATAATAATAAGAACCCAGTGGGATTAGCCACTGAAGTACTGCAGAGGGAAAGCAGTGTTAGTCTTTTTTCAAATTGCACAGAGTATAAAACAAACAAATTACTACCGAATACCTCTCTGATGCATGGTCTAAACTTGATACATGTCTCAAGTCTTGGGCAAAAAATAAGACCATAGCCTTGCTTAAAGCTACTAAAAATGTTATAAAGCATTTGTTCTCAAACACTAAAGACTTTTCTTTTGTAATAGAAGTATACTTTTTCAAGGCATGCAACTGAACTTTCAAGTGTTGTTAGTTCCTAAGAACCTAGTAATGATGGTACCTGTCTGTGTATGAAGGAGACTGTAGGTGACAGAAGGGGCATAAATTACAAATTATGCACACAGTACTTTTTCAGTTGTTTCAGTTTTAAAATAAGGTGTTACAAGCAGAACTGTAGTAGGCAATGTATTTTTCAAAAATAGATGCAATCAACATGCACCTCAGCAGTTTATAGTACATGATAACTTAATGACTCAGCTAAATCTAAGCAAGATAAAAATGAAGTGTTGTGTAGTCTTTCCCAAAGACTGAGCAATTGTTATTTCAGGTGTCTTTCAAAAATACTTAGTGGCAGGTTAGTTGGGATATATAAAAAGATGAATAGAATTGCGTTAAGTATCACTATTTCAAACAAGGCTGCAGAGATACTCTTTTCTATTAAAGTTACATATTCTTATTCTACCACTGGCATCCTGGTCATCCACAAGGAGCTAAAATATCACTATTTTTTCTTTGGATAAAAACACAAAATGATTGCACATCCCAGAAACAAATACCACTCTACTGGAAAGTATTTAATTCATCCCCAACAATCACTGTATAAACTTATCTTTCTGAAAGTGAAAAGTAATACATTCTTTGGAAAAAGCCTGCAAACTATTTAGGGTTAGCATAAGCCATGAAAACAAATTTAAAGCTTAGATTTTGGCATGTATTAACATATGTGCTGCGCAAATTAAGTGTTTTCATTTTATTTGTTAGTTTTAGAGCTCAAATCCAAACAACACTGGCTATACCAAATAGACAGCTACCAGCTAACATACAAACTTTCCATATACGCCATGAATTAGTTAATTTACAATCCCAGTCATGACAATATTGTTCCTCTTCTGGACCAAGACCACCAGTCACTACAAATTGGACTCCAGTGTTACTTTTGAAAGATATGGACTAATGATTGTTGCAAACTCATTTGAGATTAACAAAAAGTCTTTCACCTCATGATGTCCAGCAGTGCTATATGGGACATAGCTCCATAGAAATGAAATGCTTTTTTATGACAGCCCTTCACTATGAATTCATAGGTACATGCCACATCAAATCTGATGGCAGGACACAAATGTGGAGCTCAGTGTAAAGAATACAATTACTTAAAACACAGCAAGTAAGAGCACTTTAATACTCTCACAGGCTTTGAGGCCAACCAGGATAACCTTTATAAGGATGAATTTGGCTGGGACAGCATTTCAATCCATCTTGCTCCATTTCAACAAGCTTATATGAATATGAAAGCTTAGAAAAATTAATTGTGAGAATATATGAACATAGTGGTCAAATACATGTAAGCCATACAGTCTTTAGGTTGCTTGGATATTACTTGCTTCTGGTAATTTAAAATCTTTAGCTTTTTATTAGTGATTCTGACAACCTGGATTTGGAGCTTACTTAAACTACTCATTAGCATGGGAAGCACTCACCATCTGGACTTACTGGGCTATTGGTTTCAATTATCACTAACTTTAAATAAGCGTTGTATTTGTGATTTCTCCATAAAACCCACATAGATGAACACATTTGTGAATTCCCTTCTCCTTCCTCTCAAACCTGACAGTGGGCTCACTGACATCAACACACTGACTTCCACTAGATAGTCTCTGTACTCAAACTTGCATGACTGGCAGAACTTAAGTCTATCATAGCAACTTATTGCCAGCTCTAGGAGGCAATGAAGTTGCTGCCACTGCAGGTATCCTATTCCTTTTTTTTTTTTTTTTTTTTTTTTTTTTTTTTTTTTTTTTTCTCTCTTTTAGTATAATGCTAATTGATACACTCACCCTGAATGAATAGGGCTGGAAGAGAGAGCAACATTGTCCAAATTTTCAGGGCCCCAGCTTAAGCGATATGAATTTCTTTCAGCTTCTTTGGCCAGAGTCGTTACCTTAATAAGCAAAAAAACCCCTTCATTTTACTACAATAAAATCAATTAATCAACTAAATAATAAAAAGTTGTACCTTGCATAGTAGAACCTAAACAGTTTAAGCATTTTTTAAAATAAAACAAAAAGGAGTAATAGTAGTGTATTGGTACTAGAAACTCCTTACTGTAACATTTTGTACTTCCTCAAAGCAATATGTTACTGGTCCCAGTGAACAGGAATGCTGTGATTTTGATAATTTCTAAATCATTTTTTTCACTACAGACATGCTTCAGTATAGTATCTTTGAGGAAAATGTCTTCGAGTTTTGTTAGATAACCTGAATATTTGGCCTAGTGGCCGTTAACATTTTTTTAAATATCACCTAAAATGGAGAATATTATAAAGATAGTCCATGTATAACATTAATACAACTTATCCATTTATTTTGGAATAGAGTTTAATATTGCACAATATAATGTGCCATTACATAGAAGAGATTGGAGATTTACAATATAAGAAATAAAGCAGCACACACTATGCTATACCATTAGCACAATCCACACAGTAATCTTTTCATATTTCCACGTGTGCCCAACAGAGAGGTGAACTTAAGAGAATTTGCTTACCTGCTGGCTGGGGATTACCACTGTATCATCAATCATGGCACTGTCCCTCAGGTAGGAGCCATGGCTCAGTGTGTGGGACCTGTCTGAACTGAAGGATCGCAGGCTGGCAAGTTGGTAGGATGCCATAGCAATATATCAGCAGTACAGATGATGTTGTAAAGGTGTGGTGACAGATCAAGTGGGAGAATGAAAGAAGCGTGCTATTAGCAAATATGATGCAACTTCCAGGGGCAGTATATACATATATATGTATATGGGGGAAAAAAACAGAACTTTATAAACTCTCTGTTATACTAGCTTTCTGACCAAAAGCCACAAAGTCTTTGGATTGATTTTTCTTATTTGCTTCAGATGAAGAACCTAGAGATTAATCTAGATTACAGTCTATTTTATATTCACAAATGCTTTATGCTTGGCTTTGTGGCTTAGTAGTTTCTGTATAATAAAGAGCAGAAATTCCTTATGAAGCTCTTTGAAGGTGTTCTCTCTCCTGCTGTGTAACATAAGCAAACCATACAGGAAAAACAAAATGCTCAAGAAAAGCTGAAATAACTCTTTCTGAAGCTTTGTTCTGACTTGCTCTCTCCCACTGAAACTATAAATGAGTAACCTTGACATTGTCCCCTGGAAGGTACACACAGCAACATGAATTGTGGCCAGCCACATGCTTCTGTGTACAACAAAATTCCTCTTCTGTACAGCAGGAACATCTTGAGAAAGGCAATCCAAAATGTGAGCACTGTTTTACTTGTAAGTACACACAGCTCTACAGAAAACTGGTTGCTGTAGCAATGAGAGATGCAAGGCAGTAATAAGCTGCTTCCAAGCACTGACTCAGAATTTAACTGCAGGATCCACTAGCAACAAGCAAAAAAGAAAAGAAGAAAAAAGACACTGCAACAAGGATGTATTGAGGTAAATGGGGTTTCTGCTACCAAATAGCACTATTCTTTTCCTTCAGATATTTACTATCTATAGTATTATATATATATTTTTTAATAGATCAGCCCCCCTCAGATGTTGTAAGTGCACTCCAATGTTGCTCGATACCTTAACGAATACAGTACACACATCTGAAGGGAGAAGTTTTATGTTTTACACCTCCATGAGCAATGTTCATAAGGACAGCCACACAGGATCAGAAAAATAGATCATTTATGCATATAAGTAGGTTTTTAAAGGATAACTAGCTTTCAGCAGTTGGCAATAAAAATGTCATGTTTGCACTACAGACATGAAATTTAAATGCCTCTGAATGCAGATCTTGTTTGAAGACAGATTTTACCATCTGAGTCACACCAGTCAGGCTTGTTTAATATAGCTACACTCATTCAATATTACTTTTTTAGAATCAATTTTTAAAAGCAAATGGTTATCTTATCTTTATTAAAAATATATAACACTGAAAGAATGATTAATGCTATTGATCACTGGCATTTATCAATGGCATATTTAGCAAAATCAATGGACTGTAAAAAATTGAAAGCAAATATAAGTATTACACAAATATCAGCCTTGGAAAGAAGTGAGAAAAGAAAATGATATCTCTCTTGCATGTCATGAAATATTTTTCACCTGGAAAAATGGAAGAGATGAAACATGTAAGGTTGATAAGCAAAGTATTATTGGAATTACACATTTCTGGAATAAAATGCCATTAAAACAAACAATATTTCTATTGATTTCAGTAGGGCCAGTAGTTCATCCTAACTGTCTGTATGTAACTTTTTTTAGGAAAGGGAATCTTGACCGAAGAGTATTTTGATTACATATATAGTACTTTATAGCTATATATAATACATATATAGTATTATATATAGTAACATTTTAGTGTAAATTAGGTAGGCGCATTACAATTTGCTTTTGTATAACAACAATACCTCAGGTAAACATTTGTTCTTTGGGTGAAAAATAACCTTCAGTAGCAGACCCCATTTGCCATCATCGTCCTTTATTCATTTTAAAACTTGACACTTTCAGAACTAGTTTACAATGCCATGCAATGCTTGCAAGAAGCTTGCCATCCAAGCTGTAGGTACTGCCATTCAGCTAATGTCATGTCCTGCAGAGATACTGAATGAAAGGAAGTATGTACAAGATTTGACTGCTTGTCCGTATGGTGATTTTGTCCATATTCTTCTCTAAGTACCTGACATTGCTACTACGTATCCAGTATGTAGTACACGCATGTAAGTTCCAGCACATATCCATACATTGAGGCTATGGACCTTACCAATAGGCAAGATAGTTATACAAGCCCAACTGAGGTCTGCAGTAAATTTTAAGTTTAAATTTTCTACTACTTCATTTCAAAACTAATGTTGAGGTGACATTGCCCCTCTTTTGGGCAGCGTACCAGCTACATGAAGAGCAAACCAGTAGTTAAGGCCTCTGTTTCCACCAGTTAAGAGGTATGTATATTATTTGTTATTGTAATAGCTCTTCAGGAATCCTGTAAAAAAAATGACCCTCAGTGAGACAGAAAACGTGCGCCTAAACACAGAGTCTTGTCAAATCTGGCTGTTAATTCCCAGTTGCAGGGGTTGTGGGGCCATCTGCTCAGGCGCAGAGACAACATTTGATCTGTGAAACCAAGGAACACTACAAAGCTCCTGCACAGAAGTGTGCATCTTGCCCGTATCGGGGAATGTGCAGGCACCTATCACCCACCCGTTCTAAGCCTTATGTAAACCCCAGACGGCATCCAGAGAAAACAGCAGTATACTCCAGTCACATTTCTCATCTGGGGAGACCACATTGCAGTGCACATCCACTTGCCAACCCAGACAGAGCTCTAGCAGTCTCCAGTCCATCCGAGTCTACTGCTTGTTAGCAGTACATGGGGTTTCAGAAACCTTGAAAAAGAAACTGCTACCACTGAAAACTGTATAAATCAGCCTTGAAAACATTTCTCTATTTAAAGACTGAAAGTCTTCCTCACACCTGTCACAATTCAGGAGAGTTAGATGAGACCTACACTGAATACGACTCTTTTCAAACAGTGGTGATCTGATACAGCCTGAATCATTTCCTGCTCTCAATAACCAGAGGGCAAATCCAGCTAGTATAGTCTGTTCTCTCCATTTTTATTCTACCAGTCTCTCCCTACAGGAAAGCAAAATAGCTTTAGCAGCACAATCACAGAAGGACAGCTACCAGCTATAGTGGTCTAGTGCAACTCCCCTGATTCTTACTAACAGTATCTTTGCAGGAATCAGGAAACTTTCTATAAGACAATACCTACATCACACTATAACCTTCCCAGACAGAGAGTACTGGTGGATCAGTATTTGTCACTGCACATCCTACTCATCTGGAACTATAACTACCTCCAACAGCAATGTCTTCTCAAAATCAACATTCCGGTGTACAGCAGGCCTCCAGAATGGATGAACAGAGACAGGTGCCATTAAAGTATATAGGGATGACATTATTTTTATGTTATGTAATACCTACCTCGGCATGGTGCTAACGAAAGCATATGAAAAAGAATGAAGGGGAGAGAGAAATTAAATAAATAGGGAAGATGGTTACAAAATAAAAATATATGTTTTTTAAACCAAATTGTTTAATGCATACGATTATATGAGGACAGGCTGCTTGTACTATCTTGTTTTGCTGAATTTCTTGAAAATCAGTCAGTGTAATGCAATGCAAGTTATATTACAGCAAAATAATTTAAGCAGTCCGTGAAAATTCTTATAAACAGTAACCTGATAGTGACAGAAAATGAGATCATGGAGTTTAGAAGATGCACCTTTTTCGTTTATTCTACCTCTATGTATCATTTTGCTTCATCTCAACACAATGATACTTGATATGGGATGTTAAATCATTTTCATACAACAGAAAATAGGACACATTTAAGTATCAATTATACGCCAGTGAAAATCTACTGAAATCCATGGACTGTATTTACAAGCTAAACTATTCTAAACAAGAATAAAAACAGGCTTAACACTTGACTGCCCAATCATTCCTAAACAATATCTTAAAATAAATAAATAAAATGTTGTTACTCATTGAAAGAGCATAATAGTAACGGTGAAATATTTTGATTTTTAAGCATTCTGATGTAGTTCTTTAACATCCCCTGAGACTCAAAAGCAACAGTCATTTTATTTTCAGTGGATTTATTGGAGCTGTCTAAAAATCAGCATACTCCAAGTTTAGAAGGCCTGAATGATGAGGGATTTAGACATGCTGTGAGGCAAACTGAACTGTTTCCTAACATGTTTTGTTCCAAGAGCAATTCATAGCCTGCTGAAGTAAACAGGATGGATTCTACTGATTTTACTGAGCTTGGGAAATGCTGCCAGAATAACAATGAAGACTGGAAAATGAGGCAGGCTAGAAATCCTTCCAGTTGCCATGACCTCAACCATTTTTTTTCCCTCCTTCAGTGATTCTAAATATGACAAATCTGGACACATTACTGATTTAAACCAGATGCTGCCATTTTTGAACAGGAATGCTTGGTAGCCTCTTCTAAATTAGAACTGTGAGTAGAATATTAATCTGCCAGATTAGGTACCTGGATCTACATTTATACTCACCAGTAAAAGCTCTAATTTTTAAAATGGAACCCTGTATTTTACGTAGACTATAGTGGTGTATTCTAAATTACAATATATCTTTTAAAGTGTAGAGTCTTCTGTCTCCTCTGCCTCATTTTATTTGTGCTTTTATAATGTTTGACTCAAAATCAGAAATACTTAAGTTACAGGCATTATTATTCCACAAATAAATCTGGATCTCACTTCAACTTGTTAGATTTATTCAAGTCAATGTTTTCTGGACTGAACACATCCTCTTATTTCTAATGTAAATTTCTTTTTATTCAGTGCTTAAATATTGTGCTCTATCAACAGAAGGAAAATCATTCTCTCTCCTGTTAATTTAACCATGAGGAAATAGGGCAAGAGTCAACATGCTTGCTGACAATATATTCACTACCAATCTAATGTGGAATGACTAAGTCCATTGTTCCCTTCCTTACAGCTGTAGCCCACAAACAACTCAAAAAAGTCACCTAAATGCTGAAGCACTCTGTCTACCTACCCACCCATTCCCTGACTCATGACAGGAGGAGATTGGGATGATTCATAAGCCCCTTCCGCAGTCAACTACACTATTCTTCCTTTGCCCAACCACAAAGATAAAAAAGCAAGCTAGGCCTTTTAAAGATCCAGATAGGAATCGCAAGCAAATTCTTCCCTTGATTCTGAATAGAGTATCAATGTATCTGTTTCCGGACTGGTCAAGAAATATTCTTCCTGATCATACACATTTCTGCAAAGTGACAGTTTGCCCCTGACATTTCTAATAAAGAAAGCCTGATGAGTGTATTCCAGATTTACCTTGATTTAAAACCACTGACAAAGGGACTTTAAATATTTCTAACAAAGTACATCTAGAATTGCTGTAAGCATATGCCCAGGCAAATACCTGTCAGATCGTCCTCCTTCCAAGCTGTACCTCAGGTAGTTCATACCATCTAGGAACTGGCTGCTTGGTAAAGAGTCATCTCCTAGTTCTTTGAGGTCTTCTGGCCTAAGATACTCTCCTCCATCTCCTGTCATTGTGTCATCACCTTAAACCAAACACAGAAAGGCAAGAGCTAAGTGCATGCACAAGTTTGATTTCAGTTACATGTTAAGATCTAACAGCTGGATGGCAAAAGAACAAGAAAGCAACTTCCACTCAGGAAACACTGCAATCCACAAGCAATTAATGTACTTAACAAAACTGGTACAACAAGCAGGGGGAAAAAAAAATCAAAATCAAGGTGAATAATCAACTCGATTTAATCTAAATTTTGCTGTTGCACATACCAGTAAGGGGTATACTTCTTTACTATTCTACAAAGTATGGTTTCTCTGTTGTTCCTTTATCTATTTCAGCTCTCTGGTAACAGCTATAATGTATAACTGCCTGATACTTTAAGATGAAAGTTTGATTGTATGCTATGTGTTTTCAGCTGGAAAGGTGTTTTCTCTGGCCCAGTGCCTGATAGCTTCAAATCCTAATTTAAACTCTCCATTGTCCAAACTCCACATCATATGAAGCTCTCTCACCCAAGTTCCAACACTCTTGCACGATCGGCAAAAAATTTTTATTTCTAAAACATGCCAATACACAGAAACTGGAATTAAATTCACATACATAGCTGCTATTGTTCATCAAGCAGAAAGTAATTCAAAATTAATTAAAGTCTAGATGATATTAGACTATCCCATATATTATCCTTTTTGCAAATATTCCGAATATCAACAGATTTCATTTTTTTTAGGTCCCAAATTATTTTCCCCAGAAAATACTGTCTATATGATGTCACAATTTGGTTTTCCTCAGCAGACTATTGCCAAGTAGCATATAAATGTTTCTTCTCATCTCCATTTGCAACATGGTTTCTCCTTGCAGTTTCTGCCTGCAGATGTATTTATACCTGTTATGTTTCCAGTCACTTCCCAACCATTAATCACTAATGTATGAGCCTGCCAGGGGTCCAGGGAAACCTGAAGAACCCCAAAACATGATGGCAGCCCACCAAAATCTTCAAGTTTCTCATATTCTGAGTTGCACTGGCAAACATCAAGAACCTGAAGCTCATGCCTAGTTACATGAAGCAGACTTCAGCCATAATACAGAAGCACAGCCTTCAGAGGGTACACATCCTAGCTGTGGCAATTCACTCTGATATGCTGGGAAGCACCTGGAGGGTAGTATTAAAGGTTAGACAACGGGTATCCATGCTTGGAGAATCCATTTGGGCATCAGGATAGCAACCACTTCTGTGATATCAAGTCCTAATAAAGTAATATTGAGATTAAGCAATTATTTTTTACTGCTGTTATTTCTGTCAAAACATCACTGTTTCCCTGCAAAACGTTTATTAGCATTGCAAGCTCTATGAGTGGTGCTCACTTCTAAAGGCAGACATTCTTCATTATTCCTTTTCATGAAACCCATCAAACTAGTTTTTCTAGCTTCATTTTTCATCTGACAGACTTGTATGATTTTTCACCTAAAATCAAATAATCTGAGGGCTTTTAAAGAGTTTGTGTATATGTGTACAAATATCATATGTAAAAACGAAGCCTAGATCTTTTTAGTATAATAACAAGAACTCTTGAAAATCCCAGTTGCCCACATTAGGAGGCAGGGTCCGGGCACTGTTTCACAGAAAACAATAAAATGCATTTAATCATTGCATGTTTCCTGTCTTCTGACAAACGATGCCTCCTGTTTCCTGGGAATGTCGTATTATAAAGCACAGGGCTTACTGAAAATTTGGAAGATATTAAAGCAATGCTGTTAATCAAACAATAAAAGGAATTTCAAGTTATATTTCAAATAAACTAGATACTTATATTCATGCCAGACATTCTATCCATAATAGAAACAAAGGCAAAGTCTTCACTGCTTTCATCACACCCACATCCTTTACCAAAAAACAAACAAACAAACAAAAAAAAACTCTACTCATATTTTAACTCTGACCTCTCATCTAAGAGTTGTCAATAATGCAGCTAAGTAACACTAGCTGTTTTGTATGATGTGAACATCTGCAAACAGTAATAAGATTATTTATGAATAATTTACAATGTCTTCTGAACATCTATCTGTTGGTATTACAGCTTACGTGCTAGCCCACTAGTCATGAGTCAATCAGCTGGAAGTTCAAGTCACTTCCCACAACCCTTGGTGCCCTTCCATCTTTCCTTAATAAGAGAAACACCCTCCTCCCACCATCTCCTCCCATCATCAAACAAAACAAATAGTGTGCAGCCTATCATATGAAGAACAACTGGTGTGCTAAGTCTAAATGACTGTATAGCAATGTAGCATTTCATGCAACTATGGATACCTTAGCGTCTGAATTCCTGATCTGCAAGGCAACCGCACATATGCAAAACAAATTATTTTGAGTCTCTGTAACAAGCACTTATTCATCCTGCCAGTAATACTGCACTGTCATTTAAATATCTGACACAGCTATATTCCTGAGTCTCAATCAATTATTTGTAATGGAATTTGCACAAAAAAAATACAGACATGTTATCTGCTGAGAAGTTATATATTCAGCAGACCATGATCTTTCTTCACACAGCAAATCTTACCAGACGGTAACCATGTAAAGGTGCAAGAAATTACCCATTTTATCATGCTGGAAACAATTCATCTGCCATCACATTTCCCATCAAATTAATGACAGTCATGTTTTCACCACTTATTAAGCAGTTCATGATGCATACAGCACTTGATATCGATGTTATATAATTTCCAGCACTGATTAGGAACTTACAGGTGGATTTCAACAGGTTACTCACTTAGTGATTTACCTTCTAATTCCCTGAAAGAATACATTCATTTCCTCAGTATCAGTAGACTTGCAGAGACTTACTTGACACGAGAAAATGGACTACAAAACACTGGCTGGTTTGAGCTTGCACTGTACCCTAATTACAGAATTCCTGTTCAGCCTTCGCCACATCACTGCCATTGCCCATCTCTCAAATACATCTAATGATTTTGTTCTGATCTTCATTTCTGAATATCTTACTCTTTAGGGCAGTTTTGGAAGGAAATAAAAAGCACAGAAGGAAGTATTATGTACCTGGACTCTGCTAAAAGAAATGCTTATTCCCAAACTGAGGAATATTAATTTAGCTTCTAAACAAAAAAGTGGCAAGTATTCAAGTACTTATATTTGCTATTATTTTTTTTTTTTTTTTTTACTTTGTAGAGTGCAAATAACTCCTAAATGAGTTATGCTCCTTCTGAGCATAACTCAGAAAGTGTCATGGTCTCACTGCACTCTCACCAATGATCTGGTCAGTCTATTCGTTTCCAGTGACCAAACTAACATCTTTGAAGACGTTACAAAACTTGAGGTTCTTTCTTCTCTCCTCAGAGAACAGAAAAGATGAAAATCAGAGAGGGAGAGAGATCACTTGAAGTGAGATGATGTGAGAGGTGAAAGGAGAACTGGAAAGGGTCAAAAGTTGCAGAGAAAAGGTATCACAAAGTCAGTATAAATTTAGCAGGTTATAGGCCTCTTTCTAGGAAGAAATGAGTTTCTAGGAACTGTGTATCTGCTAAACAAGAGACTGAACATTTCTATGAGGTGTTGATTGTGTTCAACAACTATTAAATCAATTGGCCTCTTCTGTAGAGCTGTGAACTCGGTACTTTGCAGGACTGGATACAAGATGAGTAAAGAGAGGGGAAAGGAGGGTATAAAACTGAATGAAGAGGTGAAAAAGATACAGTAAATCTAAGAAACAGAGTGGGAAAATTAAATAAACTTAAGGATTTGAATTCTATGCTTAAGGCAAGAAAGGCTGATAAATTAACAGTGGACGAATGAGGACGAGGCTGATCATTGTTAGCAACACTCTATTAAATATGTATTTGTCACAATCAAGCCAACTAATGGCACACCTATTGTGAGCAGTGGAGAGTCACACAGGGATTATTGGACTGGTGAATCCCTACGTACCACAGCGCAGAGCTGTGCAGACACACCTGCCCAGGATCAGAAGCAGTAGAGCCACAACTAACTATTGAGTGCTGTGCAGGAGCAAACAAACTGTGTCTCACAGGGGCTATTAACCTAGGAGCAGCGTCGCAGCGTCATGCAGCTGACCTGAGCATGTATCCCTGCATAACTCTGCACCATGCTGGGCAACTTGGTACTAACTAGGGAATTTCGTGATGTGCAGTTTGGTGTTGCAGATGCACTCCAGGAAAATTGAACATGTTGCTCTGAGAAACTTAAAAGTCCTGAACGTGAAGGAACTTTAAGACATTGCTGAACACAGAGACTGAACTAAAATAGCAGCAATGGCATCATTCTTTTGAGTTTCACAGGACTCTGACAGAGTCAGCTTTTTTTTTTTTTTTTTTTTTTTTTTTTGATTTTATGCTGATCACATATTATTTCTGTGTACTATCAACCCACAATATCCAAATACAGCAACACATCTCAACTACTAAGTTTTAAGATCCCTGTTAGCAGGAAAGGAAGTACCTGCGAAGATTTTTAACATCTGATGCCCTCTCAGTTAGCAAATATTTGTCTTACCTTCTAGTACAGAGGAAAAAAAAAAGCAAATTTGATACTGATGATTTCATAAAATCAGTAAGGTTGGAAGGGACCTCTGGAGATTATCTAGTCCAACCATTTCACATGTTTGAACATAGGAATTGAGCACCATAAATCACTGAAAGGACTACAAATCAGCTACATGCTGAGACAATAGATCTGCTCCTTCAGTGACAGAGCTGAACACAGACTATTTTATCCCATCATTATAATTGGAGGACCACAGTGATGCTGTTGTATTTTGTCTCCTATCTTTCTAAGGGAGTAGTATTTCCTTTATAAATTACAGATTAAGTAATGATTATGAGCCATTTTGAAATCTTTCAACAAAAGCATGTCTGAAATGCAAATAACATTTAATAGACAGTAGTTTGGGGCACTCGGACATGTGCACTTCTCCACTTAGCCCGTCAATTTTGGCTCGTGGGAGAAGCGTTTAATTAGGATATCTTAAACACATCAGCTTTGTTCAGAACTTATCCTGTCTACTGTTATCAGGGAAACATGCAAATGTTTGATCAAGAAATCAGATTAAAAATGTTCACTGTATGATTCTAGATATCCATCTACAGAGTTAACTTATTTAGAGAAACCTGGACAAAGTTGTAGTTCCCACAGTTTTCTCCTGCTATGTAAGAGAAACAAATGGCAACTGCAGTATCAGAATTCCTGCAGTTTCTCACAAAGCACAGAGAGAATAAAGGAAAAGGTTAAAAGGGGGAAAGAAAAAGGGCTATGATAAAAACTGCCACGAATTCCTTTTAATAGATGTTTTTAAAGCCACATACAGTTATGTGAGTTTGCCAAAATAACTGTTTTCTTTGCAACATGCAGATAAGTCTACGGCTCCCCATATAAAGTGCTGCTTCCTAAAAGTAACAGATGGAGAAGAGAGCGCTATGGCAAGCATGAGTTTTTTATGGAATATATAAGCCCTGAAGCACCTTTAATGGAGTATATAATGCAGAGTTTCTCTTGACGCTTTCCATGGAAAACTTTGGTTCTCAAAGTCAATTCACTGTTTAATGGTCCACACACATTAGAAATTTTCCAGTGTTACAATAACTTTGGCTAATGCTCTAAATGTCTGTACTTTTAGCCAGTCAGAAAAACAGAGTTTTACACATGACTTTACACAAATCATCGTGTAAGCTACTGATAGCTCAATGAAGTATTTGCAGAAAGAGAAAGTGAAGCAAATGAAAAGAAAAAAACTATACATCTACCTTCCAGGGACTCTGCAGAGGGAAAGACGACCAGATTCTGTTTTCTCTTGAATTACTGTACTGCAAAATTAATTCTAATATTTGACATGTGGCTGCTATGGCATTTAAAAAGCTGTTATGTTGAAACTAAGTAACAAAGAATACAAGCACTGTCTTTTTAGAATCTGATCAGGACAAACTACTTCTCCCTCTCTAAGCCACCTTGGAGGTCACAGATACTAACTGGCATGTTGGCAGGTCTGAGGTGTGGTGGGGCTACTGGGCAACGTACATTCAAGCTGGGACTTAAATGAGTTCCTTGTACGGTTTCAGAAGAGAAATAAAGCACATCCCACAAAGAATTCTTAGTAGGAAATGACATTAAAAGAACATACTGGGGAAAGCGATGGAGAACTGATTTAGTTTTTTGTTCCAACAGAACACTGCTTTCTTCTTACAAAAGGAGAAAATTCACCCTAATTAAGATCAAAATTACCTATGAAAACAGGAAATTTCCTCATAATTTGGAATATTTAGATCAGGCATTAAGCAAGGAATCTCTCTGCGAGAATTATCGATGACTCAGAACAAATCTTTGATCAAAAGTCTGCCTGCATTAAAATGTAAAGGGGAAGAAATCTCTTTGGCTTTTTCCCAAGGATACAAAGTGCTTACTGATTTTGCCTTTGTGAAATTCGTATGGCAAGTACCAGCCTTTATGTAGCACTTTCAAAAAAAAAAAAAAAAAATGTACAATGTCATGTACTGACACACAAGTCATCTTTCACAATAATGTTGGTTAGAGGGAACAACAGCCACGACATTTTCTCTACACAGAGTGCTCATGTTCCTCTGGGAGGACTCATTTTGACTACAAAGTATTTGTAAGTACTGTCAGTAACCATAAAATCTTTAGCTAATTAAAATTATAGTAAATGTAAAAACAACTAGTTTTTATCAATCATGTGTGGGAATAACATCTGTTAGCTTTAAAGATTAGTTTAGATCAGATAAATAAGACTATTCAGAAACATATTTCTCCTTTTTTATGTGCTGATCATGATTTAGATGGACTATTTGCTTCAGTGAACAATCTGTTGTAGGCCTCTATATCTTAAATCTCTGATGAAATTACTTGATGCTCATAATTGCTCATATAATAATAATTTAGGAAAATAACATATAGATAAATGTAGTAGTATCTCCTGGTTATGCTCCTGCCTTACTCCTCCTTTGCACTAACAAATCTGTGCTTCTACTTTTAGTTATGCCTACACATTCCACTCACATCATTTATTATTGCTAATCTGGTTAATTCTACTAATCTGGTTAGTTCTATGAAGAACACTGATGCAAATGAAAAACACCGGTTTCTTTAAAACTTTTACCAAAATATTTGCAGCCTACCTATAATCTCCTATTTTTATTATTAAAATGTTGACAAGTGAGCTCAATCATCAGCAAAATGTATTCCACCAAGAATAAAATTAGTGTCTTTCCAATGACAAACTCGGACTCTTAATTTGTTTATAGAGCTACCACCTTCTTCAATGCAAAAATCCCAGTCAACTCTACTTACTACTTTTTTTTTTTACACTTCTTAGCAATACCATCAACAAAGCTATAATATTTTTAAAAGTATAAAAATGGATTGGCTTACCATAATTCTGAGAACATTTAGTGTTGACAACGTAAGAACAAAAAAATAGGAACTAGTTTTCTGATTTCCTGTTGCATTTGCACATCTAGCACTTGAAAGTAAAAACAAAAAACAAATACAACCAAAAAAAACCCCAAAGCTCATTTTGGTCATGCAACAAATAAGAGATAAGAGAATATATATAAATTCAAGAATGCTATGTAAACAGAAACAACTTTTCAGAGTAGCATCTCTTTATCTTGGATGACATTGCTAAGATGACCAAGCAAAAAATCAATCTCATGACAAACCTTTTAGGGCATTTAAAGCTCAAACTTTATTATGAAACGAGGGACAGATATTGGCATGTTTTCAATGTGGGCATAGTAATTAATATTTTAAGAATTAGCTCTTATTTACCAGCTATTCCTTTGTAAGTACAGATTTCTTTCCCTTCCCTGGTTTCAGCTTTTGATAGATAGCTTCAGATTTATTTCTGTAAATCAATGGGCGTTGTCTACATTTTATCCTAACATCTATAAAACGGTTGAGTTAACCCAGCAGCAATATTCTGGATTTACTGTGTTTTAAGTCCCAGCAATAGCAACTGAACTAAGTCTAATCAACAACAGTTACTGGCTTCAACTTTAACTTCCAGATTTTATTATGAAAACTCTGCCTTAAGTCTCATCTATTTAAGACATTACTTCAGCGGAACTCTGTGCACACACAACAGCAACAAATTCTGCCCAGATTTAACTGCTCATTTCTCACACATACGACAATAATATTAACATACTCTAAGGCCATGTATGATGGCAACTCAGGAAATTCACTGCCACGTCTTAGCATCGTTCACTGCAGTTATAGATGCTGTTAAGGAATTCAGTATGTTTATCAAAAAGCAAGAATCAGTTTCCAGACATATGAAGCGATACGTTTTGACAATAAAATATTCTTAGGTACCAGAGCACAGTACCATTTTATAATAACAGTGTTCAAAGTAATACCTAGGTAGCTAGTTAGTTACAGGTAGACAGTTACAAAGATAAACAGACAGATATATGCAGCATTTTTTTCACAGATCCCAAATTGTCAGGCAAAGCAGCTCGTCACTATTCTGTTCTACAAGTGGAAGTCAAAGACAATTAGAGTGATTTCCACAAAGTCATCTAAGCATCAGCAGCAGTGCCAGGAATAAATTCCTGACCCTATTAAAGTGTCTATCTGTAAAGCAGTAACTTCTCAGTCCTTGACTTCGGTCTTTTATGAGTGTGGTTATATCTGAACTAGATGTACTAAGCAATTTGAAAATTTTGTTTATTGATATTTTGTCCAGACTGGAAAAAATTAGGAAACTATCTTTTTTTCAGTAAGAAATAGAATTTCTTTCTTTTTTCTCCCCCCCCCCCAGTAGAAATCTGTTGGAATCAGATATGAACTAGCTGTGAACTTTCTGGGGGGAGTCTAAGGTCACATTTTTACTGTACTTCAGCAATGCAATAGTTCAAGTATGCCACCTTGTCACTGATTCACATTCAAAAAGGGATAGCAAACCCCACTTTTAGGCAGATACTATCATTCTGAGTATGTTCAAATGATGTAATACCATAATTTTTAGTAAGCTTGAAAGCAAAGGTGGAGAAAAAGGAAAAACTTTGTGAGAGGAAAAATGCGACAATCTGACTATGGATGATTACCATATATAGTGATTAATGTATATTTTATTTTGCAAATTATTCAAGGCTATGTGATGAAGTTGTTTCCATTTTTAGAACAGCTTCAACAAATTCCATGTCCTAATGACTTTCTTCTTAGACAACTTATTTGTACATTCTTTTAAAAAAATTCAAATTTAAAAGAAACAGACTTTTGTCTCAACCAATCATAAGGTTGAATCTTTAGCAACTTTTAGACACTTTGTGATAGGGAGGCTTTTTCTTCTTTCATACTGTGATTCTGTCTCATCCACTATGTACTTAAGACTACTTGCTAGACTCTTCTGTTTGTATATCCCTCCTTTGCAATTGAAATGTCAGCATTAATGATTGTGGGGTGTTGATCTACCTTTATGGAAGGAACTTCAAGAGCATACCGCCATGAACAATAGCATCCCACTTCTTCACTATTTCTACTTTCTCCTGCCTGCAAAAGTAGCCTGGTTGAAAAATAACTCAAATACTCTTCTTGTATTCAGCTTTGTAATTATATGATTACAGTTGGCTGGTTTAATGTGTCATATAAATTTATTTCAGAAGATATTGTGTCACTTTAAAACAGCCAAGAACACGGCATTACTGCAACCTTATTGCTAGCCTCTTACAAAGATGATACCATCACTGAAAGGTTGATTTCTCCAGTCTTCCAGTTCCCTCCTACTTTAAATTCCTGTGATTATCACCCCTGTCGGCAATTTTTGCAACAACCTAAATACTTTTTGCCTCCCAAAACAGTTTGTACAGGGACAGCAGCATGAAGCACATTCACTGTTACCAACCTGGTTAGCAACCTGCAGCAGAATCACAGAAACGCTGTCAATGAGTGCTCAGTACAAAGTCCCGAGCAGCAATGTGCCAGAGGACCTATTCATATCCTGCAACGTACTGACAAGCAGTAGGTGTCAGATGGTGACAGAAAGCAGAATGTTAATGTAATGCATTGGAGAGCATTAGTCATGCTAGATGGCCACAGTAAGTCCTCCCATACAATTAAAGATACAGGTAATAAATCTTTCAGATTTTCTGGCTTCCCTTTTTCCTTCCACCTTTCAGGAAACATAGGCCCAGCCACACCTCAAAAGTAACAAAGAGTAGTAGTGTTAGGCATTCAGATTAAGCATATTCATGATTCTTCAACACAATAAAATGAACAAACAGTTAAACAAAAAGAGAAAATTTGCATGTCTTACTCCATGAACTTCTGCTAACAGCACCTGTGCCACTATATGCTTCCCCATCACTGAAGCGTTCATCATCAGAGTGTTTAAATGCTGTACAACATATAAGTTGGTTTCAGAAAAAGGACTATCCTATAAGTTAATGCTGTAGAAGTAGAAAGACAGTACTATGCTTTGTGGATTTTAAGATGGTTAAATGGTGGTTCCCAAGAATGGCAGAAAATTAAACAATGTGAACCCAAGGCTACAAGCAGTTTCAACGCCTTTTATCATCTTCTTTACACAAGTAGCTGGATGCTATTCAAAAGCAGAAAATTCAGCATGAACAAGCCTGAGAGTAATTAACGGATTATGTTGCAGCAGAAAGTAACTTCTTTCTAAATACAAACAATTTAAAACACTTGTTTCTCTTTGCTTGCAGCTTTGTAAGCATTAAGAAAGAAATATCAGGAGCCCAAATATAGTATTTTATCAAGAGAATAACTAATTTAATTTCCATTTCAAAAAAGTAATTTAAAAACTTCAGGACTATGAATATCATTAACTTCTGGTGTAATTCATAACCATAAGTGCCTTTGTGTTCTTTGTGAAAGAAAAAAAACCCCAACAACTTGGGTTCCTAAATTCCTAGGGCTTTTCAAAATTACAGTGACTCTACAAATTGCTCCTACGAAGGAATAATAACCATATGATATGGCATATGTATGATACTGTAATATTAATTAACATTGCCAACAGTTAAAAAGAAGTTAGAAAATTCATGTAGGTATCCCTTATGAGAGATCATGATTAAAATTTATTACAAGGTCAGTCATAAACATTTAGAAATGTATGTTCTTAAGCTATTTCCTTATTTCTGTACAGTATGAAACTGCAGTACTTTATCAATCCCTCCAGAAGTTCACAGAAATTTTCCTGGGACTTAGCTAAGTGATGCAATATATGCCTCCTGTCTGTACATGGAATAGAGTCTGAGACCAAAGTGCTGAAGTTAATAGCATGTTGTTACTTCATGTCATGTTATTTTATGTCATGTATGTCTTTTGCATGTGCCAAAAGGCCCCTAAGGGAACTTCTCCCCTTCCACCTTATGCATCTTCTTACAGGAATGCTTCCAATTAAGCAAAACTCTTCAGTATTTTTATCTGAACTAGGTGGCAATCCAGAAAGTACTCAAATACCTATTTACAGGCGAATCCAACCCAGTTCTGGGATAGCTTTACACTTGAATTTTAAATCTCAAGTTGAGAAACGCTCACATTTGAGGAATTGGCTCTGAAAAGATTTTAAGTTTGTACTGAAGAAAAAATTATGGATCTAAGATCCTGGTTTGGGTCAATATTTGGCACCCCTATTCAAATCCCGTAACGATCACATCATTTTAAAAAAAGCTATTGCACAGAACATAATTTCAAGAACTGCAAAAAAAATGTCAAAGCACTTAAGTAGCTATGTTGAGCCTATATTACAGGTGGTGTAAGTGATACAGAACAGGAACATAATGAACTCACCTTCTTCATCTGAAACATCCAGGACCTCGGTCATTGTTTCAGGTACATTTAGCTTGTGCTTTTCTGTTACAGTCTGCAAAGACAAAATCATCAATCCTCAAATCAAACACCAAAAGAAGAAGCAAAATTTACAGCAGGGTATTTTCAAAACCAGCAGCAATAGGATCTACTGAGACGTTTTATAATGTGCTTCTCCTTCCCTCCACTTTTATTTTTCATCTTTACTCCAAAAGCCCTGTTCTCTGTGCTACTATAAGGTAGCGTTTACTCTGGCAGAAATGCACAAAAAATAAAAATAACGAGTGGGGGTTGGGAGAGAAGGAAAAGAAAAGAAAGCTCTCAGTGAATTTATTTATAAATGGTGCACATAGAATAATTCAGCTCAATGTTTCCAAGATGATTTTAAAATGAATTAGGTAATGTCTACAGACGAGCTTCACAAAAGTTGTATGTCGCATATGGAAATTATTAAATCGTAAAGCTCTTGGAAATGGAGTTAAGAGCAATTGAAAATTTTTAAACTAAAAAAAGATGTGAAATATTTAGACAGATCACTTGAAACAGCTCTTCCACCAAAAAGTATACATTGTGTACAAATGAAATACTTTTCATAAATCACATATATTCCCCTAAAACATATATACATTAGAACAAAATTATTCAGAGATTTTGATATATTCTGTGCACTTAAACTTACAAATATCACAATACAAGGCAACTATGGACCAAAGACAGCCAGGATTACATTGTTTAGGTAAGAGAGAGCATGCAGTAGGAGAATGATCTAAGAAATTTTTTTTAATCTGATTTTAGGAAACAGATGATGTTCAGGAACACTGAATCAGGAACAAGGACATCCTCTTAGCATCAAAATACATACTGCAGAAGATGAAGAACATAGCAAGAGAAACTGTGAGAAGTGTAAGGTATGAGAAAGTTGCCTACAGGAGTCTCTTCAGTGTGTTATTAAAACACCAAAGACAAAATGTCAAAACTTTTTTTAAAAAAAAAAAAAAAAAAAAAAAAAAAAAAAGGAAAGAAAAAAGCAGTAATCAGAAACAGCATTAGTCACAACAGAAAAATAAATGTTGCTCTGGCTCCATCCTGATCTGTAGCTAGTCAGCTGAACTGAGGAGCTCTGAAGGGGAGTCAGCACATCACCCTTTAGGGTATGTAGAAGCAGATGTGCCCCTTTGGCACGGGGAATGTTAGGAGGCCACATGTCTTGAAACTCCCCACTGCAGTAGTACTTTGCTCTCAACTGAGGATGGGATCTATCAAGCATAAATTAATGCTATATGTAGAAGCAGTGAAAGAGCATAAAATTTGAGTGATAATTAATGTCAGCCAGCTATGAGGCTCTTACGCAATGTACACTTGGGAAAGGTGCCCATTGATACCAAGCAGTGAAGTCAATAGCAACCTTTGTTATGCAAAACTTACTAGGCATTTCCAGATTTAGTTTTATACTTCTACACATCTAACAAACTAAGACAGTACTCTTGATTGTTATAAGATACTGCATTTTTATAAATAACAAAGTTGCCAATAGTGTAACCATTTTGGAAATCTGATTTAAAAAGTCTGCTTTACATTTTTGAAATATATTAAGTGTGACGTCAGTTTTCAATTCACTTTCCTGAAGCACAGGGAAAGGACAATGCCATTTGCTTCAAGTGGCAATCCCAATTAGGGCCTCCTAAATTAAATCTTACTCATGATTCAAGAAATTAATTATTTCTGTTGCAGTGTTTTTCCTAACACATGCTCTGTGTTGAAAAATTGAGTTTGCATTCAGCCTTCACCAAATGCCTCCGCTAATATATCCAAATTTCTCCCCTGCATTCCCATGGCTCCACTCAGATAGAAACGTCAGGCAGCAGTGGAGTGACAAAGCCAGCTGAGACAGGTGGAGAGCATGCTATCGTTAGGTGATATTGTCCTCATCTCTTCCACAATACAATAGTAAGTACAAATAAATCCTAAATCAAAAAAAACACTGAATAAAGAAAGAAATAAACTCAGGTGAACGGGGCAGTATATTTTTCAAATGAAGTGGAAAGCATTATATGCAATTGCCAATTTACTGGAATTGTAATTGTAATTACACAAAGGGTAATCCAAATTCTCTACTGCCAGTTTGTATGCTCCTTGAGTAAAAACAGCTTAAAGGCCAGAAAAGCAAACAAAGGCAGAAGGATGTGCTCAAATTCTAAAGAAAGGGGAAAGAACTGAACCACCCTGAAGTCACAAATACTAGAATTTTTTGATTACTATGATTTAAATTTATATAACATAACTTGGTTTCCAACCCTAGGAATCCCTTTGATTAGAACACTGGAGTGAAAAGACGTCAGAATGCTATAGTATACACTACAAGTATAGAGTAACTTCACAAAAACTATGCCAGGTATGTTGCATATTATCTTTTTACTAACTTAGATCTGCAGACCCTAGTAATTAAGCCTTCTTTATCTTGATGTCAATTTATTCACAAATTATGTTTGTACAAGCCCTGTATAATAACAATCTGGTAGCTGACTAATGCTCTCAATACTATTATTTATTTACAGGGAAGTAATGATACTTAATTTCTTTCCTGTTTTTCCTTTCAGTATAAGAAAATTATTACATAATCTAATAACTGAAATAAAGAAAAAAGTTTGGAAAATAGTGTGTGTGTGTGTGTTTCAGAAAAAGAATTCGTATTGTCATCTGAACTAAGCATGAATCATTAACATTACAGCAACTGTAATGTTACATCAATTCCCAATAGAAGTTCGCAATTCATTTTCTTAAATAAAATTTTTTATACAAAACTAGACATTTTTTAGATGATAGGCACATTAAAAGTATCAAATCCCACAAAATTTGAAAAACAAATCTAGGCATATGAACAGCCCAATTTGAAAACTGTTCAATGTATATTTCTCACAGTCACTCTGAGAACAGTTACGCACTTTATTTTAGAGGCTTTACTTCAGGCTTCTGTATTTTTAATTTTCATTGTAGGGCTGACTTTCTATATGCTGACACAGAATAATTCACATGTATGTATATAAGCCTATAGGTACATTCAGTGATTTCCTACTCAGCAGCAGTATAGAATGATTGATCTCAAAGCTCCTCATCTATCTATTTGCCCACAGAAAGTCTACGCCTGTTTGTTCAAATATCCCCAAGCTTAACTGTACAATAAATCTTTCAAAGTCTAGCTCATTCTACATCAAATACATTGGGCATGGATTTATTTTCTATTTTATCTACAACTGCTGAATAAAAATAAGCGGACTGTATTCTCCCCGTTGCTGTATATTCATGTGGTTCCACTGGTGCAAATAAGAGGAAAGTATGTTCAAAGTTAGACCAAAGGCTTTGGCACTGGAGATTTTTCCTCATCTCAAATGCCAGTGACTTGAATATTAATAGAGCATCAGCCCGTCTAACATCCTCCGTGTATTACTCTGCTGCAACCTTAGAGAATGAAGTAGCTATGGTGACAGCACCTTTTTTTTCAGCGCTAAATGCTATGTTCTGGGTTGGCAGAACCATCCTCACCATCTGGAGAACTTTATTACAGGGAGTGCCTGTTATTTATCCCTTCCTTTTAACACTTCTTCAAAATTATGTTCAATCAACATTCCCCACCATCACCAATGCCAAGGGTTTACATTTTGTATATCCCTAAAGTATGTACAAGATTCAGACAAATTCACATCTGAACAATTTGCTGAGTTTACTGAAGGTCCCACCTGACCTTTTAAAACAGTGCTTCTCTGGCTTGGATTTACAGTTTTGTACACAGATGTATGTAAGAGAAATCTGAAATCTTGTACTGTAAGTATTAGAGGTCAAGTATGCAATTAAGTTTGAGTGTTTGATTCAGTCCTAAACCTCAAGCATCTGGTATCTGATAGAAAGGTCCATTACCCTCAAAGTTTAAAGAAACATTTATCCAAAGTAACTCACTCACGTTTCATAGTGTAATTTCTATTATTACTAAACATACCCATACACAAAAGTATGCAATATGCAAAGTAAACGTTCTTATTAAGAGACTTCTGGAATTAGGCTGGAATTCCTTGTCCAATCTGATCCAATTCCTTGACTCAATCTGATTTTTACAGCTCATTAATAAATCATAGTCCACTCTATTTATAACTTATGTCACGCTACTTTTATTCCATCTTCCTTAGTTCGCAGTGGGACTTGCTGTCAGAATGCGACAAAATCAAAACTATTTTCCCACTTCTTTTCAAAATATTTTGTATTTCTTCCCTTCCCTTTTACTTTCCTTACTTTCCTCTACGCCTCTCCCTAATTGAGTAGCAGCATCTTCTTTGGATATTTCATCTTGGACCTCTTAAACAGCAGCTAGTTCTGATAGGTTTTCTAGACTTCTAATATTTCTTGCATTAAAAAAAAAAAAAAAAAAAAAGCATTATCTTAAAACAGAGTTTCAAGATAAAATGCAGTAAGAGAAATTTTTATTCACATTTTTTTCTTAAATGACCTACTGTTTCTAGTAACAGATACAGATGAGAGCTAAGATTCCAAAGAGAGAGACCCCTTCCCTCTCACAGCATCAAAATATACTCATTTTTCCTGGCTTAAAGCAACAGTATCAACTTGCTGACATTCAACACTTACTATTCACAAACCACGAAGTCAAAATAGAGACCACTGAACATATGAGCATTGGGAAAATAAGGAAAGATTTTTCCATGTTTTGGGAAAACAGGATCCATTTGAACTGAAAGTAACAAGTAAAAAGAAGATTGATGCAATTCAGAGCCATCTAGTGAGCATCAGTAAGCTTGGCACCAGTCCATGGCTGGTACAGTCCAAATGCTAGAAGCCTGCTGTGGTGTGCTGCAATAGCTGAGCCTTAGCAGGTGTCACCGAAGTGTGGAAATGTAAGGAAAGACTAAGATGTAGATGTGACTGTGGAAAAGAAAAATAGAGGCACAGGCCAGGATCTAAATGACTCCCAAACTTCTAGGAAGTTTGGGCTTGCAGCTCAGATCCATGCCTAGAAAAAAAATTTACTCCACCTTTGAACAGTTTTTGCCATCTATATTCATGTAGATTTAGTTAGGTAACTTAGAGAAGCCTGATGTATTGCACACAATTCTACATGCTTAAAAGATTCACTCAAACCATTGTAGCACTTCTGCAAAACTCCAGTAGAAAGGCAGGGGGAGGGGGAGGCTAACAACTGAAAATAAACATGGAAGAGACACATGGAGAGTCTGAGGTAAGAAGAGAAAGACAACATTCTGAATAGAGAGGAGAAACATTATAATGTGTGTACAACTCACAGTTGTGGTGGTGGTAATCTCCTCCGTTACAACCTTCAGCGTATCGACCACTGAGATGTATCCCAGACGCCTTGCGATAGCTAAGGCAGTGTTACCATTCTGAAGAGAAAAAGAGAGAGAGAGAGAGAAGGAAAGAGAGAGAGAGAGAGAGAGAAATGAGAGGGAGGATTGTGATGTGAACCAATGAGATCACTCTCAACACTGCATGAGCCAGCATTTCCATCCAAAACAAGTCACAGCCTAGGAAAATCACTGTTTTTTTTACCATTACATCTGACTCTGTCTTTGTAACTTCTTTAAGACTATAGCCCTGATTACCATGGCAACACAACATACTTGCATCTGCCTGCTAGTCTAAATAATAAAAAAAAAAAAAGTGCTGTATGCTTTAACCCTGAAGTAGTCAAATTCCTACTACGCAGAACGTGTCTTGCCTGCAGACGCTGATGTTTTGTTTTGCATAAACTGCTTTATATTAGGGATACTCTTCTAAAAAAAGTTTTTTTTTTTTAATTTTACAGCTTCATTTTCAGCGGTAATTGTTTAAACCTTTAGCAGGTACAATGTTCCTTTGGGGAATAGAAGACTATAGCTGTATTCTCCAAATACACTCATATCCTTCCTTACAACAAATATATATGCATAATAAAAATATACAAAAGCTAACAATGTAACAGACACTAAAACAACCCCAGTCTTGGTTTAAGATTATTTTCCATTTAAATAAATTTATCTACAGTTTAAATGTTCATGACAGAGCTGCACAACTCATCAACTGGATATTAAAATGATAATTTAGTAATTATTTAGGACAATTTATTTCTCCATCATTATTTGAACACTAAGGTAGTCTGAGAGACAGCTATTTGCATACTTAATTTTACAAACTTAGATTGTTACTGTAAATGATCATCGCCATCTGTCTCATTACATTTGAAATTCTACTCAAACTGTCGCAAATTATGGTCCACAGTAGCATAAGGCCACCTACAATAGGTAGCAAAATTAATGAACTTTCTTATGAATAGAAGAAAAAAAATTAAGTAACAGAAACTAGCTAAATCATCTAAGATTTCTGAGGACACTTCTCCCCTGCAGAACTGGCCTATGTGACTGGCACCCAGCTCAGTTTAAGTGACCACAGAAGTCGTTCTCAGTTACTTGGTTCTACATGGCATGGTAGTCCATGCTCCTCATGTCACTGAACTTGGGGAGGGAAGGAAGGGACACATTCCACGGTCCTCTGTAAAAAGATGCAAGCTGAAATGTTTTATTTTATTGAACTGAAGGAGAATGTGTCGGCAAACTGGAGGAACCATGGAAAGCCAATTTAAGTCGCCTTCCGATGGAATGATTTGTCTTGCAACACCAGTGCAGTGTGTAACCTGAGGGCTTCTCTCTACATTAGTGCCAGCTTTTGTTATCTATAATTTAAGTTCTTTTAGTTTAATTCAGCAACTCTAAAGTAATACAGGGTGTGTGGATTAGCAGCACAGAGTGAATAGATTAGCATCCTCACAGCATGAATGGTTTGCCCATTACAGTCACTTGCTCTTCAACTGCCTATATCCCAATCCCATATCCCTGTGCCAGCTGTCTCAGGTTGAAACTCTCTCATAACTCAAGCTAAAAATTGCTATGTTTGGACAAGAATGGAGTTAGCACCTGAGAAAGCATGCACACTGTGCAGTGAAGGTACATCCTTAAGACTGTGTTTGGATGCAAGTTAGATTTGGGCTATCACAGCTGTAACAAGAGGACTGCAAGCAATTAAAGAGACCTTCAACTGAAAACATCTAGTGAAATTCTAGTCCCAGAAGCTGACTACGACAAGTCCCTTAATTGACAGTCTGGCACGTAAACTGGTCTATTGGATACCTTCACAGCAGTTTATTCAACGTGGTTGTTCCCAGAACCAAACACAGCACCAGCACTGTATTTAAGAATGTGCAATGTATGCACATGGTAATCTGAGCCACTCTGGGAAAGGACATACAGATTTTGGACCTCCTGGCTGTGTTTTCAAGGTTGTCCAAGTAAACATGAATAATAACAAGATTAACACAGAACAGGAAAGTTATGTTCCTGCTTTCAAATACTTCAAATCTGTCCAAATCTTCAAAGAAACCCAGGTTCTGAATTCCCCATGATTTTTATTAAAAAAAAATCTTACCATGACATCATTTTACAGACAGAAAAGTCAAGTCAGAGGGGAACTAAACAAATACGGCACAACTAGTTGTGGCAAGGCTGTCACTGAAGTTTAGAAATCAGTTTCCTCATGTCATGTTTAGTTCAGTGCACAATGGGTTATAGCTGATCTGAGCTACCTTAAGAGGATAAGGAGAAGGAAAGGAAGTTACATTTACGCATCTGACAACCAGCTGTATGAGGAATACTTTCATGAAAACACAGGCTTGCTCTCAACCCCCAAAAAAGGAAAGAAAAGAACTGTCCAGGAAAGCAAGTCCCACAGGCACTTCACAGACTTACAGTGGTGATGGCATTGGGCTTGGCTCCGTGTTGGAGAAGAACATTGATGATGTGAGTATGGCCTTGTTGAGCTGCTTGGTGAAGAGGGGTGTAGCCATTCTGTTGTTGATGGTGGTTACCATAAAAGCAAACAAAGAAATAACAAGAACCACCAACAATTAGTTCAGATGCTTCATTTTGCTTCCTTCTCCTTCTGAGACACTTGAATAAAAAATTTATGCCATCAATTTACCCAAAGATAATAAATCTTCAGCAATAATAGCATTTCTTTCCTAAATTAATGAAAACATAAAGGAAGATAATATTCACAAATTATCTTACATCTCACAATATAAGCAATTTCCAGGAAGACAGATAATCCCCTATTCCCCAAATCAGAGACAAGGAGAAACAGCAAAGTTAAAATGACATGCAAAAGACACAGAATCATAGCAGAGGCAGAGAACATTTTTCTTCATCTCACCTTTTAGTTTTTAAAAGCAGACAAAGAACTTGCCTTTAAAATATTTGAGTCAATTTAAAATATTTATAATTTAACAGCAATGATTGAGTCCATTTGCTTTTAAAAAGGCCAACAACCTTTACCTACTACAAATGTCAATAAATTTTAGCTTTACTTTGGTTTCAAAAGGCCTGGCCAAGCCATAATTACACTGAAAAATATGTACATGCTGTCTGTACTAATAAACATGTTTAATTCTGTATATTTATCTCCTCCAGTGTTACACAGATGTTACACAATAAAGAAACAGAGCCAGAGTAACTTCAGCTAGTTGACTGGAGATGGTATTGTGCAAGTCTGGTCAGGCAATTCATTTATAACATTATTCACAATTAACTTTGAAAGCAAGCAAGGAATAAATGGGGGAAAAACACCAAAATGATTTCATTGTACACTTATACATAGCCTGGGGACTTTATAATGGTCTTCTAGGCTTCTGTGACACACTAAAATTTCTCTCTTTCGTAGCTGAATGGATGAACACAAGTAACACTTTATGCTACTCTTTAAACGGTGACAGTTATTTAACTAGTTAAATAACTAGTTTATTTAGAACAGTTACAGTTCTCACATGTACAGTATACATGCATGGACTACAAAGAAATCAATGCAGGATTTTACTGCAGGCTATAGTACACAGCAAATTTATTATTATTACTTAAATATCAAAAAAGTCCTTTAAAACAGTGTTCAGACACATCATTTTTCACTGGAGACAGCGCAAATCATCCTGCAGGCTTTCTCCATTTAAAGAGCTGGCTGCAATAAAGGTTATTTATTCTCTAACACGCCTATCCTGAATCCAGCCAGGATGGATTCGCTCTTTAAACTAAATCCGCATTACTGGTTGACAGACTGCCAGGATTTTCATGGTTCCCTTGACATGGGTTTTTGGAGAACCACTGCACCACACTATCATATCAGTCACTGTCATTCTGTTGCTAACATAAACAAACTTGCTCATTTTAATGAAATTATTCTAAGTGGAATACCTAGGGGAACTGGAGTCAGAACCTGGTCTATTGCATCCAGTGGCCCTTTAGTCATGGAATAAGGTCTAATATTAAAGGGGCAAGTATGTAGCTCTAATTGGACTCTAAATAACTCAGCTGAACGTCTTGGCAGCTACCACTTGGATCCTGCTAATGTCTGCTTTATGAATGCATATCAGCTGTTTTTCTAATAGTGTTTCTAGTCTTTTTGGAATTTCTACTTTTTACCCATTGATTTTGGATGATTGCACAAGCGATGGGTCAGCATTACTCCTGTCAAGGCTTTTATTTATTTATTTTGCTAACCATGGCTTACCACATTCGGCTGAAACCACTGTGATGAAACAGGCCTACACTGAGAAATGGAACAAACACATAGATCGCAGCTGGGGACAGAGGAGCTGGCTAGAACCCTCAGCAGACTGCACGTCTGTGATTTTGACTGGGACTTCCAAACACTAAGCGTGTCACTAAACTATCAATAGATTTAGCCCTTCACAACGAAGCTGAGACATCCAGAAAATAGTGAAGAGCCAGCTATTGCCTGATGCCAGTTTTAACTAATCTGAAGTCCAGCTGCTCCTGAGTTAGCCTTCTGTTTCTGTTAAGGGTGATGTGATGATAGCTGGGATACAACACACCATTAGAGTCATCAAAACCTCAGTGTGCGTGCATATTCAAGCAATCTACACTTTTATCACACGTGATACAAAATGCATACAAAATGGCTGTTGTGTGTGCCAGTTTATACTGGGAGAAACTAGTGAGGTCAGTGGATTACCTTCAGGCTTTCCAATAGGCAGTTTGGTTCAGTTCAACAGAACTGATCAGTAACAGCATACCCACCTCCCCTCCTCAGGAACCTCCTCCCCTCCAAATTTGTCTTCAGTAAGCTGTATTCCCTCACTGCAGCTGTCTCTTCTCTCAAAGGCATGCTACCCACACTCTTCTTAGCTGCAACTCTTCCCACTCCACTCCTCATCAGATTGGAGAGAACCTGGCATCACCTCCAAAGTCTCTGAACTGTTACTAGTCTGGCAGCATACTGGTGATTACACTGGTGTAAAATATGTGTAAATGAAATGAGAAACAAACTTGCATTTGTTAGTTGCAAGTAAAAACACAAATAAAATAAAATGGATTCTTTATCTCCCTCTTACACGCACTCGAAGTTAACTGATTTGACTTCCTTTAGTGGACACTACCGACCGAGACATAGCAGAGAGAAGGCATTTTACTGCCGCTAAAATCCAAAGATGTTGTCATCTACTGTGCATGAATAATTATAGATTTCCTAGTGAAAAGGACACCTAGTGGTATGTATTACCACTGCTGAGTTACCAAGTTTAATGAAGAGCAAAGCAAGCAATGAAAAAATTTTTACCTTTGTTTTAGCATTAACATTCGCTCCCTGCTTGAGGAGGAAATTCACCATTTTGATGTTTCCATAGTGACATGCCACAATTAAAGGTGTATAACCCAGCTACAATACAAGAACAGAGTAAGTAAAACTGCAGGCTCAGTGGAACATTCCTTTACAATCATAGCATCTTTTGGCAGACTGAAGACAGTAGCCACTCCATGATTTACCTTTGTCTGTGCATCTTGATTTGCACCATGCTTTGTCAGTATTTCAGCTACATTGACTTTATCCTCTTGAGCTGCAAGGTGTAAAGATGTCAGTCCAGTCTGGAGATACAAAAAACAAGCAAATAAATAATATTAAAAAAACTACTTTACACCAGGAAATGAATTTAGACTCTCTCATTTTCAAAATATGAAGGTATCCTAACTGCAATTTCTAAATATGGGGGTTTTTTTAGAAAATGTAGAGTTGATCTTTCCCCCATTCTGTCAGAACAACAGTTCCAAGGCAATCATGTCACCATAATCTCTCAGGCATCAATGATCATGCTTGGATATTATGTAACATCATCACTGGGGAAGCTGAGGAACCCATTAGGGTGGGAGGCAAATTCACTGTGCTTCCCACTCCTCAGACAGGAGAGGGAACCTTGATGACTGCAGGCATGAGTCAGAATGAAGAAAGTAACTCCAAAAATAGATCTCATTCAAAAATTCCAAGAAATGGATGCAACTTTTCAGTAAAAGCTTGCAGTGATGCACATGGTACTTGCCTGTGAGCAAGGCAAGAAACATTTTGTAAGAGAAATGAAAACCATCTTATTTCTCATTAGTTAGATAGAGCATTACATTAACAGCAGACAACAAGAGCTTGAGCTTCCATTTTCACTTGCCTGAGCAAAAGTTGCAGCTTTTAAGTTTTATATAGATGCCTGGATAAAACTGGTGACCTATGAAGACCTATGGTAATGGGGTATTTTTTGAGGAACCAACATGATTTTCTATGAAGTAGCTGTCACATACAATCATGAAAATTCAAATGATCAGAAAAGTCTTCCTTAGGATTTTTTTTTCCACTTGCTACTCAACTAATATTGTTACTTTATTCTTGCTGGATACTACTAATTTCTGCCACATGGGCAAGAAGGCCAAAGGTTAAATATATGAGCAAAAGTGCCTTCGCTAGCATAAACACTGAACTAGTTTCAACTGTAGCGCTCAGGTTTCTGTTATATGTCATTAAATCAACCCAGGGACCCACAAACTCCAGAATGTTACATTCTTCATCCTTTGCCTCTAATGTGAATGCTTTGGAAGTATATGTGAAACACTTGAGAGATGGTTAGACTGCAGCACAGCAAAACTACTGCTGTCCTGCCTTATTTGGAAATAATTTTCTTTTGTCTTTTCTCCTCTTTGTCCAAAGTAACCTCTCTACCAGAGCTAGGGATGGCATCATTTTCCTCTTGTCATGGCAGAGGCTGCTTCTCCTGAGGGTTACCCAGCACAGCTACTGATGATACCATATAAGCTAAATAATTAATCTCTATCTGCCAATCCTAGATACTCTCTTTGCACTTTTACTGTTCACCCACCCATTGTCACTTCTGGCAACGCACAGCAACATATATAAGGAAGTGGAGAATTTCAAAGAAGGTGACATCATTCCTACACAGCATGTTATATCTCACTGAATAGTCCCATCACAGCACTTTTTCTCTCACGAATTACCTTTGTTGCCACATGGATATTAGATCCTTTCTCCAAAAGCAAAGTCACCATGTCAGCGTGACCTTCTTGAGAGGCCAAATGAAGTGGGGTCACTCCCTGTTTGGTCAAAATGTTGGTCTCAGCCCCATAGTTCAATAGAGTGGTAGCTATCTGCATCTGATTTTTCTTGGCAGCAATGTGCAGAGGGGTATATCCATTCTAACATCAGTCAGGAAAACAAAATTAGAAGAAAGTTAACACAACAGCCATGTAAGTGTAGGAAGTCAAACACCTTAAAACAATATTTGTGTATGCTTCCAACTATCCCAGAGATGAGATTCATTATATTCTGAAGGCAAAACATTTCCCATGTGGTCTGGCTCTTCTGTTGCTTCAACCATCTGTATTTTTTTCCTTACAAACTAGAACAAAGCTTCAGCTGACAGTACAGTTAGTCTAACGTCTTCGAATTATCCTGACTTTGACGCCTACCTTTTAAATATCCTAGGCTGCAAATATTCACTTTTGACTGATGAGTGACATTCTCTGTGGAAAGTGATGCGCAAATACCATTCACTGTGTCATGTTTTTTTTGAGTATGTGGGTAGATCTGTGTTTGCATATGGAATTTTGATACATGTGTCAGTCATGTTACTGTCTGGAAACAGTCATAGGGAGGAGTGTTTTTCAGTTCAAATGAACCATTTTAGCAAAGCAGAGATCATGTTTTTTGGCAAGAAGACAACTTCCCATTTTTAAAATGCACTACAGGGGAAAATTCTGGGTTATAACAAATAGCCTCTTTAGAGGAGTTTGGTTAGTTGGAGTTTTTTAGGTTTTTTTTTTGGGGGGGGGGGGAAGCATTAGGAAACTATCCTGTTCTAACTGCAGCTTTTGCTGCTTTCCACACACAACAGTAGAAAAATTAGTTCTTATGTATTCACTGAGAAGACAAGCCACTTCTTTTTAACAGCATATATAACAGCAGTCCCATACCAGTCAGAACATTCTGAAATCAGTAACACTCTTCTTGTTATTTTTCTCTTTTAGTAGCCATTGCTCAACATAGTGAAATCATAACACTATTCCTAATCCTAGAAAGAATCCTGCATATGCCTATTCAGTTTCTACCAAATGGTTTCTACTATAATACTAAAGCAAGTTCTAGTTAGGATTAAAACTTATGGACACCAAAGTGGACTTAGACAGACACATACATACATACATTTATTTATTCTTTTTCAAAGAAGGCTGGAAGGAATCATAGAATAATTTATGTAGGAGGTCATCTGGTTGAAACCAAGAACAACTCCTAAGTTATGCTAGGTTGCTCAGGAATCTGCCAGGCCAAATTCTAAGCATCTCCACGGACAGCCACCTCTCCAGGAAACTTGTTCCAGTGTTTGACCAACCATACTGGGAAGATTTCTATCAAACTGAAATTTCCCATGTTGCATCTTGTAGCTATTGTTCTGAGGCAACAGTGCATGTCCTCTGTCTCCATGTCAAGCACTATCTCACCTCTTACTAAGCACCCTCAGACTAAGTACTGCAGTATCGTATGCATCTAGTGAAGAGATTTCTCACTGCTTTCAGACTCCCTCAGAGAACAAGTACTGCAATATCATATGCATCTGGTAAAGAGATTTCTCACTGCTTTCGGACTCCAAGTGTTATGGTTTGAGCTGGGAGTCACACACTGGACATATGGTGTGGCCAGCTAACAAGTAAGTGTGCGGTACTGAGAAGGGCTAAAACCAGACTTCTCTCTCAAAGGAGTTTTACACTCATTTAACACCTGCAGCTCACCATAAAGTTACTACGCTCTGCCTGTAAGAGAAGGGTTAGCTTATGTATGGCAAACCACCAGTTGGAACAGACAGCTTTAATTAGTCTAGAATAAAAGTCAAACCATTAATCCATAAATATGTTCTGAACAACTCATCTTCAAAACAGGGTGCCATACGGTTTCTGACAGAGTGAACCGCTTGCCTGTCTCATCACACCTGATGAGTCCTTAATTTTCGGGTGTGACAGGCACGAGCATGACGTGATAGGGTACGAGCATGTTGCCCTAACACCCATCAGTGATCAGCCCTCTCCCCCAACAGCTCCCCCCTCCGCTGGATAACAGCTGAAGATTTAAAAGCTGGAGGGGAACTATGTCACCGCACTTTCTACGCAGAAAGCCCCGCTACTCTCGCACGTGGCCGCCGGGGCGCGGGGGAAGCATCGGCGGGCGAGGAGCCGTTGGCGGTTGGCGGCCGTTGGCGGCCGTTGGCGGGGCTCACCTTGGCGGTGACGTGCGGGGAGGCGCCCCTCTCGAGCAGCAGCAGCGCCACCTTCTGGTTGTCGTAGTGCGCCGCGACGTGGAGCGGGGCGAGGCCGTTCTGCAAAGGGCGGTTATTGCGTTACGCGCGGCCAGTAACCGTTAACGGGGTCGACAGCGCGCAGCTGGGGCTCCGCTCAGAAACCAGGAACGCGCTCACTCGCTCTTTTGCTTACAGTATTAGAAACGTGGACCAAAAGTAATATTTAGCCAGCGATTAGTAGGCTGTGTTTAATGGGAAGGAGAAGCGGTGGAGGATGCATTTGAGCGGCCCTCACTGCTCCCTCAGCGCACAGCAGCTTTGAGCCACCAGCTCCCTGCAACTCGGTGACAAGCAGTGCTCACGGCACAGGAAAAAGCTGAGCCTGCCCCCTTGTTTTTGAATTAAGATTTTTACAGTTTGAGCAGCTGAATGGAATAGGCTTTTCCTGAGCCACATAAACATATCTGCCCTAAGAGCTGTGTACAGCATGCCAACTATAAGGAAGGTGAAAATATATAAAAGCAACAAATTCTGTAAATGCAGTTTCCAAAACTAACATGCATAACCATCACCCTTGGGAGAATGCAGTAAAGCTAATGAGATCACATGAAAGTAGCTGCAGCCTTCTTTTGAAAGGTCCATTCTGCACGGTTATTTCCTAAAGGAGAAGCCGAATCGCTGCTGACTCCTGTTTCTGAGCGCCCAAACCAGTACCTTGCCAGCCGAATCAGGAGATGCACGGCGTTGCAAAAGCAGCTTCGCCACTTCCAGGCTTCCATATTTGGCTGCCACGTGTAAAGGCGTGAATCCCTTCTGAGAAACGCCAGGAGAGAAAAGCAAGTGGTTGTGTTAAAAATTATGCTGACATAATGCTCTCTTTCAAGAACCACATGTACTCTTGAGAGTAAATGCTATAGGAGGTTATGTTTCAGACTATGTCTTAACTGCTGTTTTTATTCAGAATCAATAACCACACCTAGAAATAGCATTATAACTTGAAAGCATTTTGAAAAGTGTGATGTCCAGGGGGGAGAAAAAAAAGAAAGAAAGAAAAAAACACACCTTCTCTCTTTTGTTTTTTCATATGTACATTATGTCAGGCTGGCAGACATTTTATCTGATACAGATTTCATCAGCTGAACACATTGTGTGGGCAACGAAGGCACTCATTCAAATTTCTACTCAGAACAGGCTGCATTTTTAAATCAGTTACTTAATGATAGCTTTAGAAGTATTTCCTGAATCAGTTCTTGCCTATTACAGCGAAACACTAACTAAATTCAGTGAGAAGAGCTCCAGAAATTGTGTCCCTCCTTTAGTGAGCTTGTTGAAGAATGATTCATATTTGGACTTAATACTTGTACAGTTGCCAAGTTTTGCTGCAGCCTCTGAAATTCACGTGAAAAAAAGTCATGCGTGACTGAAGGGCAGTGTTTTTGAAGGATGCTCCAGTAAGACTAAAACCAGTGTCTCTTTCAAGAGTCATTTTCTATTAGTTTTAATAAGGGTTATCAGTAAAGCACAGACCTAAGATTGTATGAAACTAACATGGTATTTGCTTACCCCTTCAGTTTTAAAAATCATGCTGGTAAGAAAAAATCATGGATGCAAGACAGTAGGTGGCAGACTACACTGCTGTCCTGACAATAATCCCAGGGAGACACCGAGGCTTATTTGCCTAATATATGAGTGATGTGTAACATTTATTTTCATTGTCATTTTATTCAATTAATCTCATTTTAAAAGAGCCTTATGTAAGGGAATCTCAAACATTTCCATCTCATGAATGAGATGGAATAGAGAGATTATCTAGTGGACTACATCTTTCCCTATTCATAATTATAAAATATTCCTGAAGTACCTAAAGCTATTGCCATAAAGCAATATGGAAAATTAGGAAAGTACTTAGTGTATTTTTAGCTATTTTAATGTGATTTAACAGCTAGATAAAAGGAGAACAGCAAGCATTCCCAGTAATCTGCAGATGAGAATTTGAGAATCATGGGTTTAGTCTTCTAAACCCTGGAACACATCCAATTTTTCAAAAATATGTTCTAAGCTCCAATTGTAGAATCAGAGGTACAAAATCAGGGATCAAGTTTAGATTTTAGATCTAAAACTATAGTGAAAATCACTTAAATCATTTGTGATAAATTTGGAAAAAATATCTTGGCACATAGTTCTATTCACAGTATCTGTTCTCTTAAGCACTCATCACTCTGTTGGGAATGTATTGGTAACCATGTTGGGCTAATATAAAACAGAAATAATTCCACAGAATGTTTCTTTTATAAGCCTAGGAAAAAAAAAAGGCCTTTTGTGTCATATGATACCTCATTTATAGAACCACTGAAAATAGATTTAGAGTTAGTTGAGACTGGACAGATGCTCAATTGTATGTTTTGGGAATATTCCTTTCAGCTAGAAGAGACCAGAATTATTTACATAAACAGGGTATTGAAAAATATGCAGGCCTGTTCATGCAAAAATATTTATCTTAGTTTTTCCACATTTGCATTTTCTATTTTGAAACATTCAGCAAAAAAAGGGAAAAAAAAAAAAGAAAAAGCTCTACCTGCAACTAGACTGGAAAGAGAGAAATCAGGACTTCGTGCATATTTTAAACTTGCTGAGAGCATGTATTTATCAGGACCTGCTTTTGACTCCAGTGAGACCCAAACTCCCAGCTTCAGATGACAGTAAAATACGTTAAAAATTGATTAATTTCTGATACATTTGTTCAGTCTATTTGATTACTGTTGATTAAATAAGAACAAAACAAAAAAACAACCTAGCAAAATTTCTCAGTGAAAATACATTCATCGTGGAAGAGGATGCTCCCTGAGCACTGCCTACTACAGCACGGACACAAAGCATTTTGTCTTACTTTGGTGGACATGGAGTGTGAGGCACCTGCCTCTAAGAGAACTGATGCAACATCAACTTGTCCCTCTCTGGCAGAAATGTGCAGTGGAGTGTATCCGTTAGTCGTTGCAGCATCAGGGTGGGCCATGTGCTGTAGCAGAAGCTGGACGATCTCCGTTTTACCCAAGCGAGAGGCAATGTGCAGTGGAGTCTGTTCTTCCTACAACTCAAATTGAGTAGATAATTACCACAGGTAGAACTGCTCTGAACACCATATTCTAGTTAATCCAGTAGGTCTTTCTATGCATTTGTCTTGAAGAAATCAAAAGAAGCAACAGCACAAAAATCAAAAGAAGGACTAAAGGAACTAATTTAGGCTAAATTCTGGGATTAGCTTCAGCAATATCAAATTAGAATAGAAAGAGAGGAACTCTGGAGAAAAACATTGTTTTTCTTTTCTCAATAAGAAGGCAGATAGCTGACATTGTTGTGAGCACCACTTGCTTTCTGTGGTATCCTTAATTTATTGTAGAACAGCTGCGCCTTGCTTGACAAGCAGTCCTTTTGGTTTCAAAATCTGGCACTCTAGAGCTAGCTGCTATCAGAGCCTGCAGTGTTTGGTTTTAGGACACTCCTGTACAATTCTTGCTCAGATAAAATAGATGTTACTGTTCTGAGCCAGATACCTTCTATTTGGATGAATTACACACAAATGAGTTACCTTATGGAATGGTATTCAGATGTGCTTAGTGTTGAATGCACTGATCAAATGAAAATGAATTGCTCCTTCTTAGCCCTACTGCTTCAGATACGTTTTTGAGACAGCAAAAGAAATTGCAAAGAGAACACCTACCCTGGCTCGGGCATCAACCAGGGCCCCATTTCTCAGAAGACAGCGAACTACTTCCACCTGCCCAGCTCGTGCTGCCATGTGTAATGCAGTCTCTCCACGCTGCAGAAAAGCGAAAATGTTTCAGTGTCCTAAACCTCAGGGAACAAAGCAAGCTCAGATTTTATAAATTCCACCCACTTCAACTTGTGGAGAAAGCCGCAACTCCACTAGCTGAGAATCTGGCTGTTCATGCTTAGTAACAGTGAGCAACAGTGAGGAGAGTGTGTGCGTACATGTCGGTAGGCCTGGGTAGTATACGGTTAGTAAACTCTGTGATTCCAGACAAAGGTAGTCTTGCTACAGAGGGTCAGAATGAAAATCCTGGCTTTGTTGCAGTCATTACGATCAGTAACTCCAGTGGAAATGTAACTTCACATTCACTCTTGATTTGTGAAAATGATGCAAAAATATAGCCCGTCAGAAAATGTTCAAGCCCCAATTAGTTTCAAGAAAATTCTGCCTTATGGGCTTCCCTGCTCACATATGTTCCTCAGCCTTCTACATAACAGCGTATCAGCTTGTGTGCCACACAGGACATCAGAGTATATTGAGCCTGTCTCTCTCAAGGGAGTGCAACACACATGAGCCTCAAGACAGAAGAGGATATTTTTCCAGACAGTCTCTTCCTGCACACTGTGTGGAGCTGGCAGCAATAAAAGGCCTTGCAATGGCCGTGCACAACTGAGCCAGCATATGAAATGTGTAAAATCTGTGCTCAGCAGCATGGCTGTGTCTGCAGGCTATGACATGAATCTTCGTTTAAGCCTTTTCTAGCCAATACAATTTGAAGGGGAATATGAAATTTAAGAAGTCTGACTGGCATGATCTAGAAATTTAGATCACGATAATGAAGTACAAACAATACACTGAAAGAATTCATTTTTTGCATCGCCATGCAAAAGAACACTGAAAATAAGCATTCCTTGATGATGGAGTTCCTAGCTCAATTTTGCTCTTCAGCACATTCTTTGAGCACAGTCAAAGGCCTAAAAATCTCCCAGTGCAGCTCACCTATATCCGATGCTTAGAACTGGAGAGTTCAACAATCAAGAGCTCCTTATTTATCTTTTATGTTATGACAACACAACAGGACTGATCATTTCTTGGTGTGAAGAGTTCCATTTCTTTGCTCTAGAGCTGGACTATATTCTACTGTATGGCTCTCACCTGCAAGACTATCACTCTAAACTGTAAATACCGAAACACCACCATTATCAAGATCTTTTGCATCAGAAATCAGAAATCAACTTCTTTTTGTCCTTCTTCTGTACAGAGGTAGCAAAAGAAGCAACCTGAGTTTAGCCACTATCACAAACTTTTGATTCAAGCAAGTCCTCCTCCCAGGGAGTTTATCTATATTCATTTTAAAGTTAACATTGTATTACCAGCTGTGATTATTAAGTAGGCAACAGACAAAATCCCACAGCCCTAATTACAAATTCTAATACAGAATTTCATCTATATAAGTTTTATTACCTGAAGAATGAACTGTTTAAAATGTGAATAAGTTTTACAGTTTATATACTTTAACGATCAAATTTCTATGTAGACTGCTCTGTACTTGAATTAGCAAAGCAATTTAGCCTTTGGAAACAGTAATTCAACAGGGAGCTTCAGCTTACCAAGTAAAAGCCAAGACACCTGTGTAGCATAAATTATAAAGTATTAAATTTTGTACACAAATCTCCAGTAATAACACTACCATACTTTTTTATTGCTTCCATAATAATTTCTTGTTGGCTTCCATATCATCAATTGAGCTTATATATAAACACCGCTCCTATAAAAAAAAGTATAAAAGCAGAAGCAGATTTTGTCAAGATGAGTCTGTTCTAGCAACTCAATTAAATAATTCATAGTTTTGTTGAATATTGTTACTGGGTCACATATAAGATTTTTCAAATGGAGAAAAACTGATAGATCCAGTGTACCTCAACTACTCACTAATTTGTTTTGTTGTGAGAACTTATTCCTAACTTTATTTACTGATTAAAAAACAAAAAAAACTCCTTTCAAATTGAAGATAGTCATAAGTTAAGTATTTGTTTATATTAACAAATTTAAACAGTAATGTATCTGTAAAATTCAACTCAGAAAACCAGCATGTTCTTTTTATTACTATTATTCTTGGTAACTAGGCTATTGGTATAAAAACACTGATTTCTAGGTAAGTCAGGTCCTGCATTTCATGTTTCCTCCCAAAGGTCACATTTTCTAGACTTAAATATGCTCTTTAGAAAGGCACCAATTCCTGGAATTTCCTGTTAAAAAAACATCTTGAGTTTAACATTTTTATTTTTTAATTGTTAGGTTTTACGCATTTTATACACTTTCACTAATACAAATGACACAGTTTCATGGCAGCCAGTGAAGCTGTGCAAACAGAAATTACAACCTTTTTTATTTTAATTTCATCATTCAAAACTGAAACAAAATCTTCCATGTGACTTGGCTTATATTGAGTTTTGATGCATTTGGTGAGCTTTACCTGTTTTTAAGGGAAACTTTATCTACTCAAGCATTGCTGAAGAATGCATGAAACCACAGATGGCTTTTAAGCCCTATACAACACCCATTCTTCTCTCTTCTACAGTTTGGGAAAGGTGCTAGGATAATTAATCCTAAAATATAATTAAGTATCATTAAAATGTGACCTTTGGCTGAACATAGAGGAGGTCAGACTCTTTTTGCACATTGCACAGATGATTCTAGTCAAAGCCATACTCACAATGTTAGTGACATCGGGAGAGGCTCCGTTCTGCAGCAGAAGGAGGACTATGTTCAAGTGGCCCATAAATGCAGCCACATGTATTGGTGTGAGGCCCGACTGCGAAACAAAGCAAGAGCAGTTTTACTCCTCTGCATGGGGCATAGGGGAGGGGCTTCTTCATTTAAATAAAACAGAAGTGAGTGAAAGTGAGGCATGACAAGAAAGACGAAAAAGGAAGCAAAAAAGGAGAGAGAGAAGGAATGTTTCTCCATGATATGAAACATTTTTCTACCTCTGTTATAGCCTGGATTGAAGCCCCATATTTCACCAGGAGTTCCATGACTTTGATGCGATTTTTCTTGCAGGCAATGTGCAGTGGAGTAAAACCATTCTGTGCAAAAGACAGTCATGTTAGTTAAAAACATGCAGCTACACTTTTTACACAGCTCCATGCAAACACACTGGAAGAAGAAGTGTTAGAAGTAATTCTTCTTTAAAGGCACTATAGCTTATGAATTACAGACATCTCTTCCCAGTACTGTGAGGCAGAACACAGCAGTGTCACTGCTTTCTTCTCAGGTACTGGAGAGAAATCAAACTTCTACCTCCCGAAACCTAATACAGGCATGCGTGTACTGACTTGCACACCTGTGTGTGTGTCTTTGTCTTCGTTTGCACACATGTATATGTATCATCCATTTAAGACTTAAAAGTGGTTCTGAAGATTGCTTAACACAAGGAAAATACAAGAAATGACAGTGATAACCTTCAATTCATTTAGCATTTTTTGCTTGAAGCATACAGAGCATATTCTGTCCCTCTCTAGGAACAAAACATTTCTTCTAGATGCCACCTCATTTTCTTATTAGACTTCATAAAATATCTTGTAAGGTAAGCATTTATTTATTTACATTTATGCATCTGCCTTTAGTATACTTTATGCATAAGTGTTTGCATATTTGGGTATTCTAGGAGGTATCTTAAATTAATCACTACTTCAGCTGTGGTTTCATTATACAAAGTGTTTGGTCTTCAAGTATTTGCATCCCCTCTTCCTTTATTCCTGCCCTGCTGAGTCATAAAGCATCCTAAGCAAGATATCAGTGCCTATTTGGATTAAAACTAAATGGGGCAGGAACAGGAATGAAAGGGTGGAGGGACAGGAATTTCTTAAACTTTGCAACCTAACACTTTGCATTGTGACAATACTTTTAACATTGGGCATACGATCAGCAGAGATTCATTTCTTTGGAAATGTGCTTTCAGTAAGACTGAAGCCTTTTCAACACAGCATGTCTCCATACTGTGTACTATAAAGTATCTTCAACTTCCAGCTGTTTTATGTACTAGTATAGCTGATGCAGGTTAAGTGTGTACCTAAAAAGCTAAGCAAACATACTATTTTCTAAGTGAGATGAATTGAAAGGCTGAATTCTCAGCTATTAGTAAAAATTTCGGCAAATCAAAATTCAGTCCCTCTGTATGTGAACATTTTTGTGAAAAGCACAGGTAACGTTTTGTTAAATAATTGCTGTATTTTCTAGTGAAAAGGATCAATATTGCTAAACACTCAACCAGTAGTAAAATGAACTTGTATCAGTGAAATCTTAGCCCATGGAAGCAGCCAGTAACTCCTATCATGACAAATTATTTCACAGACAAACTCTGTTAAGAGAAATGTTAATTAGTAGTTGATTTGAGGGTGCTTTACAGCATATACAAATTACAAAAGCTGAGAACTCACGTATCTTGTATCTTCAAAACACTTTATAAGCATTTTAAGTGTTTATAAGCATTAATATTTTTTTTTAAAAAGGTAGCTGAAAATAAATTATTTGTAAAATTATTCCATTACGGTAGTTCTCTCCTGAATATTATCACTATTATCCATCTCTATTTCTTAAGAAGAATTCAAACCAATACGGTATTCTGCATCCTGCACAATAATTCTCAGTGTATTTCATAGGGAGTTTTATTGTTTCAGAAGTTTCCATATGTTCACTTAATTTTACTGCCTGAGTTTATTTCATTTTGTTCTGTCTAGTCAAGTGAAAAGCAGTTTGGAGGGGGAGAAGAGAAGGCAGAAGAAACATATTAGTAACAGAAATTACGAGCATCATTTAATACATTAAACAAGCCAGAGGCAAGGCATCCCTGATGGGAGAGAGAACAAGAGAGAGACAAAACAAAAACAGCCTTGAGGTAGGAGAGCAGGAAGGCAGTGGCCAGAGATTGTTCTCCTTTTGTTTCAGGATAGATGTTTCTCAGGGAAGGAAAGAAAGAGGAAGGGAGAGGAACAGAAGATGTATTTATAGTCATGGAAGAAAAGAATAAGGATGTGGGGGCTAGCACACAAGTGCATACATGTGGGTAGCTGAGGAAACTACAACCAAAGGATCATCGAAAGACTGGCAAGAAAAACAAGATGTAAGGATGAAAACAGCACAAAAGAAGACCAAGTGAAAACGGTACAGAAAAAGGCAGACAAATAAAGGCATAAGAGAAAGATGTAAGAGGAGTTAGGGAATTTGAGGGTATAGAGAAGCCAAAGAAATGACAAGGCAGAAGAAGATTTGGGGCAATAAATAGCCAATTCCAAGCACGCAGTGAAGTAAAAATTCCTTGTGATAGGGAAACAGTTCACAAAAAAATTCAAGGTCATATCAGAGGCAAAAAGCTGGGGAGACATAACAGTGGCCTGCAGTGAAAGCTCTGTGGAAGCACCAAAGACAGGAGGCAACAGCAGAGCTCTTGTCACACATAAGTATCTTAAGTGTCCATAGTCTCTTTCTTTCTCACACTGAGTGTAATATATTGTTATTTCAAGTTCTATCCAGCTAAGAGTTTATGGGCATGCTTCCTATTAGAGAAAACTGTAACCAGTTCTGGGTTTGGATAGATTAAAGGCTCTTGAAAGCTTTATATGTTCCCAAAGACAAATGTGGTATTTTTTTCAGTTTAGAGATAATGGTCAGAACAATGACTGAAAGGATCAGACTTGTTTTCCCATAAGCATCAGAATTGTTTTTTTAAAAAGAAAAAAAGTGGTACATAACATAAGGAAATGTCATAATTTGATAAATGCAAAAATACTCGTTTTTTTCAGTTATTATCCTCATGACAGTTAGCTTACTGATTCAGTTGAAATCTTTGAAAAATGAGTTGTGTATCATATCACACTATAAAAAAACTGTGCTATTACTAATACCAGTGCGTAAGCTCAGAACCATTTCCAGCTGATGCTAAGAACTGTGTAGAGCTTCCAAACCTGATCCTACAAACCCCTAAAGATATGAGGTGTACAATACTGGTAGTCTGTAGGCATGACAGCCCCTCCAACAGTGACTATTCAGGGTTGACGGTGTTCATTGACAGAATTTTCACTTGGCTTTACTTCTAAGTGCTACTATCTCCCCTTGATAGTTTTGTTACATTACACAGGTGGGACGTGTTTACCAGGGCACGAGCATTGGGATTTGCTCTCTTGTCCAGGAGGAGTTTGGTGACACGATAGTGGCCGCAGTGTGCAGCCACGTGGAGGGCAGTCAGGTAATCCAGCGTGACATCATCCACGGGAGCTTTGTGCTGCAGTAGATGTTTGACACATTCCACATGGTCACCCTGGGCCGCCATGTGAAGTGGAGAGAGTCCATTCTATGACAAAACAAAACAGAATAGTAATTCTAGTAGCTCTTGTTTAGATATGATACATATTAAAAACATCCCATTGTGTGTTTGCAGTGTACTCCCATCACTGAAACAGGGCTGCATTTGAGATAAAGACTTAAAGAAAAAAAGAATTATTATAGCCACACTGCCCCTTTCAGCAAATGCAGGGGATTTTAGAGAACCAACATATATTAAATAAAATTTGAACTGAATCAAAGCAAAAAAAAAATCTAATTGTCATCTTATGATTTAATATTTAATGAAATTGCTTTCTGACATTGAAAGACAGTTCTGGGGATGCTCACTATAATGCTATGACATATGTTGCATGTTAATTGAGGAAGAACATTTACCCATCAAGGAACATATTTTTGCTTTCAACGTTCAGTAAAAAACAAATTATATTAGCAAAACTTGACTCTCTGATTTACAGGAAATGATACTTTCAACCATCAGCATGGTTAAGTCTTTTGTTAAAACCACAAAACTTGAAGGGCAGTGAAAGACAGAGTTTTAAAGTATTCTCTATTTTTAAAAATCTTTTTGTAAATGTTGAAGTCTATGGATGGTAGGTTTTACTATTCTTTTTAAAGAAAAAAATAGTTTTATCATTTACATATTTGTCTGCCTCCAGGTGGAACCATCTGTTTCAGTGGGAATCTCTTTTAAAATCTATTTACATTTTATATGCAATCAGATACTGAAAAAGAATTGTGTATTTAAAGATAGACTGTAACATACAGCCTTCAACTGATAACTGACTTGGTCTGATCAAACTCATTGGTTATTTATCAGCTGGAAGGAGGGATTATTCACTGGACAGTTCTGCTCTACTTAAACTTCAGCACAGTGGGGACGTCCAGACGTATTTAAATTCTGTTTGCCATTCTTGCTCTTCTGGGGGACCTCAGGCATACAATTTCAATACTGTATGTCACTACTGCCCAACTAACAATACTGGTTGCCTTTGTCAAGCACTCTGAAACCTACTAATATAAAGTGTTGCACATCAGGGCTAGGTATTATATGACAAATATCTTTCTCTCACTGGTTTGACTTCAGGGACAGTATTTCTAGTAAATGCATTCATCTTAAATGCACGCTTTTCAAAAATTAATGGGAACACTGAAATCATTTTCAAAGTGCAAAATAGTCCATTAAAATAATTAGGAAAAGTTGTAACTCACAGGATCTAGATAGCTTATATGAAGGATCAGAAAATACATACAGGGAATCTCACAGGAGTACCTGACCCAATTTTCCAGTCTTTGTTTCCTGTGGATTTAGGAAGCTACAAAAGTTAACTACTTGCAACAGCACTATATATTGTCTTTAGTCTATTATAGAGGTGGGAATGAGACATATACCGATTCACATAGTGGGAAAGGATAGTCCCTTATTATATAAGAAATTTTAATTTTTGGATCATTCTACCCATTAATATATTTCTTTCTGAGAGAACAGAAATATTCCTACTTTCTTCCTTGTCCTTTCAGTGACACTAAAAATTCTTTGGAAAGTTGCATAGAGCTGTTAACATATTCTTCTAATAAGGCACACACCTTGGTCCTCGCAAGCAGTGGGGCACCTCGTTCCAGAAGCAGCTCCACAACTTGGTCATGTCCACTTCTTGCAGCACAGTGGAGAGGGGTGAGTCCATCCTTAAAGCAAAAAAAGGGGAAAGTAAACAAGCACATCCCCCAACTGTCCACCCTGGCACTCTGTGGAGCATATTTCCAGGAATTCAGCCCCAAATTCTGTTTTTGTTGTTTTTCTTTTTTTTGTTTTGACTCCTAACTGAAGCTGGCTTAACAGCATGAAGGGATCTCCCCCCTATCCTTCTCTGCGCTAATGAAGGATACTACAGTAACAGTTTCAGACAGGAAGACCATTGTGTGTAGAAATCTGCTAGCAAAGACAATGTGTGCATGCGTTGCCTCCTCCCTTCCTCCTCTGCATGGCTTTGAGATTGCATTGCCTCTCTCTCAGTAGAGTGTGCTAGGCTGAGGATTCTTGTTAATCAACTCTGGTCCTTTGGATTGCTTTTGATACAGGGATGAAACAGGAGAAGTCCATGCTAGAAAATTTATTCCAGAATGTATTGGGTTATTTTAAACAGGCAGTGGAAGAAAGAATTTTTAAAGCAGAGAGAAAAAGAGGAAGAGAGAAAAATCAACAGAATAACAATTTTTGCTTCTGAGATTGAATGTCAAACAAAGAGATAACAATTCTTTGCTAAAAATGTTGCAAGAGCATCAATTCTGCAATATGTTCTCTGCTGCAGAAGAACATCCTGTCCCAAAACACATGCTTAGGCTACTCAGTCACTGAACACAGCAGTGACAGCAAAAGATGTGTCAATGAAACGTTTAGATGGGAGGATGCATTCTAGGTAATGCTGCTACAGTTTGGCCTTTATACTGAGAAAAAAAAAAAGAGGAAATCTGAGGCAAGAAAAATGGCTGGAAAAGAGCATTAATGTTAAATGACAGAAGAAAGAAAATTCCTATAATACAGCAACCAAGATTTCTTCGTACTAGACCCTGATACTCTTCTAGCGTGCACTCAGAAAAGTGATCAAAATTCATTCAACAGAGAGGTTTATAAAGGTGATATGTTAATAGTTTTTAATCACAAAAAAAAGCCCCACTCCCTTTCAGACAACCTGCTTGCCTTTGATGGAGATAGATGCTGTTACTTCTATGGTGTTTCTAAGGAATCCAGTAACAATATGATTATAAGATGCACGTGCTCATCTGAGATAAATTCATTACCTATAGATTACAAAAGTGGTGAAAATGCAGTAATATGGCCTTAAGTATGAGTTAGTGATCCTCCTTCATAAAAGATATACTGATAGCCTTGCTAGAATTTGTGTCACGTCTACTTTGCTATCTTTTTACATCTACTGCTAGCACTTCTAATTTAGAAGTAGCCCTAGATTGCATTACAATTGCACCATTTTGGCTGTGTAAACACAGCCCTGTAATACTCTCCCAATGGTAGGTTAGAAGCCCCAGTTAGAAGCACAGAGCAGGGAACACCTGTTTTAGTTAGCAGTGCACAGAGCTCCGCTTCAGTGAGGAAATGAAATCTGTAGGGAAGAATTTTTCTCCCTTACGTACCTACTGTTTCCAGGCATTTTTTTAGAAACGTGTGAAGGGTTTAGGTGTGCCTTGACTCTCACTGTCTCGGTGGCTAATCCTGCATCACTAAATCCCACAGAAGCTTTGCAGTAAAACTGCACAGATGCAAGATCATGCCCTCAAGCAAAACCTGGGAGACTGGGTCATCATAAAGAAATCCAGTATAACTGTCTTGCCTGTTTTTATATGCTCTGAAAGTTCAGAGTACCTTATATCAATTCTCTAATGGCACAACTGAGTGTATTTTCATCTCACTACCAGAGGGGTTCATACACCTAATTCCAATTAGCATGACTAAGATGAGACTATATCCCAAGCGTACTTCCAGGAAAGGTATTTTTCTGGTATTTCTCTCCAGTTTCCAGCCTTTGGAATCATTTGAATCACAGTGGGTGGTTCACTTTTCTTATATGCATACTGAGTTTTATGTTATTTTGTTTAATAAAATGGCAAACGAAAGGTAGAATTGTGTGAAGCTTTGAAAAGAAACAAGACAAATTCCCAGAATGAGAAAAGGGGAGAACAATACAAGCCAAGAGAAGCCTCAGCTCCATGAGAAAAGAAAGTTAAGTTAAGTTAAGTTAAGCTAAGTTAAATGAAAACTAAGAACTGATTCTTTACAAAGTATGATTTTCTTATCTGCAAGTCCCTGTAAAAATAGAGATAAAAACTTGGTATCTATTCTGTCTTGTCCTAGTGTTTAAAAAAAGTCATCATTTACTGTCTGTGCACTTTCCAGTAGGTGAATTAAGCAATGTGCTTTGCAGTCTCTTCACATATAACTCCTTTCTCTTCCATCTTTTTGTCCTGGGGGAAAACAGCATGTATATTTTAAAATCACTCCATATTTAATACTTTAGATTGTATTCTTGCTTATGTTTTATTCAGAGGTGAGGGAAATCAAAAAGGGAGAGTTGTAGTAGAAGAATTAGCATATAACGCAATGAGGACAAAGTGACATTAACCGAGATTGAGAGACGCTGGTGTACCACATTAATAAGCCTTTGCTCCATTATCTGTTTACAATGAACCTGATGCTTTGAAATTACTGCAGGAGTTGGCCTACATACCATTTTAATCATTCCGTTACTAACCGGCACACCATTCAGTTTGGAGAGCACACGTTGACCACAATACTGAACGTCGTCTGCAACGACACGCAACACTGGGTCGAAGAGACGCACACGTGGTGTACGGGTAATGGACACTGCGGGAGCACAAAGGCTGCTGTTCCGGAAGGCAAGAAGTTCAACATATCTATGTCTTTAAAAGTTTATCTCATACAAAATAATGCGTAACAGCACATTAAACATTTTCATCTTCCAAGTCACCAAATAACATCCTGTGTCCTCTAATCTGCTGTTCCTGTATGCGATACCCTTCTAGCACACTGTACCATAACCAACAGGCGCCTCACTGTTAGAAAATACACTACAAGCCACCACGTATGGAAGCCATGAGATCAAATGGCTGTCGAAACAGAACATCAACTTTTGCTTCTTTTTCTTGAAGATCACTGATCGTTTCTTAATGTGAAAAATTAATTTTGAATTCCTGGCACAAATTTATTAGGTCATTTCATAGTTATTAAAATGCTCTACTACCAGAGAGACTGCAATAACAAAAGGCTGTGCTTATGAGAGGTTCTTAATAAGAAACTACGTGGGTAGCGTCTCAAAAGAAAGGGAAGTTATGAACATTCGGGGCTCACTGAAATTAAGACCAACGAACGCACATGAATATCAAAAGCCAAATTATCAAAGAATCCTTCTAAACTGCACCTGAAAATTCTCATTTGTAGGAGGGTGAAATCAAATTTGCATAACATGTGCAGGTTAGGCACGTGCAAAGCTGTAAAATTTCCTTCAAAAATAAAGGTCTTTTCATTTGTTCACTTTTACGTTACTACTAAACCTCATTTCTTTAAAAATGAACATTGCTGCTCCACTTTTTGGTCTAAGTTTTGAGAATCTTGGCATAATTAAACACACTAAAGCATTCCTCCAGGTATGCCACTCAAAGGACAAATTAAAAAATGCAGCAAAAATATCCAATGGGTTTGCTTGAGTAATAAGATATTAAAGAATTCTAAATAATAGTCTAATAAGCTATACAGCTTGCTGACGTAGATAATCTGTGTAACATTCCCTCCCCCTTTCTAATAAATATTATGTAAACCCACTAACATTTTTTTTATATCCAATATCTGCTTTGTGATTAGATATTTATAATCTGACATTGCTTTAGGAACAGCAAAAGCTGCCAATGAATTATTAGTGCTCTGCACATGTGTTAAGACTAGGAGAAAATATCACAGCAGGATTACTGCAGAAAAAAATCCCACTGTAAATGTAGCATGGTGCCAAGACAGCATTAAGGTCCCATTACAACGGCTTTATGATAGAAAACTCATTACAATGTTGCAACAGCAGAGAGCTGTGCTTATTCTGTCAGGTTGCACATTTACAAAAGACAACACTATTATGAATAAATCTGCATAGGTTCCCTGAATCAGTGTTACAGAGTGTCTGAAGCGCATTCAGGGGGGAGGGGGGAGGGGAACGGAGAGGGGAGGGGAGGGGCGGGGAGAGGGGAGGGGGGAGGGGGGAGAGGGCAGAGGGGAGAGGGGAGGGGGGAGAGGGGAGAGGGGAGGGGGGAGAGGGGAGGGGGGAGAGGGGAGAGGGGAGAGGGGAACGGAGAAGGGAGAGGGGAGAGGGGAGAGGGGAGGAGAGGGGAGAGGGGAGGAGAGGGGGAGAGGGGAGGAGAGGGGGAGAGGGGAGGAGAGGGGGAGAGGGGAGGAGAGGGGGAGAGGGGAGGAGAGGGGAGGGGGGAGGGGAGAGGGGAGGAGAGGGGAGGGGAGAGGGGAGAGGGGAGGAGAGGGGAGGGGGGAGGGGAGAGGGGAGGAGAGGGGAGGGGGGAGGGGAGAGGGGAGGAGAGGGGAGGGGGGAGGGGAGAGGGGAGGAGAGGGGAGGGGGGAGGGGAGAGGGGAGGAGAGGGGAGGGGGGAGGGGAGAGGAGAGGAGAGGGGAGAGGGGAGGGGAGAGGAGAGGAGAGGGGAGGGGGGAGGGGAGAGGGGAGGAGAGGGGAGGGGAGGGGGGAGGAGAGGGGAGGGGGGGAGATCCAAGTTCCACCTCCTGCAGGTTCTTTCCCTTACTTTTCTATTGGTATAGCACATCTCTGTGACTGACCTTTCTTTTCTTTCGGCTCCAGCTGAGGTTCCCTTTCTCTTCTCCAACCCAAATGCTACACCAGACTTTCTCCCCAGCATTATCCCTTCTACTCCCCACTCCAACTCCAGCTGCAAAGCTCTAGGGACACAACATGTTTACTTTGCAGCACAAGCAGCTTTCCTTCCCAAGCCTAGATCTTCTGTTTCATCCCAGACTTTTTTTCAAGCATAAATATTCTGGACAAGAGCTTGCAAGAGGACTCTTTGAAAAAAGTCCCAGAGCAAGAAAATTTGAGTATCATTGGTGGCAAGGTTCAGTAGAAGGAACGCAAATATGTGACAACTTCACAGAGAGGAGAGACAGGTGAATGTGTTACTCCCTACCTTCCTAGGGTGTCTGCATAGTCACAAAAAATGGAAGCGCTATTAAGGCGTCAAAGTGCTGTGAATAACATGGTCTTTCAAAGGCAAAAAAGCAAAACCAAAAGCTAAATAAGTCTCACGTTCTTACTTCGTTTTTCTTACATATTCTGCGTATAAATACAGAGATACTATTCAATAGAGATTATAAAAATAGAGATAGTATATAAATTGCACCCAAAAAACTCTAAAATGCTTTGTTAGTCAGTAACATTTCAATATGATGAAGATATCATTTGAATATTATTCCTGCTACTATTCATCTGTATCAGAAAAAATATTTCTAATAGAAATATATTTTTGACTATGCTAAAACTTTTAAAAACACGGCTTTTAAAATGATTAAAATCATTTTCCCTGTAATAACCTTTACTATGTTTTGGGAAGGCTGCAAATGTTTTCCTTCCATCAAAGTGAAAATTGACAATTGCCATTTTACTCTTCATTGCATGACATCGATTTAAACATAAATTGATGTTTCCATCACCTTTTAGAGAACAAATTTCTGCACACTGGTTCCAAGCCACAGTCTGCAATTGCTTCTGAAACCCAGTTCCACTGCTCTACCATAGTACGTTTTAGAGGTCAGAAGTTTGGTCATATTTTACTTTTTAAGATTTTAAACAACTATACGCCACTGACATTCTTGTTCAGGTAAACTTTTAGAGATTACAGGCTTGACTAACATTTTAAATATGGCATGTTTTACCATAAGAAATTTTGTCCCCTACTCACTTAGCAAATAAACCTCCAGATAAGGCTTGTATGTAAATACAACTAATAGTAATGTAAATATAACAAATAGTATGAATAAAATTATCCTGTTAATTCAATTTGGAATGGAGTTTACAATTTTGCTTTAGATATAATATAAAATAGAAGCAAAATTCCACATTTTGAAAACTTCAGTAGTCAGTTTAAAAATGATAAAATTTACCAGAAATATTTAAGATACTATTTTAAAAAAATATAAATGCAGTAAGCAAATTTACTTTCAATTATACATCTTTATGGGCAAGTGAGAAATGCAATAAAATCTCAGTGCATACATTATGAAACATAAACAAAACAAAAATGTTTAATTATTGCTACAAGTAAAATTTGTTCTGACATGCAATATTAACTATGCAGTGGTAGGACACATTCTTTCTCTTCTCTTTTCTCTTGACTTTGAGAAACGTACATTCTTTTTTTAAGACAATGCAGGGACCCTTAATAGATCATTCCAATGGAACATTTTCAAGCATAAAAATATTTCACAGATTAACTGTGCAAAATTTAAATACTGAGGCTCTTTTAAAATCTGTTAAAATCAGCTTTCTCAATTTATGCATCATCAGATGTCATGTAATAAAGTTAAAAATAAAATGAATGAAAACAATGAATACTTCCTTAACCAAAGAGCTTGTTTTGATACGGTATGGAAACCAAGTATAAAAACCCAGGCTACCAGACATGAAATATCCCAGTACATTTAATTCCAATGTGCTTCAGTGGCTCTGACCTCCTGGGGGAATGTAAATGCTCCTTAGGAGAAATGACAAGGCAAGTATGGAAAGGCAAGCATGTTAGTACCAAGCAGGGGGAGGCAGAAGTCTTTCCTTTGAAGTACAAAACACATGTATGCGTGGCATGCAACACACAACCTACCTCTTCAATACCCTACATACTCACGGCCATAGCAAAGCACAAGGCATGCGGACAAAGCAAGGGGAAAAAAAAAGACACCGAGACTATATAAAAAGCTGGCATGAAGACATTTATCACGCCACAGAGAGACATTGACAACAGAACCAAAGCTTTGGAATCTCCCACACTGTAAAGTACGCGCAGAGACCACAACCACGCATCTTTGAGCGGAGAGCCATGTAGAGGACGAAAGCAAGAAGAAGCTGCTGAGCCTGTGCAAACTGGAATATACACGCTTTAGGATACGTTGATGGGTTTCACTGGTATCTTTGTGCTGACATTGTTTGAACTACTCTACGAGCTGTCGAAGGGCAGCAAGCCACGACTGCGGGCATTCCTCTAAAATTAGAGCCCTCCATGGACACTGGATAAAGCCCTGCTCTTTCAGTATCATTCACAACTACATCCCAGTCTTTCTCACTGAGAGGAGATGGGAATACACCTTGACCTCATAAAAATCAAGAAGTCTTTGACAAACATCTAGGCCCATTTTTCCAAAAGAAATACCTAAATACTGAGCAGGTGAATAGGTGAATTCAATGTTGTCATTCCAGAAGCCAAATGGCACCATTGTGCTTTTGAGTATCTGGAATATCTTGACTGCAGTGTATTATATTTCCTGCCTCTTTACCAGTAGATTTTAGGCACACGCTGTGCAGAATTTGGCCAGGAATGATTTACTGCACACCTTTGTAAGGGGCAGCATTTTTCATCACAAGTGTTTTAAAAAACAAACATAAAAAAAAAAACAAGGCAAGAGAGACATTATTCTATACAAATTCTGAAATCAAAATCCTAGTCACAATTTGTCTTCATAGGTTATGAACCAGTAAATGGTTAATTAAATTAATAGCAAAGTAATAGAGGAGGCTGAATCAACCACAAAGGCTGTTGAATACAATGTCTCCTACGCTGAAACACCCTCTATTACTTGGAGATGTTAAGTTTGCCAATCAGTACCTAAAAACTGCAGCTTTCAAGAACAAGTCCTATGCTGTGCCATTCGCATAAATGACCACATTTTACTAGGTGACTCCAAAATCTGATTAATAAAACAACCCTACCACATAAATAGATGCATCTTTTCTTTTTGTCCTGAATGACTGCAAAATGACCTAAGAACAGGGAGTGAAGTATTGCTGTGGCGTTTCAATAGCAAAACTGGGAGGAAGAAGTCACTGAGAGTCACCCAATTCTCTGTGGTTACAGAGGGAGAGGTGTTTTGCTGGTGGTACAGCAGATTACTTGTTCCTAGTGTTCACTCTACAGTATAAGTGGTTGCCAGCCCACCAAGGCAGTTTTCCTTCTCAATAGCCTACCTGTGACTGGCACAAATGTGCAAGTCAGGGGACTGAAAGGCTTAGCTGAGCACAGACTTTCCACTTCCCACTGCTGTGCAGCACAGCTACTGGGGTGATAAACAGGCTTAACTGTTTCCTCAACAAGATCTGAGTTTCATTGTATTCCCTCCATGATGCAGATAGATTATAGAGGAGACTGAAAGAAAGAGGTCCTCTGCTTCCTACTATCAATATCAGTCATTCCATAGACTGATAGCACAGAAAACAGTCTACATAAAATAAGTAACTATCTGAAAAGCAGAAGGTAGGATTCCAAATACATAAAATCAGTACAAAAGTATTGCTTTATAAGTTGTTTTTGGAGTTACCATTGAAAATTTGGTCCAAGTTTCAAAATGAATTCACTTGCGAGGAGATAATGTTAGCATTTTTGGAGTTGCATTCAGCTTAACTTTTTTAACAATTGCATCTATTACCTCACTTTAAGAACAGAAAACAAGAAAGAAACAATTACTTAAGTAAAATTCCTAGCTATGAATCCTGTCTAAAAAAAAAAAAAAAAACAAGCAAGCAAAAACCCCAATCCATTCCCAAGAAGGGACAAAATCATATTCAGGGAATAGAAACACTCACCCTGGTTTTGGCATCGATCTGCCCTCCACGATCCAACAAGAGCTTCACCATGTTTGTGTTTCCCCTTTTGGAAGCCACATGCAGTGGGGTGATTCCATTCTACACCATGAAAAGAACAAACAATGAGCATGACCGATCTGAAGGTGTATGATGGTGGCGACTTTGTGTTTTGAATCACAAAAATGAGATCGTCACTACGTTATAGAGAATAAACAAAAACGTACTTGAGCATCAGAGCTAGGCACACACCATTTAAACTAGAGTTAGTAATTTCTTTTTAAGCAAAAATCTTTATTCACTGTTTGAGTTCTTTTTTTTCCTTTCAATAACAAAGCAGCACATTTGCCAAAGCAGCAAACATCACAGTCCTGGAGTCAGACAAATAAACAAACATGTACCAGAGTCCCAGTAAGTCAATATTCACACTACATGGATGCATTTAATCACTGCAACATACATGGGACACACAAATGCATGACGCCTGCACAAAGGAATCTCATTAGCCTAATGCAGACAGTGTAAAGGCCTAGCTCCTCTTTAGGCTGAAAATCCTTGCAAATGCCTTGGGTGAGGGAGAGAAGTAGTATTAGCAACTATTGCAGAACAGCAAAAGGAGAAAATCAGTCTGAAAAGGCAGAATGCTACAGTAATTTGAAGTGTGTCTGGCACTGCAAAACTACATTAAAAAGTCATGATCCAGTAGCTATGGTGATATACAGTTTACTAGAGGCTTTCAGAACATTAGGTGACATGCTTCAAACTATGCAACATACAATAGCAATATACAATATATTATGTAGCTCAATGGTTGTTTACCATAGCAAGACTAATTATGATTAATTTTTCCTTGCACTGTTGTATTTATATAAGGGCAGAGTACCTTATTTTACTTTTTCAAAATATGTTTATATGCGAAAATACCAAATCAAAGTAGTACAGTAAATACTGAACCCTTAACAAGCAGGAAAAGGTCAATACTTATTACATAGACTTCTAGAATATGTCTAATCATGACAGAGAACCTAAAATGCACTAACAAATGATGAGCAAATTGGTGCTCTGGAACAATTCAAAGGACCCTGCTTCTTTCAACTGGGAATAATGGTTGCTACTAAACTCCAAAGGACTCTGCTGCATTGCACAGAGGAAACCTTTAAGAATCTGCTATATCTTTGGACATAGCAGAATTTCAACACTACTTTGCTTCTCACTTACTCTTGACTAGGAATTAAACAACAATTAGGCCATCCCAACTAAAAAGACAAAAAGATTCCTCCGTACCCTGGCTGTGAAATCCACTGCAGCTCCTCGGTTTAGCAGAAGTGTTGCCACATTGACATTTCCATAGTGTGCAGCTATGTGCAATGGTGTAAAGCCGCTCTACAAAAGGAAATAGCTCGTATTATACAAAACAACCTACACAATATACTCTACTTAACTAGAGCTTGATTTCAGAAGTTTCTGGCAAACAATTATATTATATTGATGTTATTCAGTTTACTTATAATACAGCACAGTCTTTTGGGCAGACTGAGGATGCAGTTTTCTTACTCAAGATTATCAAAAGCGTTTCTTTCTCTCGTTCTGTGATTCAGCATTCCAGCCAATAATAAGTGACTTGCTTTCATCTTAGAAAACAGTAATATATTGGCCATTTTAAGAGAAAATAAAGGAAGTTTCTTTATTACAGTTCAAAAGCAACATGGAACTTTTGGGTGTATCTGTTTTTCTTCTTCTTAATGGACTAAAAAAGCTATTGGACTCCTATTTTACTTATCTTCTCTTAGAATTACAAACTTTGACAGCTTTCCATAGTAGATAGCATAGTGTAAGAATGATAATAATTTACACTTATATACAACCTGGATCTCAAAGGATCTGAAAAAAACTTTGCCATCTACACATCAGAAAAAAGCAATTTAATTATTGCCACTTGAACATTTGAAGGTGAAACCTGCTCTGGCATAAGATACAGAATGCTTTACAGCAACATAAAAAAGATTAACTTTTCAGAAACAAGGATACAGAGCCAGCTTTTAGTCTTGTAAGTAATTCGGGTAGAAAGGACCTTGTTTTGGAGGTTTTCCTGAAAAGCTTTACACCTTACATTTCTTTCAACGTATGGATCAGCAGTTTAAACTGCTCATGGAATAAAGAATTGTAGGCAGATGTTGCACTCTAAAAGCAACTTTATTCCCAAAAGATAAAGCAATCAGCCCATTATTTCAACCTAATTCCATTTACTTCTATGTCTGCCCACAGATGATCCAGGTCAAAGTAGAATGAAGCACTCATTAAATTCATGGCCTTGGTGCTGTGGTAAATTACCAGGAAAATGTCTAGCAAGGTTATAGACCCATAAATACTATACTGCAGTAAACTAGAGAGTTAATTTATGTTGCATTAACAACTAACCTTTTACAGACACATATTTACCTTGTGACAAAGGCAAGGCAGGTAGAGGTAATTTAATGCTGAGTGAAGGAGCGGTAAACAGCTTCACATTTACAGTAAGGGAAGAACACGGGCAGATGCCAGAGGAGAAGCTGTCGCCCCTGCACGTCACCTTGCTGCCCCCTGGCAACTTGCTGCCGTGTTCACACGGCCAAATGCCATGCCTCCCTCTAACAGGCAAACTCAATTCTTATTTAGAAACAGGCACTCAAATATACAATCTAGTGACTGCGTTCCTGGAAATAATTCTTTTTTCAAAAGAAAAAGGTACATTCTGATTATATCCTATCCCTTAAGGACTACAGAAAACTTCATTGAAAAGATTGCAGTAAGAACAGTAAAAACAAACAGATGCTCTGAACAAGTTTATACCTTGACAGATTCAATTATGTTTTTTTTTTATTGTAATACAAGGAAAATGAATTTTACCATGATTCTGGCTAAGCCAGACACCTTAATTTAGTTATGCTAAGTGAGTGCATTTTCATAATTAATTTAACTGAAATAGAAAAACATCTCTACTCCCTTAACTCCATTATTTGCTTTAGACTTCTTTGAACTGAAAGTCCATTCTTGAAGTTTACTTCACTACAATGACACTCACAAATAAAAAGAAATTATAAATCAAAGGATGAATAAAAGTACATTTGCTGAGTCACAAATTGCTATGTATTTAAAGAAGAGTCACAATTTTACTTTTAGTGCTAAATAATAAAGAAATACTGCCACAGAGAGGAGAAAATAATTATAAATAACAGAAAGAGTAATTAAAAATTTTTGATCTCGGTACCTCAGTCGTCCTATTCACCATCATCTGATGCAGCATGTTTTGGGAAAAAGAGGAAAGATATTACACAGACTGGCCATAAAATGAGGAACTAAGTTGCTTGTTGAAATGAGTTATGCTGTTATTATGGGAAAAGCCATTCAAGCATGCAGTAACATTAAGTATAAGCTACGTTCCCATGGGCAATAAACCAGTATCCTATATGATAGGGAAGCAGTGGTTCTGCTTCCATTTTTGTTTCTCCTCATTCACAAACCATGAGAGAAAGCTGGTGTATAAACAAAACAAACAAAAAAAAGTATAGCTTTTAACTATTAGGCAGCTCAACATCGCAAAAGTAGATATATTATTGGTGATACTGGTCTGGCAACTTATTTTTCCCCACAGAAGAAATTCCCTTTACCTGTTATTTTAAGATGAAGGAAGTAAAGCTGCTGCCCATAGGCACTCAGCCATGTGACTACCCTGTTACCTTGAAGACAGCATCACGTTACCTTGGACTGCACATCGGCATTATGGTCATTCTGAAGTAAGAGCGCGGCTGATTTGGTATCATCTTTTCTAGCGGCAATATGCAGAGCTGGTAATCTCACTTTGCCCTTGGTGTCATTTTCCAGGAGAATGGCCACTGCCTGATTGTGTCCTTGCTGCAGTGCAACAGCTAATGGAGTGAAGCCGTCCTGGTAGAGAGGAAAACAAAACGGACTCAGTAAGCTGAAGAATATTTAGCTTCATCAAGTACCACAGCATTCTTTACACAGAGAAATTTGATAAGCACATTACCAGCTGTTTTCTACCGCTGCACCACAGTCTCCAATGAAATGGCATCAGAGGCACAACATTTTATCCTCTCAGATACAACTTCAAACATTTCAGAAGCACACTTTTTCCCTTCAGTTATCTCCTTTATGTCAAGTACAGGCAACAGATTGTTCTAGAGTATCTGTGTCAATTGCTTCTCATTTTAAAACAGACCACAAAGTATATTTTAAGCAACATTTTGGCAAGGACTGGTGAGCATTGAATAGGGTAATTCTGAAAAACATAGAGGGTTCCTGTTACTGAATATCTTACATCTCTGGAAGACAAAAGCATAACTTCAGATGCATTTACTGCTGTTTCCCATTCTAAGTTAGATGTGGACTACGACTCAAGAAAGCCAGATGATGTTTATTAATTTATTCTAATTCTAAGCAGCAAAACATTACAATATTTGCTCATTCTGGAAAAACATATAAGAAAAACCTACTTTTCAGTCTCATCTTTAGCTTTGTTTTTAGCTTATTTTCAAAAATTCTTGTTCCTCCACATATGCCCTGGATAGCCAATGCATAAGCATGTGTGACATGATCACAACTTGCTATCTCAACTGGAGTACTACCTACTCACATATCTCTGACTATAAGCTAAATCTGACTCAAACATTGTATATAGGTGCTGCAACTACATCTTAGACTGGAAGGCAGATAAAGCATGAAGAACAGAGTTCTTGAGTCTGTGACCACTCACCAGAAGGCCTAGTGAGTAATAACAAAATGAAAAGAGAAAGGTCAGAAGGAACTACAGAGATGACTATAGCCAGAAAGTGGGCAGTGGAAAAGATACAGGAAAGATAAGAAATTGACTGGGAATAGGAAAATGGAAAGATGATAAAATAACAGAAGACAAATTAGGAAGAAACGAAAGCCAACATATGTCGAGACAAACACTCGAGGAATTGCCCAGTCTTGCCAAAGCGATCCTTCTCCTTAGTAATCTAATAACATTCACTCCCTTTTGCATAGAACTGTTGGTAGGTGTGCTGTAATAGCTATAGTATCATCGTTTCTTTCTGTAATAGAGATTAAATTCAGTACAGTGAATTAAAAAGGGGTTGAACAGCTGATGAAACAGCTGAGCTGTAAAGATAATTCTCAGATTGGGGCTACATTAGGTGTTGAAATAGCTTAATGCACTTGCCATTTGCCTCTGGAAACATAAGAACAAATCCTGGATTAGAGGATATGTGAAACAGAGCTCAACCTTATTCTCACTTTATACATATATGTGTATAAGAGTGAGAAGAAACATAAAATAGATCCAAAGGCAGTGCTAGTTTCATATCTTCAAACCCAAGAGTGACTATTTGATCTGCACTACTTTATCTTCCAGCCTACTCTAAAAGGACACATTTCCTTCTGCATTCGCCCTCCTATTACGCATAGAGAGCGTGGCTAACAGGAGCCCTGAGAAGGCATTTCGCTTCCCCCATCCCCACCATGAGAACAGCCAATCTTTGATGCCAAACAAAGTGTCCTTCTCCATGTATTTCAGTGGGATCTTCAGTTCAGGCTGCCATCCCACCTTATTTAACATACCGTTTTTTCATTCTGTTCATTAGACTATATCTGAGCACATGTGAAAGTAGACAGCTGCTCAGTCTGTCAGTCCTTCAGCAGTACTCAAATCACTGAAAACATCACTCAAGTAACATCTGAACTCAAAACTCACCTAGCTGAGAAATAAGGGCATAGTCAAGCTTTAATTTGCAGGTCACAAAAGTAAGCACTGACCTTTCTAATGGCAGGAAATGGATCTGGACTTGGGTTTGGAGTAGGGGGCAGATAGCTTTTCTTCTTCCCTCCACTCCCCCACTCCATTTTTTTCTAATCAGAATATACTATGAGTTCCAGGGCTGTCCGGATGTTTTTGTTCAAGGAGAGGCCACATTACTTACAACTGTATCAGCTTCACAGTTCCTGTAAACTAATGAATGGATTCCCAGTGCACCTGATCACAGCCAATAAAAGCTGTTCAGTGAACGACTGCAAGCAGGTGACTCAGAGCTGTAGCTGGGCTTAGATCTTGGGGATCCAAAGTTGCATTGCAACCGATTCACCAGGATATGTTTCTGCCAAGTTGCCTGGCAATTGCACGGGATTTCATGTTTCAGAAAGCTGCAATAGTAACATGATCTCTATCTATGCAGGCCACAGGAGGATTATTTTAAGAGCTGTCATCAAATGGTACAGTATCCATTGAAAGAAGGGATAGTAAAGCAGCTGCTAACACTGAGAGTTCAGTTTAAAGAACACACAAGAAACCAGCACTTTGCAGTACACAGTCTGTTCACTAGTCCCCTAGAATAAATGAACATTTGGCCGAAGCAAAACAAAAGGAAATAAAATGAGCACAGACTTCATTATCTATGAGTTATCCTCACAGCCCTGAAATCCTCTCATTTGCAAAAGGAAGTTCTCATGATTATCAGTTTCTCTTGAGATGGATTCTAGTTACTGTTATGTTGGCATCTGTGCTGCTTGCATTGAAGTTACTACAGGTTTAACAGCACTGCAGTTAAGCGCAGAACCTAGCAGTGAATACCATCCTTTTGCATATTTATGCCTATGTGGTTTGGGGATAGAAATAAATTGTCTGAGGTGAAAGCAGCACATGGCTAGGCGAGTTCATTGATGTGATCTTTGTTAAATTTGATTTCCAAATTACATTAACCACAGAAAATAATGAATATTCACAGGCTATTCTTGAAGCCACAGACAAGCCTCAGAATCAGAGTTTCACAGCTGATCACAGGGGTGCATGCTGCCATTGCTCCACACTTAGGGAACAAGAGCCGGAGGTTGGTGTAAGAGACCTCCCAAGGCGTCTTTCAACCTGAACAGTTCTGTGAACCCAGGACCAGCAGAAAACCTACTTTCCTCAAAATTTTTGTGCACATACTTGCTTGTTTCTTACACTTCTGCTCTGTATAGAGAACATTCTGAACTTGGGAAAAATTTCAAGACCAGATCTAAAAGGAAGCTTGTCAACAACTAAGTTGTATCGCTATTCCTTATCAATACTAGTTGGTTTTATACCATTTTATACTATACAGACACACACTTTTGGACATGGCCCTCGTATTCCTAATTATGGAATGCACGTTATAGTCCACACAATTTCAGGTGACTGAGGAAGAGGCTGAAGCAAGGCTCCAGACAATCCTCCCCAGAAGACCCCTCTACACAAGCAAGTGGGAGAGATGTCATAATATTCTATTCACCGATGTTTGCCCAGCTGTTACTATGCAAAACGAAAAGCAGCACAGACAAATCTAGCACTGTTCCTCAAGCGAATGCATTCATAGATGTTTGAGTTTTCATGGGACCTGCCAGAGAAGGCAGTCTGTTCAAACAAAATATGTACCTCTTCACCTGGCATATGATCCATCCCACTGGCAATACCATTTCAGTGGGTCAACCTTGCCCTCCTATAATTTTTGCAGTTCTAAGGTCCTCCCTTCAAAGATTCATTTACTTTTCAGAAAAAATCTCTGGAAAGCTGATAGAGGAAACAGGCATGGACTGAAGGTGAGAATGCTGAGCTCACTGGAAGTTTTCCTGTAAAATGCATGAGACAGAGTTTCATCCCTTGACTTTTCATAACTTCTAGAACAGTTCACCCTTGTCTTCAGTGTATGGAAGATTCAGAAATACAATTCAGTAATATGAACCGGTGAAAATTCTCAAAACATTCATTTTGAAAATCTTTGTACCTACAAAAAAAACCCAGAAAGCAAAATCAAAAAAACAATATACTTCACCTCAGTAGCTGTGCTTTGGTTGGCTCCATTTTCCAGGAGATATTTCACCACTTCAATATGATTCTCTTGAGCTGCCATATATAAAGGAGTGAAGCCATTCTGGAAAGAACACATGAGAATAAAATTGTAATGAGGAAATAGAATATACTAACATTAACAAATCCCAAATAAATATTCAGCTAAAAATGCATCTATGCCTTTTTTTAAACTGAAATGTTAATGTATATAAGTGGAACAAATTAGTATTTTCTAATTTAATGTGGTAATGTTTAATATCTTTTAAACTCACAAAACTGTATCTGCTTTCATGCTCATTCTCTTTTGACATGTATTTTAGGGTAACAATATTAATAGAGTTATTTCTCTCTGATAATGGCTCAGGGAATGTAAAGCTGACAGTAAAGTTTTATGAAAGCTGACAGGAAACCCAGAGTTTTCTCCATTTATTCCATTTACTTAACCAGAGACATCATTCCCTGAAGACCACAAAGTCCATACTTCAAGGCAAGCTGAGCAGAGATGACAAAGGTTTAACATACTACATAAAATTTTGTAATACGTAATACATTGCAAATTATCACACATAAGGAAATCAACCTTGCAAAGTAATGACTGCATTTCTGACCATACAGTAAAAGTTAGTCTATCATTTAACTATAAACATTCTTTATAATGTCCTAGAGTCCTTAAAAGAATCTGCCATGGATAATACAGTAATAATAATTTAAAAAATTCCTTCAACTTAATCAAACTACAGACAAATTATTAGAAACATAAGCCCTTTCTTGCCTTTAAAATAATTTAAATGCAAACAATAGCTGAAAAATCCTTATGAACAAAAGCCATGAAAGTGAGCTATCTCTGATTAATAACTTCCTTCTGAATACTTTCAGGATTGTTGAAAAGGCCCTAGACATTTCTTAATTACTCTGTAAATCACAGTGTAGTGTAAAATGACATAATTATCCAAATTTCTGAAAAAAATTTCCTGTCCTTGAATGGCACTCTTAGCTAGAAAATAAACCATAAACCAGACTTCAACAATGCCTTCTTTTTAATGTTGCATGGTGTCACAAGCTTGTGCATTTACCCAAACAATTAGAATTAATGCAAATATTATGATACTCTGAGCCTTGTTTCATAGACGCTAATACTACTCTTTCTAGCAAATTTGCTATAGAAGCTTTTCAATAACTTCCCAATGAAAATCTAATTTTTCAGTCACTAGATAATACATATGATTGTAGAGGTGATGTTTTGATAATTCTTCTCTGCACTTCCAAATGTGGACTGCTCAGGCAATAAATGTCATATGTTGACTTTAGCAAGGCTTTTAATTCTGCGTTGCATAATGATCTGGCATTTCCATGAACAATGTTGGAGACATATAATTAAAAAATGGCACCTAGCAGATAGTCAGCAATGGTTCACTGCCACAATAGTTGGATGTATTTTGAGCAGAGCTGCACAGGGCTCTGCCTTTGTCAGGTATTATTCAATATTCTCAGTAATGACTAGGGTGATGGAACTGAGTGCTCTTAATACTCTTACAGACAGCACTAACACCACAAAATAAGATCATAATGTGAAAGGCTCCTATTACCTTGGAGAAATGGGCCACAAATGCAATTCAGTAAGGACAAATGTCAGTTTCTACACTTTGTCAGGAATAACAGACTGTACAAATATGGAATAACTAGTTAGAGAAGAAGGTCTCAGTGGTCTACTGGAGGCCCACTACTCACTGAGGTCATTCTGTTGCAATAAAGGCAACCACTGCACAGTGATGTAAAACATTAAGAAAACATTGCAATCATCAGTGTTGCTTAGCCTAGTGAAACAAAAATTGGAAGTAAACAAGACAACAATCTTCAAATATGTAAGAGGTGTCTCCAAAGAGGAGGGGAATGATCTTTTCTACACATTCACGGTGATTCAGGAAAATAGTAATGGGCGTAAGTGATAGCAAAGGAAATTCAGGTTAGGCATTGAGAAAAGCCTCTTAACAGCAGTTAGGTAAATCTGCATCACATTTTGATGGGCAGCTCCCCTCCCTCTGAATCACCGCTAAAACTAGGCAACAAACTTGAAGCACAGACTAGGCAAACCAGCCAGCCTCTTCCTTGGCCACTTCAGGGCTGGGAGGCCAGCGAATGTAGGTGTACACTGTTCTTCTAGCTGCTCCTGAGACAACTCTTCAACAGGGGGGCGACAGTTAAGAGATTTCATCACAACATAAGATGAAAGCAAGCTTATAATCAGGAAGGTGCAGAAGGAAAGAGGAGTGCCTAGCTGAGGGAGTGAGCTGGCAGGAGTGGCAGGAGGAATTATGAACAGATTGGCTTGTCTTCTATTGTATTTAGACAGAGTAGCACAGAAAAAACTGCAGGTAGCAGAGCTGGCTCACTCTTTCAGTTTGCCTTCCCATCCTGGAAAGAAGCAAAGTGGCAACATAGTAGGTATAACTAATAGTAATTTTCCACATCCTTGACTGGTATTTTAATATTGAAATCTAATCTAATTTTTTTTAATGTGTATTATGTGCCATTTGAAAAACTCTTCTAGTATTGAATATTATATGGCTGAGTACTAGGATCATGCACACTAACAGAAATGGGTAGAATATGAGAATTTTCAAGCCAGAGTAAATCTATTTCCTCAAAAGCCTAGAATATATATATATTTTTAAATCAACTCAAGTCCCTAGTTCTGGAATAGGATCAGGACAATAGGTCCTGGATTAGGAGACCATAAGCAATACATATACGACTTTATGAACATATAGTACCAAGATGTACTAAATGTGTTTCCATGCAATCCTGAGACTGATCCAGCGAGTTTCCATCATATCAAGGAAACCCTCTTGGTGTGACATAATCATAGTTTAACTACAGCAATTGTAGGTAAGGCAATTCTTATGCATCAAATCATAGCCTTTTTCTCCTTTCTTTATAGTTTTAAACTAGTGTCCATATTTTCCTAAAAGCTGGCTTATTTTAGAAATTGCAATGGCATGATGATTTCTGTATGAAGAAGTGACTATGCCAAAAATACTGAAAAGTTTTCCCTGAATTTCTCCCCTGGCAAGGTCAAGTTTGCTTTCTCAGTTGAGAAAGCTGAAGTTATTCTCAGAAAGAATAACTGCTTTCAGAGATTCTAATTGCAATCTTCCTGACCTCAACACTTCTGGCTCTTGGCCAGAGACTCTTATTTCAGCATTCCCAATTCTACAGTTTTCCTTAGCAGTGCAGTATGCAGTAGGATTACCTGTTGGCCCTGCTGGCGCTCTTCTCATTTGTCTGCTGGACAGCAGGACATTCCTGCCTCCTCCCATTCTGCACAATTTCTCTGACAAGCTATGATGTGTGTGTCACCTATATGACAAGTTTCCCCTTTCCTCAGCTAGTCCCACAGTTAAAGAGAAATATTCACAACAACATATCCTTCCCTTCCTTTTACTTCTTCACTCTGAGATCCCCTATCCAATTCCTCATCTTTTAGTTTCAAAGACTTATATCTATATCTGCTGTCTCTGTTCTGCTTTTAAAGGTACTTCAGAGCTCTAGATCCTTGATATCTGCAGACTGAAGAAAGCAAATTTTACCTTGACTTTTGTTTCACTAACTCAAGGCATTTTCCACTGAATTCAAGACCTTCTGGTTAATGATTCTCCACAAATACACTGCAAGGATGACTGACCTCCCTCCTCTTTATTGTAGTATGTTAATTGGGATACAGTGGGCTTGCTGAGCCGCAGGAGGAAAAAAAAAACATTTATTTCAATAATTGTTCCTCCAGATTATGCCCCCCATACTGTATAAACACAGTTCAGAATTAGACCAAAAATATAAAGGTATATAAAGGTAAGTTGGAATATGAAAAAAACACTTTATTTTGCTTTTTTGGAAAGCCTGGCTCTGTTCTTCGGTTGTGTCTGTACATTTACATTTTGTGCATTATCTGTAAAAATAGAAATTAATTTTGTAATGATACATGACATCCACTTTCAGACAATGACTTCATCAGAGTACTTGTACTGAGGACAGAGCACTCAGATTTCATTATCCTCACAAATGTATACTGCAAGATATTTACTGCTATAATACAAAGTTATTATGAGTAAATAACACTAAATAGAGTGTATTTCAAACTCCATTTTTCTATTACAGTCACTGATTTACTTGCTAATTTGAGAAAATGAGTAGCTCTCATGCTTCTTCAAGCTATCAATGCAAATTGGCAAGTCTTTATATGACTCAATGTGTATCATTAAATCTTGCCCAAGCCCTAATGAAGAATACAATTTTAAAAAGCAGGCAGATTATCAGAGCACTTAGAAAACCAAACAAACTGTTATATAGCTTGGTTTAATCTTATTTTACAGCAGACTTTCAAGGAACCATATTCCTTGCATGGAGTACCAATGATGAGAACTACACATCTTCCAAACTCTAAGTAAGTAGTATCCAGTTCACTTGAATCACTAGCCTACTCACACCTGCCCATGAAGGCATAGCCTTTAATATCCATATACCTATGCTCATATATAGCTATGCACAAGCTAATGAGGAAAACAGAGAAAATAGAGATGTATTATCTCTTTCCTGAGTATGCCTCCTTTCAGATGATGCATCAGAGTTACCAAATTCTCCTATAATGAAAAATCTCATGTTGTAAATCCAAATGAACATAACTATTTTATTTTAAACTCCAGGAACTGCTTAAGACTGTATTAGAAGATCACTGAGATTACCAAAGAAGATGAGACAGCTGACATCGAATGCAATAGTTTACATACAGCAAATACTTATTTGTTATTACTCTTCAGGATATAATTACAGAATCACAGATTTGGTAAGGTTGGAAGGGACCTCTGGAGATCATCTAGTCCAACCCCCCTGCTCAAGCAGGGTCACCTACAGCAATTACGAATAATTACCAATCAGAGGGCCAACACAATCAGTAGACTGCCCAACCCAGACTAGTTGTTTCCTCTGCCTCTCAATTTTATTGCATGGGGTTTTGGTTTGGGATTTTCATGGGTCTCTTTTTCCCAGTTTTGCTTGATACTAAGTTAACGAGAAGTTATTTAGTCAAGGTTACAACTGAAGAACAAAGTAGTTAGGCTTTTTCAGTAGGACACAAAACTTTATTACACTTCCATAGCTGTATTTCTCAAGCAACATTCAGAGAAGATTCTACGCACAAAATACAGTCCATATAAAAAGTCAGTTTCTTTTGGGTTACTCTAGAGTTTCCTTAATAGGACCTGGCACTTAAACTAACCAGATCGAGGTCTTTCTGGAAGTCATTCTACCTTTCTTCCTATGCCTCCTTCTCTTACTACTGTTGTTAGAATTTCAGCCAATCCAGTCCCAAAAAACAACGGACACTAGGACTAAGGATGAGACAGGAAGAAGACAAGGATGAGATAGCTTTAGATTATTCATGAAATAACACAAGCAGATAGTAAGATCTTCTGAGTTATGTTCATGTGTTAATATAGCCTCTTACACAGTAAGATCATTGCTGGGGCCTTTAAATTCAGTAACTGTCAGGCTTTTTCTACCCTTTGAAGTATTGCATGACCTCTTGAACAAAAATGTAACTTCTTGAGTTGTATTATTATTCAGTGATTTACATTCCAGCTCCCTGGTTTTCCCATTTTTCCATAGACATTAGCACATGCAAGAAGGTAGCTCTACCTTCACCTTTAGCTGCTTCTCTTTATCTCAGTCTCCATTAACCTTCACAGGAGAGGAATAACCTCTCCAGCAAAAGCTGTTTTCCCCTCTAACAATTCAAGTAATTAATAGATTTTAATCAACTAAGTATCAACTAAGTAACAAATGCAACACTATAAACTAAGTTAAAAAATAGATCTTGAATAACGTCAAGAAATTGGTAGCAGAAGAGTTCATGAAAGAATCAACAATATCAGAATTCTGAGAAATTTGTTGCGTATTATGTGCAGCACATTATTTGCAGCCTGTCTAAAAATAAACCGTTCATAAGAGGATTTTATCTTAGCAAGAGAGATTTCTCTGCCTAAAAAGGTGAATTAAGGTGCCTATTTTGACTTTTAAAACCTTCTATTTTTTTGCTAGCCTACATCAAAATATGTAAGCGTGACATATCAGTAACTTCATAACTATGGCACATTTTTCCTCCAATGTGTCTATAGTGCCTGCTGAGCATTCAGATCAGTGCTGTTGAGATGCAACATGTACTATCCACATACTGCTTGATTTTAGCTTTGAATGTTTTACCATAGAAAGATCTATTTGTGTAAAATGTGCCATTGCCATGCTCAGAAAATGCTTTGGTGTTTGACTATATGTTCTACTCGATTGCCTCGCAGGGATTTTGATTCTGCTACCACCACAAGAAGCATGCTGAACCAACACCAGTGAAAAAAAAAACAGATTATGCCTTTGAGAAGCATAATTTTATTCCAAGTTCTTTCCTTGTTCTGATAGCAGGAATTTGTTTTAATATCTGGCTCAAACCTGGGAGACTGGTGAGGAAAGTGTGCTTGGTTCATCTCTTGTCCTGCTGGCACCCTCTGCCCTGCTGGGATGCCAATGCCCCTTCAGGGAGGAAGGTTTTGTTTTGTCTAGAGCCCATCGTATGAGACAGGCATTTAGAAAAAGCATCTTTTGGATTCATCACCAACCAGCTAAATTATATACTGTAGATGGGTGGTTTTCCAAATAAAACCTGCTAACACACTGTGGAATACTATTTCTTAAGGAGTATGCATTAATGATGAGAGCAACTTACATTTCCTGACTAGACTGTTTTCCCAGTGTTTCAACACAAGCAGAACACAGCACAATAGTATACATTCGTTCTCCTGAAATATCTTTTGCTTTCATAAAATAAAACCAGAAGGTGCTATTACATAGGACGACACACAGATTAGATGTTTGAGTTTGCAAGCCTGGAATTATTCCATGTTAATTGGTGCGTCTGTAAGGAAACAGGAGAGCTACTGGACTCCAACCTACGGTAGAATTCCCTAGCCAGCATTAGCTAATCATTTAGGCAACAACCCTTACACTCACTACATACAGGCAGAGTCTGTGGCCTGTAGAGTCCCACAGAACGTAGAGATTAAAGCTGAGAAAAAAACTCAAGAAAAAAGCTACGATTACTGGATTTAGTGAGGCTGGTGATTCTAAATTATTGGGACAAACAAACAAGTAAATGGTATTTTATTTTTCATTTGTTTGTGCTTAAGATGGCAGATCATGAAACTAATTTGTTAAAAAGAATAATTATGCAGTGACACAGAAGGCCATATATCCTTCAGCTGTCTCACTAATTCTCTAGTAATACAAATGGCATGAGTGCTTTCCACTCTATACTAATACCACTGCACTAACTATAACATCTATGGATAAATGATGTTCCTTTTCATCATTTAGAAGCCTTCTTCTGGGGAGCATATTTTACCGTAAGTCACTTTCTAGCTTATATGTCAAATTTAAAGAGCAAAGATACTATTTTAGCGGCTTCAAATATCACGATTTTCTCAAGAACAGCAAAGTAACAACAGAGCCTGAAACAAAGCCAGGCAGACATCAAGATGTTCTGTGTCTTGGAAAATATGTCATTTTTACAAAGAATGAACCTGTAATTGAAACTGTGCTAACGGAGAATAATGAAAAGTGAAAAAATTAGTCATGCAAAAGAAAAGACGACCTTGATATTAGGCATAACTTAGCACTCAAAAGCTTAGCCCAGGCAGAGTCTGGCATATGAATTCTGGACAATGTCCCAGGTTAGCATCTGGGGTTTTGCCTTCAATCCATGGTGAAGTGAAAACAATACTGAAAACAACTTATTTGATGCTTACGGTGGAGGGCTTGATGGAAGAAAACACATATATTATGTGTTTTCGCTGACACTACGTAACATCGTATAATTATATATACAATATAAAAATAAACACACATATATAAAATTTTTGTATTTATTTGCTTGTGACTCAACTACATCTACACTCTCATAAATACATGCTAATAGCATTTTCATTTCTTGATTCTCATCATCTCAGTTTGCATCAGTAAAGTAGGCTGAAATGTGGCACGTTGGTCTGGTAAACCCTTATCTTCGGATTGATACGTTGTTTTATTCCAGGCTCTTAACATTTATGAAAAAAAATACAATTTCTTTCAAGTTCTGACCTGCACCATCAATAACTGACCCTGTTATAGCACTTAAACCAAGAGACGACTGTGAATTAACAAATTGACTAAGACATATGTCGTGAGTATTTTCAGTTTGTTTTCAGTCTGTGTTGGTTAAGAAACATGTATTCCAAGATCTGATATTATCTTGCTTTGGATCACTGGAATATACTAATTAAAATCATCAAAATAAAATTTAGACGTTATAATAAAAATGGTCATTTAAGTAAAATTGAACATTGCTAGCAGCTTTTTCTACAGACAAGCATTACTGCATTACAAACAAAACGTTACTATTTCTCTCGACTGTCTAAAAAAATCTTGAAATCCAAGCAAAGTCTGATGCCATGATGTCTGTGTAGGCAGTCTGAAGATAACAGAGGTGCAAGCTGTATTGTGATACAGCACCAAAACCCATTTGATACCATGCCACTTCTTTATGGTGTTCTAAGATGCGCTCTGATACTCTTAGGCAGAACAAGGAAGATGCATTTCCCTGCCTCTTTTAGAAAGGAAAGTTGCCTCAAGAATATCACCGTTCTAGGCACAATGCAAAGCTAAAGAATACCAGCTTATAATGCAGGAAGGCCAGATTGCCATAACACCTTATATATAATAAATTCTCTAGCTAATCCTGGACAGAAATAATACAGCAGCCAGCTGAGGGGAAGTGCTTATTCTCCTCTATTCAGCGCTTGTAAAGCTGCATCCTGAGCACCATGTCCAGTTCTGGGCTTCCCCCAAGGAATCCGCGAACAAACTGGAGCAAGTCAAGTGGATGGCCACCAAGATGAGTAAAGTTGTTGGAGCATCTGATATATGCAGAAAGGCTGGGAGAACCAGGGTTTGGGGCAGCCTGAAGAAAAGGGATTGACCTTCTTGCCTTCAAGTACCTAATGGGTGCTTTTATAGAAAAGATGCAGCCAGACTCTTCTTGGAGGTGTACAGTGAAAGGATGAAAGGCAAAAGAGCCAAGAGAAGAAAAAAGAAAAAGGAGAAAGCCAAATGGTTGCACATTTCTAGATCACCATGCTGCTTCTTCTGTACACAATATTATAAACTGGGCATCCTCAAGAGTTTTTTTTTTTTTTTTTTTTTCCTTTAACTATATGATTTGGGGAACTGGAAATGACCCATGTGGTATCAACAATCGTTATTCTATGTTCATGCTTATTTTAAGAGACAGGCAGCAGAAACTTGGACTAGCTTAAGGGAGAATGAATAAGCATATCTGTCTTTTCAATCTTCTTAATATATTACCTTGGTTGCATCTTTCAAAAATCCATTGAATCCTTCAGAAGGAATTTCTTTTTTTTCCTCCAACAAAGAGATAAGACAGAGCCTGATCCTTTATTACATTAGCAATGATGAACTGCATGATCACGAACTAATGAACTGAACGGATGAACTGAAGGACTCATCCTGATATACACCAGGTTAGAATCTGGATCTCTGACTGTGCTGATATTAAAGCAGAATGCCCACTTGGTGGAATTAAAACCATTTGTCATAGTGGGGTATGAAATACTTTGCAAAATATAGTCCATTCTGAAGGTAAGAGCATCTCTGCAAACCATAGAGAGAGCAGTCTCTGGTAATGCAAACCTGGTATACCCTGAGAGAGACAAGCCCATCACTTCTCCTAGAATCATCTAAATCTTCCCTCTAGTTTGGTGGGAACACTAAATACAGGCATTCAGCAAGCTCTCTTATCACTCATGTTTGGCAAAGTATATTGGGAAAGTATATTGAGGCTGAAAATTCTGTGCTACTCTCAAGGATTTAATCTCCTAAGTAGTATAGACAGAAATACTCCAGCAGTCGTGATAGCAGCATCTCCTACTTTTTCAAACAGGAAGCAGCACCATAATAGGGACAAATGTAAATGAAAATACCTCTTGGCTAATGTGTTTACAATGAGCTTAAAGAAGCATATAAAGGAAAGGAAACCAGAGCACTTTTAAATAACAAGATCAGCTAGGGGAGGACTGATTTGTCTAATCCTTGCTTTCAGTATCTGGGTCACTTTAAATAATCAGATGATTAAAAGGTAGGCTCCTTTTGTGAGGGCCCCAAGGGAAGCACTTGTCAAAGCACAACCTTAGCAGCTTAAGGAACTCAATTTCTTCTAAACTCAACTGTAGAAATTTTAAAATTGAAGGGAAGCATTTCCTTCTTAAAAAATAGGCTCCCAGATACAATAATTCCCTTACAGTTACTGAACGAGAATGAACCATATTTCCTCTTTCGGCTTTATTTTTTCAGCTATTTCTACCTCAGTTACTTTGTATTTATCAAGTCTAAGTTCCTCATTTTAGATATCATATTATGAGGTGCAACTCTTTATTAGGCTTGTTTGGAATGGATGAAGGTCAGGATCCATTCTATAACATGTGCACCATCAGACTGTATCATTTTTATTGCAGTAGAGGATAACTTGCAGATAGACTTACATATCCGCAGTATTGCAGTAAGGATATTGTCACATTTGGCAGACTAACACTCTAGTTATCAGACATCTCTGACCCCTCTACATGAGTCAGACATTACAATAGGTCTTTAAGAGAAATTAGTAGTAGACAAACTTAATTTTCCAAGTGGAAGGATTGGACTGACTAGAACAAGTGAGGCCTTGTCCACCTGGGAAGATCAAGAATATGCCACAAAAATAGACATTAATTCAGAGAAAAATTAGAGAAAATAATTCCTGTTCTAATGCACAAGCAATAACTAAAAATAGGTTTGGAGGTAAGGAAGTGATCCAGCTGTGCAAGAAGGAAACCAATGGGCTGGGTGAAAGTGTGTGCATGTGATGAATAGCCAGTGCCACCTACCTGCTTGTGGACAATGAAACATTTCAATGGCCCCTAAGCACTTTTTTGTAATCCACCGTTTTTTGAAATTCTGAATTTTGAAATTCAGAAGTACCTAGAGGATCACCAACACAGGGGAATACATACTGCAAAAGGTCATGTCATATCATGGGATGACCTTGTCTGCTCTTTAAGGAAATACAATCAAAGTTCAAAAGAGTAGTATGGATAAAATATATTTGAAAAAGTCACAGTAAATCTGTGGTTACCCATGGTACATTATAGTTTGTACCATTTAGTCACTAGACGAGGTTTTATATATTCTCAGTGACTGCAGCATGATCAGATCTGGACATGACCAAAAATGGTCAAGTCAAGAAGAGAAACTGCAACTACAATGGATTTGTGATTTGATTAAGCCTATCTAGAACTACTCACTGAACCATAAGCAGAATCAACCAGGTGGATGTTTTAAGGATATTCATCCCATAAATGTATTTTCTCCAGTATTTATAACACCACGCAAAAGGCAACTCGAACTGAGCCAAACAATTGCAGACTTGTTGAATTCTAGGTGGAAATATGTCCAAAAGAAGCAGTAATTTCCAGATCTCTCTGGTCATTTCTGGGTTTGCCCTCATTTCAGCATTTGCCTGAAACATACTCAGGGAAGATGTCAGCTCTCAAATGATATGCACACAGGTGAAACTGGAGTCATTCAATTAGTAATCACTGCACAATTAGGCTTTTTATCAAAATAGAAATTACTTCTCTAAAAATAACAGTGATGACGTATTAGCTAGAAAGGAACACATTTTTAAAAAGATAGGAAGATGAAAAAAATAACAGCTCTGAAAGACCAACAGAAAACTGAAGGGCAAAGCATATTAATAAAAACCAAAATCCATAAAATCAAAGCCCTTGAATGCTTAATAGCCTCAGATAGCACAGATGGGTTTTGTAATCTCAGTGGCTGCAATTTGTTAATAGCATTTTCTGAGATAATTCTGTTTTTTCATCGGTCTAAGGAACTGGAAATCGGTGCAATGTTTCTGATGTTGGTTTTGGTAAGTTTTGATAAAGGGCAATGTTTTATGCACTTTAACTGAAAAAGAAAAGCAAAACAGTAAGTTGAATAAACTGGAATTGAGATTTTTTTTACCCATCAGTCTATAATCAGTGAAGAAATGTTATCATTATGGCAAATTCTTATCACTGGAAATGAGAATGACCTTGACAGATACTGAGTTCTTTAAAGAGGAAGTTATGGAGCAACTTGAATTACTTCACTGGCATTAGATCACTACCACTGAATGGCATTTAGCAGGGGCCTGAAAAAAATGAAGTGTGAAATAACAGAGATAGAAAGAGAGGATATAATATACCTTCATTATCAGCAATTGTTTCTTAAAGATTTAAGAGTGACAATGTAACATCTGTTTTTAAAAATGGAATTCAGATAAAATATAAGAAAAAGAAAATGAGCATTTCAGTCATAATTCCTTACTTTTTTGTCCAAGTTTACATTTAGTTTTGTATTTTTGTCCATTTCTAAATTTCTTAATTAACTCCTTCCCTAATAAGATTTTTTTCACTTTGTCTTTTCATCTATGATGTATTTCCTGACAGAAAATGTAGTAATTCAAGCACATTCTCTTCAGTCATTCTCTTTTTCTCTATAACTTTGTATTTTACTCTTCGCACTAGCTGTAAAGTATGCTTGTCTTTTAATCTTTACCTTTTATCATAAATCAAATGTCTATTCTTTATTAACTTGGAAGTTTCTACTTTTTCCTGTTTTTTTTTCTCCTTACTTATTTATTGTCTGTGATGCATAGCATTTGTGAGTACATCAATGCAATCTTTAGTAGAAAGGCAGCATTTATTATCCTCCTTCTATTCATGGGAAATACAGATTAAATGACTTTTCCATAGTCTCAAAAAAAGTCTCTGGTAAATCAGAATCAAGCTTTCAGAAGACTGTTCAGAACCTCGACCAAAATAATACATCCTTTCCACCCATTATCTAGGCAGTATCTGTTTAGTCATATTCAAATTCATACCACAGCTACATGAAAACATGTGCATGCACACAAAAAGTATTTAAAGTGCTGAACAGAGATATTACACCGAAGCTCATTCAACACTTACTAGGCAGAAGATAGCTCTAGGTAGTTCATTTCCTTCGCAGTGCACTAGTGCTCCCTGCTGCGGTAGTGACAATGTTCTGTCCAGATGAACGGCCCACCATGGAAATGACCTTCCATCTGAAGCTACCCCTCATGAGCAGCAGCAAGAGCCTTCGACTCCAGCCTTCTGTCACAGAAGGCCACACTGCTCCCAGGTGGGAGCCTTCTAGCCTCTGGCAGGAAGACCAGGCCAGAAAGGCTTGACATAGGAGTCTATCGGGAGCTTGAGAAGGCTCCCGTGGCCCACCTTAGCCGGTTGTTCCTGCATGGCAGCAGCAGCTGCTGCGCAGGTCTCTTTGACGAGCACTAGAGGAACTATTTGGCTATGCAGACTTTAGCTGCTGAAGCAGCTATTCTCTGTTTCTTCAGGAAAAAGGCAGAAGGCCAGAAAGGGGAAAAAGAAATCTCCCAGTCAGATGATATCTTACTTGTATGGGGCCTTTTTTTTTTATCTATTTACAATATCAACCAGCAGCTACAGAAAAAACTGGTTAGACAACAGAAACTGAAGTGCCAGCATATAACTGTGCATTATATTCATCCAGAAACACGACAAGAATCTGAACTAGGAGTTTCTTTAACATCTGCGTGGTCTCTGCTGGTCTAAGCTGATATCTGACACTAAGGCCTGGGTGAAGTAAACAGGGACTAGGACCCTCTAGAATGGATTACAAGAAGGCAAGAACTAGGAGAACAAGGCGAGATTGAGTTAGAAATCACATAACTAGCCATGACAGACCGTTTTTTGCCAGAGCTTGCATGCGTGGTGCTGCTAAGAGATATTCCCAAGAGTGTTTAGGTGTAGAGGCAGCTGGGGGACTGACTCCCAATTAAGCCCTCCTTCCCTGAGCAGAGCAGTGTTGCAAAACGCCATGAAATGCCTGCATGCACACAGCAGACAGCTGACACCCCCATTATTCTGAATACTTTAACTCCTATCATGTAAATATAGATTTCCATGGACAGGATGTAAGAGCTTATGCCAGGTTGCTCACTGTCATGTTCTGAATCTACGCGTTGTTCTCTACTGAGTCAATCCCACTTGGACGACAATTCAAGCAGCAAATAAATGCCTGTTAATAGGCCTCTGTACAGTACACAGAACATTCAATGCTAACAATAAATGTGTTTAAAACTAGAATAGCAGATAAAATAGTAACAGTGAAACCAATTTCTGATTTTGGCAGGATTATTTTTCATACTTAGAAAACATTATTTCTTTTTCCAACATAAGGAAAGGCCTTCATGCAGGCTTTTTTGAGGGATAATGCTTCAGGAAAGTAACATTTTTATGACGATTTCTCTTACCACTGTCAAACCCTAACATTTAAGACATCACTTCATCTTCTTATATAGATGAAGAAGCTGAAAAATGTATGCAGAAATTATCCAATTAGGACATTATGAAAGGCGTTTGCTAAATTTTTGAGCAATGGAATTACAGCATTCCTTAGCTTAAATTAAATGCAAGTAAAGCATGGGGAGTAACAGACCCATTTTTGTCCTGAGAGCACTCTTTAGCACAGCCTTTGAGGCAGAAAGCATAATAATAACAACAAGATGAAATCTTGGACTCAAGGCAGCTTAAACATCTTTTCAATTTCTCTGTCTTAAAATATAAAAAAGGCATAGAGGCACCTGTCCATTTTGTAGTTAGTTCATTCTGCTGATTCATCTAGTGCACTCTATTTACTTTACCCTGCCCATCACATATTTGTCGTCTTCTATTTAGCTTACATTGTCCACCACGTATTTGTGGCATCAAACTGCATAAAGTCCCCAGCTTCCATGTCTACACAAGGAAAATGTTAAGCTAGTCGGATTTGGGGTGGACACATCCTTTCACAAGCTTGGCAGTGCTCCTAGCAATTAGGGAATACTCTACAGAATAGGGCCAAGAAAAGCACCTTACACAGGCCCGGCTATGCTTCCTGAAATTCTCTTCTGTCAAGGTAGTTCCTAGCTGATTTCTCTTTTCTTGTTCTGCTCAAATATCCCAGGAAAAAAATGAGATAAAAGCCCATTATATTGCCCACAGACAGTAAGTGCTAGAAAATTTAATCTGAAACTAATCTGCCCTTGAAGCAAGACTTGTGTTTCTCGTTGTCTTAGTTTATACCATTACTGCACAAATGGTATTTGTAGGCATCAAATGATGCATCCAGATTCAATATGAACAGTGTTAGTTAGCTTGATTTGCTTCTGAGATTGTCATAAGCTGACTACACGCTTCAGAAAGATCTTGTTTGAATGAAGAGGGCAGTTTCTTTATCACATAGTAGATTCTCATCTATACCATCTGCTCAGTTCTCCATAGCTACAGACAGTTGCCACAGTTAAGAAGGTAGCATTTACAAATAGTAACCAAATCATTTATTTGATAAATTGTTTCTAATCCTAAATACAGGAAGTAACTCATATCTCCAGTATATGCAGTCATAATGTGTTAAATTGCTATATGGTGCTAACAGGTGTGTCTACTTGGGAAAGCAGAGGAAATAGGGGTAGTTAGCTCCAAGTAAACCATCGTCTAGTTGGTTTGCTGTCTGCTGTTCTGTGCAAGTCTAGCCCACGTTGTTTACTGGTCTGAAATCACGGCAGGGAGAAAGCTGCCGCTACTGCCTTGCCAAATTGAAGAGAAAAGATTCTCTTCAAAGCAATGGCTATAGGTCAGTCTTTGCAACATCACCACCAAGTTCTCTGGTACATTTGGGGAGAACAGAAAAACTTCATGTCAAAGGAAATAAGGGAGCTCTTTTTACAGTTGGTTTGGCTGTCAGGACAAGGTGAATTCCCCAAGATCAAATGTACATTCCAGCCTTTGATGCAAATTCTTTTTGATCACATAAAGAATGAGTTCAGAAGCCTACAGTAAGTTGTCTGCAAATTTTAAAATCAACAAATAACCATGAAAAGCAATTTTATAAATCAAATATTTGATAAATTTTCTTAACACTCATCAAATTCAAGACAAACACATGATGTAACATTTCTACACTTAACATAATTTTTGAAACTACTAATATTAAAGTCTACTAGGAAGAAGTGTTCTTAGAGATTTCAACCAACACAATGCAAGCTGTATATCATACTGGTACATAACGACTTCAATTTGTCACTTATTTTTACTTAACTTACATTCCAGCAAATGTCATCTAAGCCTCAATTTGGCTGATTTGTCAGGGCTGGCATTAAAGAAAAGGTTTGGAATTACTCCCTAATTTATCAGATATATTTTTTAAAACGAAAATAGCATCATACCTGAGATTGTGCATTGATATTGGCTCCTTCCTTAACCAGAACTTTGACAACTTCAGCCTGTCCTGCTAGTGATGCAATGTGCAGGGCTGTATTCCCTTTCTGTTACAGGGAGGTAAAAAAGAGAGACAATAATTTTCTTAATGAATCACTTCAACCAGCAGTTCTTTATAATACCCAGCATGCAGGCCTTCATTTTTCTGAGGACAGTTTTACTTTACAGTTCCATGAGGTTCCATAAACATCCTATGGAATAGAATCGATAACTGCAGCAATGAAGATTTCTTGAGTTGTTGTGTAAAGTCTACTAGGTAGAAGCGTTCTTAGAGATTTCAATCAATACAATGCAAACTAACATCCCAACCTAACTTTTGAGTGAGATTTTGGAATTTGATTGGGGCATGGAACAAAGTTACATGTCAAGTTTAACATGAGCTAACAGGTTTTTGTCTTCAGCTCCAGATATCATGCCCTGTAGAAAGTAGCAGAAATCTAGGAGTCCTAAAATTCAAAGCAAAGTGAAATTTCCTAGTATAAGACTTAAAAGGAAAATCTGAGTATTAAGGAGCAAAACACAACTCCTTAAAGGTGAAAGAAAACCAGAATTTTTCCCTTTCCTCTAATTGGCATAAAATTAAAATGCACAGTTTTGAAAGTTCTTAATTACTCATCTATAAACAGAACTAGAAGTACAAGAGAAGCATATGCAAAAAAAAAGGGGGGGGGAGAGCTGCTCATACTCACGAATGGCCAATTTTGATTAGTACAAGAAGCAACACGACACTAAAGAGAGTCCTTCTTGACCTTTGGATGGGGTTGCAGGTAGGTTAGGAAAATGTAGATGAAGTGCTCAATTAAAACCACAAAGAGCAACAGTGAGACCACTGCTTTTGTAAGAGGCTTACAATTTTTCAGACCAGCCTCTCAACCCCAGATACACCATCTAAAATGGCTTTATTAAATAATCAAGCCCAGGTGCCTGAAGACTCATAAAAATGAAACAAAATTCCAGAGTCCCACCTGGAAGCTGGTGGTTCTATGAAAAGCTTCACTGTGGGGTGAATTAAAGATATTTTCGAAGGGGAAAACCTCATTTTCCCATTAGTAAAAGAAACCACAAGTGGAGCAAGAAGCTCGTTGAGCTGAGGGCCAAGCGTTAACCTGGAGGGAGATCCCAGACATCTGGCCCCACAGAACAGAGAGGTGGGAACCGAACACAAAGGCTGGGCCCAGCCAGGCTGCCTAGAGAACAGAGCAGCAGCCACCAACGCCAGGACTAAAAGGAGGAACTGCTGGGGCTGACTGCAACCTCCATTTCCCCAGTCCCACCATGGGCTGGGCAAAGACACTAGACATAGGTCAAGCCGACAAAGCTAGCCCATCACAAAGACTCTGCCAGCAATGGGACAAGTGACATGCTGATTGAATGTTTCAGACACCCTTGTGTGTGCCTGTGTTTGGAATAGCGGCAGGCAAAACGTATCACCCTTCAGGTTTTTTCCATTGGGTCCGTAAGTGAAAGGGCTCTGGGCAGGATACAATCACTTATCTATTTTTGCAGATTTGAAATAAGTCTACTATTTTGAGCTATATTCAGCCTTGCTGTAATTAGGAACTGTCACTGGAAACAATGAAATATTTGGCATTGCTAAAACTTTTTAACGCTCTCCCTGTGAACAGATTGCATAAACAATAATCTTTCCCTTTTAGTTTACTACCGATGAGCCTCAGCAAATGACATAGGCTCACAGACCATAATAGAAGTAACATTTTAAATACCAAAGGTGTATTTATCTTATTATCTTATTTGTACTTCTTTTTTTCTAAATTTCTCCCATTTATTTCACTTTTTCTTTCGTGCATAAACTTAGCGATAAGCATAAATTACCTTAGTGGCAGAATCCACAGCTGACCCTCTTTCCAATAATTCTTGTACCAGTCCCACATGCCCTTCTTTAGCAGCCAGGTGCAGAGCATTGAGTCCATTCTGTAAGCACAAGGGCCATATCAGTTACAAATATCAGTTCTGAAGATACGCATTCCCACCTCACCCTGGTATAAGAAGATTAGTAGCTGGGTTACTATTACATGTTAGCTCTCTGTCTAAATAAGTCAGATATTTTGGACTTTGCTAGTTGAGCCAAGGCACTGCGTGACAAAGCTTCTCCGATAACATTTTTCTCATAGCAACAAAGACATCAAAACAAACTGTATTCTGCAACAAGCAAATAACCATAAGAAATTTCTTCCTTTTTGATGGTTTCGCACTTCCCCAGGCTATCACGGATATCACCATGAAGCCATTATTTCAAGATTTGTGTGCATAGCTAACTTCTATTTACTGTAATCTCATCTACCCTAGTGACATATTATCATCATAGAAAAATCATAGGACTTAGCCAAATTTACACAGGACATGTCTAGTGAATTAGGGTGATGTGAAGCCTAGACTCTTTTCCTTTCTTCTGGGACAGCTAATATCAACCAGAAGACCACTAGCACAAGTAGAGCAAACTATTTGTTGATCATGAATAGTTTGTAAACCATCCATAAAGTGGTTATAACAACTACTGACTTAATACAAACGTAAATGGTTTCTGATGAACAAGTCTCCACTAAACTTTGAGTTTTTGTAACCTCTTTCTTAAAGGAAAAAGAAATAATGAAAAATGAGCTAGGATTTTCAAAAAATGAAAAAAAAAAAAAAAAAAAAGATGAAGAAATTAGACAGCCAAATCCTTTTCCCATTAAATGGAATAGGACACTTTATCTTATAAATTCCAGTCATAGAAATTGTGCATCTTCCTCTTCTTTTTATCCCTATTCCACTGAAGGTAAAACAGAAAATGACACTCCATTGTAACTGAATTGCCAACCTATTTTTCACAATCCCACGGTATTTTTCACAGTACTTCAGGCAAGTGACAGCAACAGATACTGCCAGTGCCCTCAGGCATTCTGCTGTTTTGCCATATTGCAAGCATCATAAATAATGCTCAGGTATCTGAATGTGTGTGTGTGTGATATATACATATACACACACACACACATATATATACACACATATATATAAAAGCACCAAGCTTAGCACTGCATAATTTTTATCATTTTACTAGTCTCTAAGCAGTTCACAGTCACTTGAATTATGTAATGAACAAGCAGCTTTCTGGCCTTTTGTTTGTCCGTCCTCATAGGCAGTTCAAGCTTGCAATTCCCAGTGGATTTTAAAGCACTTAGCACTTCGCAGGAGACATTTAATGGGAGTAGGTCCAATGGCTACAGACACAGCAATCCAAATTCATTTCTGAAGTAACTCCATTTAATTCTGCATTTATGTAAGCAACACAGATATACTTTGTGGTCAAAATCAGCAGTGCAACTCCGAGAAAAGCAAAGAAACTGAAGGAAGGATATATTCACATGGTGCCAAAAGAAAATACTCTAAGCAGCCTGGAAGCTAGGAAATGCCAATGAGAAATGTGGTTTCAAAGTCCGTTACGCAGGTGAAGCAGCAGTAACCAGATTCTTCCTCTCCTAGGGGCGCCCTCCCACCGCGGAGCTGCAGAACCCAGGGCGGGCAGCAGAGCCATGCTCCTGATCCAAAACCCATTTTTAGCCAAAATCATGTGGTGAGGTTGGCCATATTCATCATGATGTGTAACGCTGTACATGTCAGGGAGATTTCTGCAACATCCCAGCCAGCTCTAATCTTGTTTCTCAATCTCTGCTGCATATTACATGACCATAATTACTACCTAGAGTGGTTCAAAGTTTTGAAATAGTATTTTGTGAGGAAAAACACAGCTTTCTCCTTGTTTGAGAAGAAAGAACTATTCACATATCTAATCTCCTAGATCAGTCATCAGCACTTTCTCTAAGAGAGTATGAACAGTAAGTTTTAATTCCCTATGGTTGTACACAACTGATGTATTTCTGCAAAGTGTATTAACGTTTTTCACTCTTTTTGAGCACACAGAAGTCCACAGGCAACAGCACAAAACTGAAATATTGGATGTGAGGAGGACAGCATGCCTGCAAAGTGCAATGTCCCTACATAAATTGTGTGTGCACACACACACACACCTGAAGAACAAGCTTTTTTTTTAGTCTAGCATGTGGCAGAATATGAGGAAAGCAAGGCTTGTCTCAGGGCTAGAACAGTAGCAACCTCTTAAAATATTTGTACTTACGGCTTTAAAATATGTATCTAATGACACCCCATTAAACAGAAGAAGCTAATATGCAGCATAGATTTGGTGATTTTTTTATGATATGGGATTTTTATCAAATTCATTAAAATATATGCAAAATTAATACAGAGGTTCAGTAAAAAGAATTACTAAAAGAAATTACAGCCTAAATGCAACTCTTACTATACACATTCAAATATTGTAACTATACATATTTTCTCTTATCTTTTAAAGTGAAATAGCAAATGCAAGCATTGTACTTTAAATGTTCAGGGCCAGCACAAGTGCAGCCTTAAAGCAAGCTTTGCTACTCCGTGTTCAGAAAGCTGCAATTATTTCCCAACCCACCAGGCTGATTCCTGCTACATATGATGATGGAGGTTCAGATGAAATCAGTGCCAACTCCCCCAGTCCTGCCAATTGAACTCTTGTATATTAGAGCGACAACAGTTTCTGATGCTTCCCTTCTCTCTCACATCCCTCTACCAAGAAGTTATGGGTGGGGGGGAGATTAATTTTCTGCTAAGTAAAAACATACAGCATTTGGACTGCTGTTCCTCACAAAGCACGCATATACCATAATGTTTCTCTAAGAGGCTCGCTTGCAATTCTAACACACTCAACAGCCTTATAAGCTTAGTTGTTCAAGTGTTTCCTGCAGAGACCTATTTCCTCAGTTCTTTTTCTCCTGGGCTACTGAGCTAGCGGTTTCAGCACTTCACATCCCATGGATTGCTAGAACACACATACCACTACTGCTCACAGCACTTCCTATACTATCTACATACATACATATCTACCTACATACTTTCACTATACCAGAAAAGCACACAAATTTCTTGTAAAGTCCTAGAAATCACAAACCTTTTCCAATTTCAATCGCTTTTCTCGTAAGATTGGCACAAAGTCTCATTACTGATGTCTGAAAATTACCCAAGGAGGTCCAAGGCACATTTGCCTTTGAATTAAATGCAGAACTGCATCCTTACAGACTACAAGTTCCTTAAGCCACTGCCTAGCACATTGTGAATGCTACTAAGCCATTTATTCCTTCCGGCCCACCACTCAGGCTGCTGTTACCTCGAACAGCTTCAGTGGCTTATACTGGTCCTGCCTTCCCCTGTCATGCCAAAGCAAACCGCGACCCCACAGAAAGGCAATCTCTTGGCAGAGTATCAGCTCAATCTACCATTCCAAGGACACTAAGTCGGAGAAGGCTGCACTGCCACCAGAAGAAACAGTTTGGCTTCTACTGACCCCTCCTCAACTATTTTCTATCCCCAGCCACCCTTCAGCCAGGGTTTCCTGCAGATTAGGTCCCTGAAGAGTTCAGTACGAGGCTACGCAAATGCTTCTGCCAACACAGGAGACAGTACTGCATGGATGGCGTGACCAAGAGGCTAGAGCAAGGCCAGGATCACTTCTTCTGTAGCAGTGCTGACTTATGCCAGCTTAAAAAAGCTTGACAAAATACAGCCCAAGCAGATGTTCAGCATTACTGTAGCTCCAGTGACAAACTGCAGACAAAAGTTGCAATATGAGCACACCACGAGCTTTTTCACACTCCTGTCTGCGCTTAGCTGTGACAGGTATAGATGGACACCTGTCAGCCCTAGAAGCTTTAGTCATCTTCTGCTGATGAGAGTTACTGAGAAGTATAAAACAATACAGGAAATGCATAGGTGGGGAAAGGAAAGTATTTGAAAGAAGTGAGAAAAACTTCTTCATGCAAGTGAATTGAACTTCTTCATGCATTGAATTGAACTAAGGGTATATATTGACCTTTACACAAAAACCTCATTATTTCTGTGAAATAGAATGATTTTGTTAATATTTTTAATTCTTTGAAGTTTATTTTAGTTTGAAGGTATTCATTAAGGACTTAAGATCTTTGAGGACATTTGGAAGCAAAAATGTAGATCAATAGAGTTAATCCGCTTCTTTTCTTTGTGCTAAAAGAGTCTCAACACTTGTAACTGTACTGACTCCGATGGAAGCTGGAGTGCAACACTTTCCAAATGCCTGAGTTTCTAGTTACTCTTGCCTTTGCCACACAAGAGTGGGAGTGTTAGCTGCTTTCCATTTGGACCAAATCAGGCAGTAATTAGTAGATGGTCTTACATCTCACTGTAACTCAAGCAACAAGGACACCAACCACATTATAACAAAACTAACAAAACGAAAGCAAAAGCCAAACAGTTCTAAGACAGCTTCCAAAATATCTTCTATTTGGGTCCCGTTCTGAAACGGCATTTTGCTGAAAAAATAAAAATGCATATACAAGGTTTCATTTCTGAAAAAGTACAGAGATTGCTCACTCTAAAATAAAACATATTTCCTGTGCTTTCCCTGCTAGGCAGCTAGGGCACAACCACATAGCTACCCCACTCAATTCCCCTGAAGGAAGGAAGACTCCCCAGGTTGCAGAAAGAGCTGCCATGCTTCATTCCCTGTTTCCTACCCTCCCACTCCTAATAAAAATCACAGGACACCAGTAATCACAGCAATCTGAGGGTTGCCAACTGAACTCACTTTAGGCAGCTCTGTGAGGAATTTAATATGAAACCAAAATACAAGAAGCTGAAATGACTATACATGCTTAAAGGAACAATGAAGGTTAACAAATTGTGCTCCGTAGCTCTATGTCAGATGCCTGTCACCGTTCTTCTTTGTACTTGTAGAGTCCCAGTGCCAGAGAGTAGTCAATGTCTTCAGGAAAACAGATTATCTAATACATACAGAAGAGTTTTCCCTGTTTTCCAGGGACTGAGACAATTCAGACTAGACATTAATATTATTCATAGATCTGAAAGGGCTACTTCAGCATTTTCTGCTTTGTACTATTTGCCAAAAGCTCAAAATATTCCATATAATCTAGAAAATTCCTGAGTTAACTCAGCCTAGACATCAGGTAAAATTAGTAATTTTATTAAATCACGTTGATGTGGGATTCTTTTTGCACACTGGTCAACCTTTTTTTTTTTTTTTTTTTACCCTAATATGTGCCAGTATAAATCTGCTTTGATACTGACAACAGGACAAAATCACAGAATGTGAAAGTTGGTGGTGTTGTACCATCCAGGAGCAACTCTGTTTCAAGCAGCCGAGAAATTAAGCAGTGTCTGTTCTGAAGTTTTCGTTTATCTGATTCAGATTTCATCTATAAAACGTCATTGGAAAAAGAAGTCCCTGCTTTGTATGATATTTTTAAGATGCTCTTATGAAAGAGGAGCATCCTACAGAAGATGACTCTGCAGCAACCCTAATCATAGAGTATTCCTCACACAGTAAGAGAGAGGATATGAACTTTGAGGAAAAAAAAATAATAAATGTTTCCAAGGGATTATCATACTAACTGTGCTCTGTCTGGTGGAAGATCCTCCTTGTGAATATTGCAGTTTATTATCAAGACTAAAATTTGCTGGGTCTATTTGAAAATATTTATGAAAAGTACTTTTCAGATACGAGTATCAGAACTTGCACTCTCCTAATTGTGTGAACTTGACAAACTTGAAGTTTGTCGAGTTCTGTCCCATATAACACATTTTTTTCTTCGCAGTAAGTTCTTTAAAGGAAACTTTCTTCTAACCAGTAAGACAAGATCTTTTTTTCTGTATGCTTTCAATAAGCAGAGCATGGAAAGCCCCAGGTTTTCTCCTGCTCTTCATTAATTCCTTGGCACAGACAGCAACAGAACATTTCTCACTTGAATACTCTAACTTCCACTTGACACATGACTGCTTTAATCATCTGCAGCCTTTCTTCAGCAGTGAAGATAATGCCTCAAAATATTTTAGATTATTTCATTTCTTATTCTTCTATTCTTTTTTTTACAAAAATAAAGTGGCCACAATTATGGGGTTTTTTAATTAGTTTTGACATTTTGCCATCAATCATAGCTGAACAGTCTTGAACAGTCTCTAAAGTAAAAAAAAAAAAAAAAAAAAAAAAAAAAAGAACCTTCAGACTTTTTCTAGTCTGAATGTCAGCATGGAATTATCAGGAAAGGAACAAGACATTTTACTGAGGCTTTCTTGGTGGTATCAGGACGTTTCAGTCACTGTATAAAGATAACATTTCGATGGCATAAAGCTTCATTTCAGGAAAATCACTGCACTTAGGTACATACTTAAACAGAATTTAAGTGCACCTTTAAAATTGAACATGTAGTTAATGGTTTTCTAAAGAATGCAGGACCTAAAGATCACGAGAAAACAATGTAATGATGAAGCTCTAGTCCTAAACACCCTCCATTCCTATGCTGGGGCTGGGTATTTCTGTGCACCTGCGCTCTAGGTGCACGCAGTACAGCACAGCTCACATCCATGCAGTCCGCACTAGTTCTCCCTAGAACAGCGTAGCCACCCCACACCACGCACCACCTGCCTGTGGTCTCCTCCTGGTCTCATGTGGTGTACCAGGCCCCAAAGATACAGCCTGTATGCGTGTGTGTATGTGCCTATTTTCTATCAGGTCAAAGTACCTGAAAAAACATGAATTCTGCACCACAGGCTATCAAAGAAGAGGATATTCTTTTAGCATGATACTATGACTAATCTGTGCTCATCATGGGGCACAACCTGACCAGGGTTTGCCAGAATAGTACTGGAAAACTACATGGAATAAATGAGGCCCTAGTGCACCCTCCTTCCTGCTGCCCAGAGCGAGCAGCCCCTGGACTAAACCATCCCCCTGACTGCTCACAAGTTTCAGCTCGGAGCAAACTAGCTGCTTACACTATAAGGAGCCTGAGATACATACATACGCATATGGCATAGATGATTAGCAAACCAGGATTCAGGAGTGAAACTGGGGAGATAAGCTATGTAACAACACAGACACATTTGCTATGTTCCCAAATACATCCTAAACACAGGAGTTTTTCTTATAAATTAGTTACGTGCAGGGATATGAGTGTATAATTGGAGGCAAGGGGTGCCACACCAAAGGTATTTCATTAATAGCAGTCCTTCCCTGAACCTTCGCTACGAGATAGGACAGTCAAACGACGTCAGGAACAGTTCCCAGCCTTTTCCTGTGCTCCCAAACTCTCCCCAAATATCTTCATCTCTTTTCCAGGTGAACTCTCCCTTTTCACAGCTCTTCCAGTGTTGGGATCAAACAGAATAAACCGCGCTGTAAACAAGCAGAACCTGATGCTGCAGTCTATGAAAGAAATAGAAGCCTCAAGGCATAATTAAGATCGTGCCCTGAAATTTTAGTCCATCTCATAAGGTCTTAGTTACCAGAGCTATGTGAAATTTCTTTTGAACAATTTACTGATTTTGATGTTGTCTATCAGCAATTTTCAAGCAATTTTACTTCCTCCTTGCAAACTCATACACATTGTCCAGTTAGTGGTGATTTTGATCAAATCTGGCTAAGCCAGATTTTAGCACAAAGTTGGACACAATACAGCCTTGGCATTCAAATCCCCATTCAAAGAAATGCCATTGGCTTCACTAGAACATCAAGAGATCTTGCAGGACTGATGCAAACATTTATTTTAAGTCTTACTTGACTACTACTGTCAAATTTAATAAGTGTTGCAAACTTATGTCTCTAGACTATGAAGCAAAAGTAATTAGATTTATGCAACAGATCTATGAAAGAGCCACATCATACTACATTACATCAGATCAATGGAGAAACTTTAACAGTGTAATAACAATGTACTTCTACAGCCATAATAATTTTTCTGAAAGAGAAAGTAATACCTTAAGCAGCAAAGTTAACTACATTTTAATACCATTATGCAAAACATTTTATATTGAAGATTGACTACTATCATAGAACATTTAAATTTGCAGTTTTCTGAAACTGTTTATTTAAAAAGTATAAAAAAGTTATTACTTTCTAACTATGTAAGGTTAATAGAATTGCATTGCTCATTATCATCTGACTAGAGATGCCGCGACTGAGCCACAAGACTTTTATCTGCTTCGACCCAAGTTAGTTAGTCAGCTAAAAATACCACTCACCAAATGTTTATTTACAGGCTGAGATCTCTCAAAAATAGCATGGGAAACCTCAGACTTCCGCACCTTGGGTCACTGGGGATCAGGTGCTTCGGGTGGGATGGTGTGCTTAAATGCTAAGGAAAATGAACCAACTAACCCTACTGCTTTCAGGGCAATAAAGTGATACACGCAGCTCCTATAATGCTTAGACTGTCTAGCGCACTCTCGACAACATGAGCGTACATTTTGTAATTGGATTTCGATCTCTCTCCTGCTGGAACAGTTACTTGCTGGTTCCAGGAGCTGCTCCTGTGGGAGGAGAGGGGCACCGCGCAGCACTCACCCTCCTGCTGCTTCCTTCAAACTTCAAAACTCTCCTGGCATGAAGAAGTGTTTTAGAAGACACGGAAAATACCTGAGGTCATGCCCTGACTCTACAGTCATAAAAAATTCCTTCCAAATTTTTCTGAAGGCCGAGACAGACGCTGAGAATTCAAAAAGCCAAAGAATCAAGCAAGTCTTCATTAGAACAAAACCACTGAAGTCCAAGGTGCACCAGAAATGCAAAACAGACTGGATAAATAAGTGCAGAGCTGTTCCGTACATTAAAAGGACAAATACACTAGAGAGGAAAAAAATGCAACTAGTGCAGAGAATAACACAAATACATCAGAGAGAGAAAAACATGCAAAAATAATACTTTTGAAAAACTTACTGCTACTCTTTCTGCCCTGCCTAGTAATTCTATTACAAAGGGTTTTTTTAAAGCAATTTACCAGTCATTTCCATACTGGTGGCTTATCTTAAAAATCTGAATAGTGATCACAAGAGATAAGACAACATAGGTGTTTCCTCGATGCAAACACTAAATTAATATCTTTGACTCCATTGGGTTTAGCTAAAGCTTCATTTTTTCCACTATCTAGTACCAGTGTATTCCATCTCCGCACATTTCCTAAAGGTCAGAGCAGCTCCAAACGTCATACATGTGAAAAATACTCTGCCAAAAAAACAAGTGTTCTTGATTAAATCAGAACATAAAGGTGGTATGAATAACGGGGGATTTGATTCACAATAGAATTGTCTTTCTCTTTTTCATTACAGCACATACTTTCCACCATTTTTCTGTGTTTAAGTTATTTTAGTGATACTTAGATGATACTTTTTACCAGGAAACAGAAAAAAAATAATTTTTGTACTGTATAGAGTACTGTGTATATGCAAATCATATTTGGTTTCTAAAATGTGTTTACTAAAACATTAACTGAATGATCTGAATTAAAATGCATGTTAACAAAATCCACAGATAACGTGCAAATTTATCAATTTATTTGGCTAACATCTGCTCCTTTTGGTATAAATTACTGAACTGCTATCCCATTCCCCCAGCATTCACATTATTTTAATAAGCAACCCAAGCAATAAAAAAAAAATGAAAAGCAAGCATAAAACTGAAAACACAGACCATGTTTATTTATGCTAAAGAAATGTATGCCAACATATTGCAATAGGGCCCAGATAATTCTTTCAGAATAGCCAAAATTCTACTTTTTTTTCAAAATTCAAATCTGTAAGGTTTTTTTAAGTTATTGCTATCATAAGATCAATAAGAAAGAGTCTTGGAATAGAACCCTTGCTCTAGATATGACAGAAACGCCAGACTCTAAAAATGTCCTTGTGTTATGGAGCTTAAACATAACAGTAAATGTGTAATAGTAAATAAATGAATATGAAAAGAAATGATCTCTATAAGAAACTTCGTTAGGTAATTAAAGAACGTTTTGCAACTTAGTTTTTAAACCTACTCAAACCCTACTACAGCCATCCTTGCAAACTGCTGTTTGAAATATATTGTCTCTATCAGCTTCTCTTTTCCTACGCCTTCAAGCACACCTCACTTCAAAATTCCAAAGCAACATTTTCACAGCTATGCACAAGGACACCAGGTTTTATATAGGGCTTTCAACTTCTTCCTTGGCTCTGCCAACACTACCGACCTACGCTGTCCTTTAGACAAATGCTTGCAATAAGACATTTTGAACTTTCGATTATACTGTCCCTACACCTGTGAGGATACCAGAAAGGATGCCTTCAAAACAGCTACAAACTGAGAGCTGGCATGCTGCGAAATTTATTAATCGTCACAGCCTTCTCACTGCCATCATCTGCTCATCTGTCAAGCTGTTGTAGCACCTCTTGCTTCTCAAGCCATATTTAGAACACAAGCTCTTCGGAGAAAGGATTGTCTTTCATTAAAACGGCAAGTGTCTATTATGTGCAGACCCATGCCTTGTTGCAATTAATAAATAGCAATGTCTAAGAGAGCAAAGAATATGAGTATTGGCAGACAGTTTTTCAGACAAATAGAAGAATGACAGACCATCAGTATGGGAATAAAAACTGAATGACTAGTGGGCACATCAGGCTTAGCCTTCCTTACGAAGCGACTGTTCGGATAGGAAGTTCAATTGCATTCTGTCACAGCAATACAAAACCAAGAAGCGCTGGAGAGAGTGGGCTGGACTTGGCAGAAGACAGCTGTAGCAGTGTGACACCTGAAAAGCCACCCTCTGCAAAGAAACTCAGCAGAAATTCTGAGAACTCTCAGCTCGACATCAAGGCATATTTTACTGTATTTTTTTTACCTGCATCCAAAGGATACTATATAATAATTCTCTTAGCTAGAACATAAATTTTATCATGGCTTGAGTATTTTGACGAATACAGCTATATTTAGTGCTCTTGGTTTCAAACAATACTGGAACTCCACAACAGCAAGTCCATTACGGTTGGTCTATCAAAGCATAACTTAAGATTTGAATACAGATACTTCATTACTTTATATACCCAAATCTGCAAGAAGATCCCCCAAAGCCTTATATACAGCTTTACTAAAAGCAATACAGAAATTTTTCAGGCACTATCACCTCCTATAGGTGCCATTGATGAACAAGTCTGAAAACACATCTTGAATAAATCAAAACATCTGTATGAAACATTCTAGCCTTAAAAACCTGAGGGAAGGTCTTTGGAGTTCACTGCTGCAAACTTCTGCCCTTCAAATATCTTACCTGATTACATGTGTTAATGTCTATTCCACTTTTCAGGTATTCCACTACTTTGTCCAGATTGCCAGCTCTTGCAGCTCGGAGAAAGCTGGCATTGCTGTCAGACTGTAAAAAGATAAGAAAAAAAAAAAATCTTATTAGTTCCCGGTTGAAAGAAACCACAACTTCTTCGCAGTCAAAGGTTTCCACGTTTGATGCTGCAGAAACATAAAATTTGTGAAGAAAACTAGCTTTGCATTGTATCTCCACTAATTAATATATACATACAAGGCAACATTGGCACAAAAGAACTATAGATCTGCCAGGCCAAGCAAAAATTGTCCAATAATTGCTCAAGTTCAAAAAAGCAAGCAAGGGCAAAGAGAAGAGAGAAGTCATAGTAATTAGTATTAATAACGATGGAAAGAAAGTAAATGCATTGACTTACTAGCAAGAGTTTTATGCTTTTTATATATGTACTTGAAGCTTCCCCGAAGCTTGAATTCCTACTTGCACAGTTACATGACTATGTTCATGCACACACAACAGTGCCGAGTTACACAGAACTGAGACAGACATCCAAGAGCAAAGTAGTCCTGGGGATCTATTTTATCAGCTGTGACAGAAAAGTGGTGCATGAAAAAGGAAACAATAAAACCCAAAAAACTAGGCAGCACTGCAACTGCTGTTAACCCTACAACCAAGCGGATGAAGTACTCAAGTCTGAGTATTTAAATCCAGGATAACGTTGCAAACACGCTCACTTCTAAACTGCTTGTACTCGCATATTCACATTTAAAGCCCCGTTAGCATTTATGGGTAGAATAAGGAAAGAAAAAATCTATGTTTTATTTTTCAGCTAGATCGTGGGATGTATGGTTAAATAAGGCAGCATGAAATTCTTCAGCTCTCTTGCCTTTATCTACAATTATGGCATGAAATTACCCTGGCTATTTAAGAAGACCAGCATACACTTTGATGTTCACCCACTTGTGAACCTACACTCTGGCAAATTGGCTAGTAATGCAACGGCTGGTACCAGGAGAAAAACGGCGTGCAACAAAATTAACATTTAAAGAGAATAAGCTTTTGGGGCTGCACACAGCGACAGCAGCAATTTCCATACATAAATAAATAGAGTAGAAATGTATTTCAGAAAGCAGATAAATAACTGTGAAAGCATGTTTTGTGGGGGCCTGATTAGATATACAGAAGGATATGCACGCCACTGGGCTCGCACTCAGTGTTCCACCAAAACACTGGGTTGAACACATTTCTCATCTAATTTCACCTCCCTACCAGAAACACCACATGAAACCGTTCTTTCATCTCCTGAGAGTATACTGAAAGCCTCCCACTTTCAACTTATTAATACTGATCAACAAAGCAATTTATTTCAGTCACCCCATCCATTTTGATACATTTATTTCAGACACCCTTCTCCTCATACTGTGTAACTCACTTTACAATCACGAATCCCAACCTATTTTAATCTGCAACAGATGGATGTCATCAAAATGATTCTTCTTACAACAACTGTGCTACATGCCAAGACAAAAATATTTCATTTTAAATTCCTTTCAGCAAACTTCAGCACATTTTCCACATCTTGCAGTGTTAAGAAAACAGACCACCTTTCTACACACGGTAGGGTGAAGAGGAAGGTAGCGCAGGAGCTCGCACCAACAGATCTCTTTGCTAGCTTCAGGCTTGAGTCAGTGGAGCATTTGGATGAGGCTTGACACAGCAGCAGCCTTTGACAGGCCCCCATCTAAGATCACAAGTTAGCTATTAGCTCTGCACTATCTCCTAGGCTGTGAACGCGCACACAAAATGCAGAACCGTATTTTAATGTTTCAGTGTTCTGCAAAGTCAACTACCTTGGTGAAAACACTGACATAGGTCAAAAAATTAAAGCACCTGAGGGGTGAACTCCTGGCACTCTTGAAATCAATGAGAAAAGTATCTTTGCTTTCAACAGGATACCCATTTTATCTGTGTGGTTTTTTCATTATTATTCATGTTTTAATACTTCCACAATAATTTAAGATGTCAAGGCTGCAATCATCTGTTTTTATACTTCTAAAAAGGTGGCAAGTGAGAAAGACAGAACAAACATACACAACTTTTCCTTTGTTAGAGACAAATCCATCATCTCTTGGTTTTCTTCTACACAGAAAAATGTATGAAAGGCTAAACTGTTACACTTGAATTCCTGTTGGATGATCACAGACTTCAGCTATGACAATACTAACAGATTTCATTTGTTTCTGGCTAAGACAACGCAAGCACCACTTCCAAAACAAGTTCTCATTTCCTTTATTCATACTTTTGCTATCTCAGAATTAAAGCAGCGCAATGCACACTGCTTGATGACACACTAGGTACATCTGAGTACTGAACATAATACGCAGAATACGTACTTCTCATCTACATGAAGGGTTATTATGAATTAACTATTCATGGTTAACTCCCTGTACAGGCACTTACATTCCAGAAGCATCTTTTACTATGCATGTTCTTATTCTGAAGTAACAGCAGTTCACTGTGAATGGAAGAGTGATAGGATTGCTAAAATCCCAATAAGAACTTGATGCTTGATGAGTGCTTGCTAACTATGTTTTCTTCATTAAAAAGCTTTTAATTCACTGTGGCTCAGCACATTAAAATACTTAGGTAATGACTGTAGTTGAGAACTCAGCTCACCACAGAAATAAAGTTGCATAATCTAAACTTGTGTTTCCATGACTTCACGATGTTATTGAGTAGTTAAAAGAACAAAAAAGAAAACGACAACACTGTAAATAGAATTCATTAATTTTTTATTATGCCATACTTTCTACAGTGTCAACTTACACTCATATCCTTGGGGCAATCACTAAATTTTGCCCCAATTGGCTTGGTTATTCTCTGATTTCAGAAACCATCTGTTCAAAAGCAGGCATCACTTAATCGGCTGCAACCCCATAGAGAAGCACAGATGAGCTGCTACCACTAACCAACTCGTTTGTCACGTACCTATCTTTTGCCAGTATAGTAGCTTTCTTCATACTAACATTCAGATATAAAAGGTGAGACATGAAAAGAAACTGTTTCTCAGGAAACAGTCTCTATAAACCTTGCCAGCTAGAGTTTCCCAGCCACTCACATTTTATCCTTTGCGAGGAGAACAATTTTTATATTGATCTGAACGTGCTGACCATCTCCAAACACACAGCAGAACAATGGTAATCTTGCAAATGAAAAGCCTGAGATGCAGCTGTGCCTGCAAGAAGGCAACAGGATTTTTTTAGTAAAAAATCTCAGCAGCATGTCAGACTGTGTGCCAGAAGGTGAGCTACATCCTGCACTTGCAATAGCACAGACTCAGTAACCTAATGCTGGGAAATGTATTAAATGAGATAACATCTATAATGGAAACTTCTTTTCCTAGCTATTAATGAAGTAACATGCATCTTCCCAAATAAAAGAAATTCAACAGCGTTTTAATTTTTAATTTCAAAGCCATTTCCTTTGCTTATAAATATATGCTTTCTTTCTCTTATTTTACAGGGAGATGTGAAGGAAGACAGATTAAGCCTCAGTTCTAAAATTTCAGAATCTAAGTCCCAGGATAAACAACTTGCACAATTTTCATATTTCAACTTCAGAAAAGTATTTTCATCACACTGCTTTTCCCATTCAAGCATGCACAGTTGGATCAGATATACTCCAACCTGCTATATACTTTTGGTTGTATAGAACTTTTATTAATAAAGGGTTTAACTAAAGAACCCACAATTCTGAAATAATAAGTGGTCTTACTAAACAAACATATATACACACACACACACACACATATATATATATATCCCTCATAATCTTTTTGTACATCCTCTTGTACAGGAAGAAAACACAATCAACTTTATAATAAACTAACCAGCCTTTATTTATTTGTTTATTTATTCTAAAACTTCTAGAAAGGAAAAGCTGAATCATAGGAACCATGAAGTGTAAAGAGGAAGACAAGCTTTCAGAGCCAAGAGATTATTAAAAAGATGAATATTCTTTATCAAGATGTAACTAATGCACCTAGCAAGTGGCTGTCTGGTGAAGAATGCACCAATTATTTTAATCTCAGTGGTCTAAGCTATTAATAATTATTCTATTTACTTATCTGTCTAGGCTGGAGTTGATGGTTATAAGTAGGAAAAATAAAAATATGTATGGACATGAATAATTTCAAGTGCTTTGAGTATTCAGACTAATTAATCTTGGACTGTCATGAAGCAGAAGGAGAAGCTGGCACTGCTTTCAGAGGCACTGAACTACAACTGCGGCTGGAGCTGCCCTCATCGTAACGTTGCAGCCGGAGTGTCCGTGGGCCCAGACTTTGGACTAAAGACTATCGCTATTCAGAACAAACAGTGTTTTGTGACAGCAAGACAGTGAAACAACTTTAAGAAGAAAATACACACACACACACATTTACAGCTTTTGTGTCTTATTTCACCTAGGATTTAGATGTTCAGTGATTTCAAGTCAATACTAGCTTGCACATTTTTAAATGAAGACGACGATGGCCTGATGCACGTGTCTGTGATAGAGGTGACTGGAATCGGAGGTTTCCCCCTCCAGTATGTCCCAGGTTCCTCAAAATGAATACTGTCTCATTAGACCTGCTGAGGGATGTGTAGGAGCCAAGATTTTACAGCGCTAGAGTAAGTGGGAAGATTAATGTTGTTTGCATTTATTACACACACTAGTAAAGGCTTTTTTATGTTTAACAAAAAAGCTGCAGCCACGTAAAAATATTCAAGGCTTAATATGTCCTTGAGAAAAGAATTTCATTAGGGTGACTGGAAATGGAGCTGGAAAAAGCCATTGCAAAAAAGGAGCTAAGAAAATAAAACCATGCTGAGGAATGACTTACATACATTATGTAACTATAAGGTATTATAATTCCAGAATAATTTTAAGTAACTGTTGAGTTAAAAGATTTCTTCCAAGACTTCTTCTCAACTTTAATATTCGCTGTGACAGCTTCATGTCAGGCCAGCCTGGTTCTTACAATGGTTTCATCTTTTCCTACAAAAAGGATTCTCAGAAAGCTGCATTTGTCATGCTAAAATTTTGTTATTGCTATTACACCTATCTCTGATAAACACATAATTTTTAGTAAGGTATAAAGGAGAAAACTATGCCTAGCAAACAGCTTTATCAGAATGCCAATTCCTGTTACAAGATTGCTCCAAACAAGTGAAAGTTATTATAGGTCTATGGACTCATTTTAATTTTTCCTAATGGACACTTCATGGAAAAGTCAGGCTTCAACCATCATGTCCTTTGATATTGATAGGAAAATTCCAATCAATTCATTGTTAAGGGATTTCATTTTATGCTGTTTGTTGTATTTCTATATTTTGACTCTTTTTCAAACTAATTTTTGAAATTTCAGAACCACAGAATAGCAGCTACCCAACAGCTCTTTTCTTTCCACTGGAATGCACAAACGTTAAATCAACTTTGTTTTGTTTTTGACCAAAAGAAGAATAAACAACCACGTTCAGCAAATCACTTCAGCATATGCTTAAATTCTTTAGGTCTAATTGATTTCAAATCAAGCATGTGCTTAAGGTCTTTGCTAAAGGATGGATTTAAATACATGCTTAGCCATTTCCCTGAGTTTGGGCCAGCATCAGCAACAGCAGCAGCAGCAGCAAAAGAGGAAGAGAACATTAATGCAAAAAATCAACCCTCACTTGAGCCAATGACCAAATGTCTTCTTAAACCCTTTATGGTACTTAGCTGCCACAGACAGCTGTAGGAGTCCTCCCACTATGTCCATTAGTTTGACATACTGGACTCACTTCCAGCTGACTTTTACTATGTCAATGAAGGATTTGTGAGAACAGAGGCAAAACTGCCTAGTTTTCTGTGAGAAGTATGAATAAACGTCTTTTACTCGGCTGCATCATCTTTCCAAAGACTATATTTGAAATGGTAGAAATTATTATAATCCATACTGATTTTAAAGTATAAAGCAGTATCAATAATAAGGTCTTAATCCAGAACAATCCTTCAGTACTAGCAGAACTTCAGGTGTGTGTAATCACTGATGTCCCACTGGGCTATTCACATTCTTAAAAAACAAACATTTTATTTAAAGTCCCAGCTTGGATATCCCATGTGCAAGTTGGAATTATACCAGTCAGCATGACTGTAAAAACAGAACCTCAATAGCATCTGGAAAACACAGCATGGACTATAAAAAATAATAATTAAAAAAAAGAATTTGAGTTAAAAGAATAACAGCTTTATCATAGTCTGACTAATCCTAAAAACTAGAAAAACCTTTCCATCTTTCCTAAGACTTTTAAACTACTCTAAGAATAGAAATGATTAATTCTATTGTTCAGTAGGAAAGGTCCTTAAACTCAAATTTGCGTGAAAGTAGCATTTAGTTGTTTCCTGAAATGACAAAGATTACTGATATGTTCCAATGAGACATGCAATCAACTTCAGTTCTCTTATATGATACTCATTTATTGAAGTCTCTTAAACACTGATAATGGAACCAAGATTCCCAATAAAGACTGGAATAATATTAGGGAAATAATATTTAGGATTATCCGCACACAATACATTGAGATTTTGAGGTGTGAGTAACTTCAGAATTTGGCAGGCATTTAAATGGTTTGCATGATAACAGTTTCCATTACTAATGATGTACCTAAATAAAGAATTAATAATGTTAGAAGTCTTCCTGAGAGAATTAGAATGACAAAGATATCTAACAGAAAACTTTAACATTTTAACTGTCCATGATGGAGAGAACCCAGGATTCATTTAGGGGTTTTTGTGGTTTTTTTGTTTGTTTTTTTAAAAAGGGGATTCACACAAACAGCCCAGTACAAAGTAGAGTTCATTTCCTGTTGTCTCTTCACATTAACTTATCGCCGGCAGTTGCACCTGAAGCATACCTGCAGCAGACAAAACCCTTCTCTTATTAACTGTGACATCTGCTCTTTGTACACTCATCACGTTAGTGATATTCAGCAAGCATCGTGTCGTGTCTCCCATCATCCCCAGCGCAACAAAGCTCCTGCAGGCTCGGGGCTGAATTTCCCATAGTTCAGCTCTGGGCACCAGTTTCACCCAACTTCACCTGCGGAAAGCTATGCCGCTAATCCGAGCGGGTGACCTCAGCTGCCTACAGCACCTACAGCATCCAACGGAGCGGGGGGGGGGGGGGGGGGGGGAACTTCCCAAAGGCATTTCATCCCTCCTTAAGATAAGGGTCTCAGATACGTAGGATGACTAGCTCTCTGGCTGCACCTTCCTCTGCCTGCAAGTCCCTGCGTTGGAAGCCTGGTTCTGGCCACCTCAGTGGTCAAAAGTTCTGGCTTCAGCTCCAGGGCCTCACTCGCATTTGCCTTGGCAATGCTAACAGGAGGGAGAGGAACCGCCTGGCTCGTGAGTCGTACTCTCAGCGATCGCAGGCATTTCCCAAGTTTTTGCAAATTACTTATCATCGTGGCTCCTCGTTTCTCTTTACCACTGCTTTGCAATCAGCTGCCTAAATGCTGTGCTGTAGGGTGCTAAGAAATGTTTGCCAAGTCTACCGCTCTGCTCAGCGAGCGCAAGCTCCTGCTTCGGGCGCCGTGGTGGGCGCTCGGCTCGCCCTGGCCAGGCCCTCGGGAAGCCGCCTGTCTTACCGGGCTTCAAGCCCTATTGCCAGCGCAGTGAAGTAACATTGCATCGCGTACTTTCAGTAACAAATACACGGGTAAGTAAATATCTAAAGTAAAGAGGGAGAAAAATGTATTGTCAATGTTACAAACTTTGGTGTTTTGCAGTCTGAGATCTCTTTCTTAAAAGTATGTCAGCAAAAAACAACTAAAGTCATGAAGTATATATGTTTATGAAAACTTTTTTAAAAGTGTTGTTGGTATTTCAAATTTGAACTCAGTACCAAATTTTGATTCCCACTTGAGAGTTTTATTTAGCACAGACAATTTAGGACAGTCAAACAAACATGCTCCACTTTTTGAGCAAGACAGGCCTGAAGCTGAAGGCTATATTCGATTTTTGTTTAGAAAGGATTAGATTATGCAAAACAGATTAGATTATACCATTTGAGCTCCATGAATACCAACTAAATTCTTCTGAACCTTGTATCTGGATTCACGGAGTCGTCATGCTCAGCTTGATACGGCACTTTAGTTCAGGTGCCACAAACCAACACGATGTGCACAGCTAAAGCTATATTAACGCACAGGAAAAGCAATTCACTGTTCATCCCTCCTGCACCAAAGCTGACTGACACTCAAAATTTACTGCAATCTTTTTTTCATGTTTTGTAAGGAATCATAATAATAATGAAACTCTGTAAACCAGGTTCTCAAGGAAACAAGGCAAATTTCCTTTGTAACCTTCTACAGAGTTGAACTCAGATTCAAGAGAGACCCTCTAAAGCTATCACGTCTGACCCTGTTAGGGTCACATAAAACCATGACCTTATGATTGAATGTATCAAAGCCATATCAAAGCACTTGATCTCTGCCTGCTATGAAAAGCTCTGACACTTGACTTTTCTGAAAAGTATCCAAAAGAAAACACATTCAGCAATGGAGCAGGCCCATCACCCCCCAGGGAAGCTCCATACTTCAATTTTCCTTACCCCTGGTTGCATGTTTGTCATCACAAATGCTAGAGCTTATTTGTTAATTCTACCTAAGACTGCTCGAAGGGTGAAAAACTTGTTTGAAAGCTCAGAGACATGGTTTAATTTTATGGCTTAACAGAAAAGAAGTATTCCTAAGGAACTTGTCCAACTACATTGTCAGTGAAATAAGCAGAAGAACTTGTCAGAAGATTTCAGCCAAAACATTTTCCTAGCAGGAGACCAGTACAGCATCAAACTTGTTTTCCTCCACGCCGAAGCAGAGCTTTTTGAGAGCTGCTGCTTGGAGTAGCACAGGTCCCTTCTTCCCTCACAAGCCCCGCTATTCACCTGAACTACATTTCCTATAAGGCATTGCAGGAATTTGTGTGAGTGCAAAGGGTACTATTGACCTGAGAACAATTTTATTTTTGCTCAAAACAGAAAAACATAACATTTTGACATTTCAATATTAAGTTGAATTAAAGGTTTTCTCATCATCTTGTTCTGCTAACAGGTTTGGTACTACCCCCTTCCATCACCAATTTTGATTGAAATAACCATTTTGCAACCAAAATTTCCAAACCAGGGGGAACGGCGGGGGGGGGGGGGGGGGGTGGAGACAAAGAAAAAGGACACAGTTTGCCGCAGGTGTTACACAAATATTCACCTCACTAATTTCCTCCTCGCTACGGAACAAATGCTCGCATTACTGTTGTAAGCCCTTGCTGCACGTCTAACTCACAGCCCTGTAAACAGTCACCAGTGTAACTCCCTTGTTTGTGCCTGGCCCCATTCTCTGTAACCCTCATCTGCGCAAAGATCTGTGGGGCTCGGTCTCACCTGCAGACCCAGAAAACCAGAGCTAAGGTACTGTATAGACCACAGTGAAAAAAAAGATATTTTTTCAAGTTCAGTTTCAAGTTCAGCATCCTTTATGGTAGTTGTGTAAACTAGGACAGGTAATCACGTCCATTCCTTTGAAAGACTTCTGTTCAGTAGCAGGATGTCCTTTTCATTCCCCTAAACATTTTAGTAGTTGACAATATTTTTAAGGTAGTGCACAGCACAGCGACAGCTGCTTTTTAATTACAGCCCCTATAACAAAAAAAGGAAAAAAAAAGGCTTGAACACAGATGCACCTAGCTGATTTGTTAATACTGCAAGCTATCAAGTAAGATTCAGGCTGAGCAAACAGGTTCTTTTTAAATCTAACATCCACAAGGCTCGTCTCAGTTTGTCCCTTTAACTCCTGTTCTCTTCAGCCAAGACTTACACAAAGCCAAGACTCACCCGGGCTTCAGGACCTTTACTTTCTTCACTGTTGCATCCATAATAGTCAGGGGTTTTATCCAAATCCTGAATGTTCCCTTGCGTTCTCACTCCTTTGTCTGAATGACACGACTGGCAAATAGGTGCGTTGCCCATATCAGTTCCCCTGTTAACTCCTACAAGTGGGTTTGCCCTTGCACAGCAGATTGTGCTCCCTGCTCCCGAAGGACAGCTGACTCCTCCGGCGGCGGCGCGGGAGGAGGATCCCTCCTGTGCTCTGCTCCCCCAGGTCCTCTTCCCCAGGGCTCCCTGGCTGCTGGCTGCCCTGTGTCAAGGAGAACTCGAAACCCCAGCAACTGCAGGCAGCAATTGGTGACCATTTCCAATTCAGGCGCTGCCTGGCTATTTTTACACCTACCAGGCCAGCTATGCATGTAAATGGAGTTGGGAGGGGACAGGGGGGGACTGCTTTGCAGCACACAGCCAGCCTGCCTACCACATAAAGTTAAAGTCCCACTGTGCAAAATGCCTCTACATGTGAGGGTTATTGAATTACCCAGTTGCATGCCTTTGAATGTTTTGATTTTTTCCTACTGCTCTCGGTCTCAATGTGTTTACATAAAGCACTAAATTTCAGAACGCTGCTAATGCCTTGCAAGGTCTAAACTCAAAAAAGATTAATTCACGTTGCATCTACTTGATATTTCCAAAGACAAGCAAGGTGCATGAGTGCAGTTTTCATAATCATTTCTTATGATGATCCATATAGTAATTCATGTTCATTTATACATTAATCATGACAAGTTTGCTTTTGAATTGATTTGGGTCTCAGGCTTCACTTCAGAGAAGCTCAAATATATCCGAAGAGGACAACCTCTTACACTAAATCACTATAACTCTTGTCTATATCATGTCTGATTTTGTTATTTTTGTTGTTTTTTGGTTTGACTTTTTAAGCTAAATTGTAATTAAAAAAACAAAACAAGTAAGCTGAGATAAAGACATTCCCTCTGGGTTTGAGTTAGTTATTACGATTGTACCGAGCAGGATAAAAATCATATTGAGGATTAGCCTTTTGGAATTCACCCGTTATCACAGAAGAGATCTACCACAGAATTTAAAAAACAAACTTAGTGAAGAAAAAAGCCCAGTAGTTTTCAGATGCTTCAGGAACCAGTCTGTGCGCAGGTGATGGAGTCCAGCAGAACAGAACAGCACTGCAGCGTGCATGTAGCCCCCAAGCAGAGCCGGGCATGTATTTCCAAAATTAAGTCTGAAATTCCTTAGAAACAAAACGCACCTTCAAAGGAGTATAACATCTAGCCAGCGTTTCTCTCTTTGGAGTTTCAAACTCTTCCATTACTGCAGTATGTGGCAGTCACCAGGCAGATGTCCACACTGTCCTATTGATTTGCTTGCAGTTACCCTTCACAGCTGTGCCAGGTTTAATCAGAGAGACAGCTCTCTCGGGGAGGCACCCCCGCCCCCGCCAGGGTTATCGATCAGTCTAGGGCTCGCTTTCATGTTAATTACTGTGGGGTTGATTTAAAATGGCTCTATATTTTTCCTCGACTGATAAACATTCCAGGAGGGGATTATTCAGCTCCTTTGACAAGCCTTGGGCACCATTACGTAAAACGAGTATGAGTACATGCTGGACAGACACCTGTACAGAATAACTAAGTTCATTGTCACTTTTGGTTACAAAATTATATACTCATTCGGCACAGAATAAAACCTGAGCACCAAAATGACCCTGAAAACAACATTTTGCCAGCAACTGGGAAATAATTTAAGTGATGGAATATTTAATCTCAAATTCAAACAGCCTGAACTTCAAATGTAAAATGATCAATGGACAAATAAAGGTCTCAGCTCAGTTTAAAATTACAATAACAAAACCAAATGCTTTCACACATTACCTCCTAGATGTGGGCAGGTTCAGGGCTGAACAGACCATACTGAGAATAATCATGGTCCCACCAGCTGCAACTGTGTTTAATGTTCAGTTCACTTCCCATGGGATCATGCAACCAGCGACTGCTTCTAACTACGTCAGAGACGTTTTGGTGCAAGGTTAACCTACTCATAATTATCTTAAGCTTGTTCTTTCTGCTTTTCTTCAGCTCTTCCAGGGCTTTAATTGGCAGTAAGGGATATACAGTGCCATAACTTCTTCATGTAGTTTGAAAATAAAAGGAGGCGAGAAGGGATCCCACCGAATGCTTGACTCAACTGAAGTTCACATAACCGAGGCTCCAACATAAACTGGAACTCAAAATCCTTGGATAGAGCAGTCAATTTAATGCGAGATGAATTTACTACAAGAACAGGGAATGGTTAGACCCAAGGGCGAACCAAGGTATCTGCCGAAGGGGAAAGGCAAAAGCCAAGCAGCATGCATTCCTTTGAAATAATGCTGGCCGAAAGCTATGATCTGTGTAAGACATCTGATGGAGAGCAACAGATAAGCTTTCTGCCAGAGTCTTTTAACAGTATTACTGTTGTTTGTCAAAATGGCTCAAAGTCATTAGGGTACATTACTCAGAAAGCAAACATTTTCATGTTTTGCCAAACTTAGTTAGGATATAATATTCAAACAAAGCGTATGTCTTATGAAGTAGGACTCAAAGCCTTTGCGAAGGAATATGCTTGCGGTATCTCTGCAAGTTCCCATGCTCATTGTCGTCATTTGCTGTTTGGGCTGCAAATCTGTCGTATCAGGCACGCATCAGGCTGCAGCAAAGAAACCAAAAGCATAAAGGCACAGTTTGAAGGCATGAAACTTGTACTTAACTTTCTCAGTCCTTCCCTCTGAAGGCCAGAGCCAGCCCTTTGCTACACTGCCATAATTGCACTGAAGCCAACCATGTTGCTTCTCTTCAGAGGGGAAAAGAAATTCAGTTTAAAGAAACCTCTTCTTTAATCTTTTTGAAACACTAACTAACAAACCTTAATAACTCCTTTAAACTACAAAACCTTCAGAAACACTTCAAAGTGTCTGGTAATAAAGAGAGAACACAGTACCTCATATATTAGATGCAGGTGCTTATGCTGGAATAGCAAGTAGCTCTTAGACCTGGCCCTTCTTGTCCCCCAAAACACTGATACTATAGCACGAAAAAAATACAAACTTGAGGGTCACAAAAAGCACCTTTTTGCTCCAGTTGGCATCTTGCTCTCATGCTCTAGACTTGTATACAACCCTCACACTTTGGGGGAAAAGATATACAGTGCTTCATTTCCAGTTTGTGCATTTGCCATACACTCGTGTATGAGCAGGTTCATTCATCTTGGCGTTTTCCCTGAGGTTAAAACTGTAAAGTGGCTGCATTAACCTAGGCAGTATTTTCATTCTTAAGAGAAATACCCTGGTAATGTGCTCTGCTGTTCTTCCTACATTCTCTTGCCATCCTAAGTATCAAAAATACTAGTTATCTAGTCGAACTTTCTTTCCTCTTTGGCAATAAACTTAATATTGTAAACTGAAAAATGTGTGTCATGTTAAAGCCTGAAAAACACTAGGGAAATGCAACAAGCATCAGATTTACTACAAATGGGCAAATAAGTATAACATGAATTCTATTACACATTTGCAGGTTCAGCTCAGTAGAGATACCATTTGCCTGGAACTACCGGTAAGTCAGGAAAATTATTCTAATTCATTTTTTTTGTTTTGTTTTGTTTTCACCTTGAAGAAATCAGGTCTAGCATACCGCCTAAAAACTAACACAAAACTGTACCATGATCTAACTTTTTAATCAGAGGGGCAAAATCTTTCTGGGGTAGGCACTTTTTGGCTCTTCATGAAAATCAAATTTCTAAGAATCACTGTACATCCTTTCCTCATTCATGCTCCTTGCTTCAATTTCTTCTGTGAGCCTAAAACTCAAACCCCATGGACTAGCCAAAAGTAAGGGCAGTCTTGGAAGCAAGACACGCCGGTTTTATTCTTGCACGCACAATCCTGCCTGACACCAAGAAAACGGGGAAGAAGTCAAAGAACTTCAGTACTGTTTAGAACAACCAAGGGACTATCCTAGCTCTTTCGTTGAAAATTGTCATAATAATACTCATTGCTTCACCCCAATTTTCAGAGCATTTTTCTTTCACATAGTATGATTCTTATGAGATGCAGTGACTCATTCCAATATTTCCATTTACTATTTAGTGGAGAATTCCCTCCCTATGGAGAATTTTCCACTGGCAATTTTTGTACCACCCAGATAATACAAAGTAATCAGACTACACCAAAAAAACATAGATTGGTGAATTCAAAATTTCTGGTAAAGAGTATTACTAGCATAATAGGCACTCCGAAAAAAATATAGAAACATATGGAGACTACTATCAGCATGCCTTCTCCATTTCAAATAATGCTCTAAGGTTGGTGAAACATTCTGCTTCCATCACTTGAGCTCTCTCTAAGCCTGCAGCAGTTACGATTATCATCTTTTCAGCAACACAAAGCCAGCGCACAAAACGAAAAAGCCTTTAGACTTCTGGGAAATTCCTCTGGTAAGATCTTTTCATTAAGTAGAGAAGACATGCACTTTAAATTCCACACAGACAGCCACTAAGGAATTTTGCAGAAGTCATAATGTGCTATGTTTAATACTTCAGCAAGAGTTTTCATAATCATGGCATTTAGGGGAGAGACAACTATGGATAAGATTAAATACAGCTCAGTAAAAGATGCTCATTTTTAAACCTGACCAAGGCTTCCGGAGTGCCCACACATTTTTCTGCAGAAGTGAAGTCCAGCATGTTATACAATGCTTGTTCTGAATGGTATCTGAAAATTTAAAGATACCTTTCTTAGATACGTAGCTGGCTTAGTTTAAATGTTAGGAGAGAACTTCTAACAACACAGCTACCACCTCTGTTAGCAAGCAAATACCAGCATATATTTGTCATTGTTGTTATTGTCTGGTTTATTTGAAGCTTCTATCATATCTAAAACTATTTAACCTACTTCAAGCCCGAAATATATAACTAAAAGATTCGGAAAACACTGCAAGCTAAAAATTGAAAACTAAACCCAAAGACAAAAGTAGGCAATATTGTCTGAGATGACATAAAACACAAAACAAAAAGATAAGAAGCCCTACTATCAAAGAGATGGATATTAAAAAATAACAAAAGGAATGCTTTTGTATATGTAATATTGCACTTTTATCATATTGCATTTATTATATGCTTCATGAAGTAAACAAAAATAAAAATGAGTAGTAACACTACTCATAGTAACACTGCCAACAAAAACTTACTCTTTTAAGTACATTATTTCTTCTGCCACTTCTTTCCATTTTCACTTTTCCAGAAATCCTCTTACTAGTGTCATTTCTATACACTTTGATTTTCCTACTACTAGACAGCAAGAGGTAGCGAGCAACACAGAACGCCTGGTATGCAGCCTGATACGCAGAATCTCAGCTAACAACTCAAGGAGTGTAAGGGAGAAGCAGTGAAATGAAGGCTGTGATCTGATCTCCAGATGGAGACTTAATTTTACAGGATACCTTCATTAGTCCAGGAATGGCAAAGCTTGTGTCTTGTTAAGATTAAACAGGGCTGAGGACAGTCACACATACCTTGACAGCAACAAAACAGCAAAACTGTTCTGCTACAAAGAATTCTTCTTTGTTGTTTTTGCTATTACTGTTAAAGCTGGCTTTGTTAGCAGAGGTTTCAATTGTGCCCTAATGTAGCACAGAAGTTAAAATAATGAATCAGTAAACACTGTATAAATACCAAGTACTGCAAAATAAAAGACAGAAAGATAAAACGAAGAACAAGAAGGAAAGAGCTCTAAATGCAAAGACAAATCACAAACTATATAGGGTAGTGACAAAAATCCCTTAATTTATCCATGTAGAATCTTGCCCCAGGGAGGTCCTTCCTGTTACTTTTTTATGGTTAAACACACATGATTAAAAAAAAAAAAAAAAGAGAGAGAGAGAGAGAGAGAGAGAGAGAGAGAGAGAGAGAGAGAGAGAGAGAGAGAGAGAAGGGAATGTATGGGGACCTATATAGTTCTAGGATATTCCCTGAACTTTGAAATTTTCCTGAATGCGAAGTCTTTTACTCCTAAGCATTCTTCCATGGGAAGGTCAAGTACGACATGGCTCACTTGTTTCTGTAAAAATCTGGATCACATCTTGAGCTTATATACATCACAAGTTCTCCTGATTTATGCCCTTATGCCACTTAGGTCTCATACACTTCAGAGCAACAACAGTGGTGCAATCGTTACTTTCCCAATGATTCAGTTTTCTGGCATCTACCTGGGGTTTGTGGGTCACAGACACCACAACAAGTAACTCAGAAGACTAAGTAACCTTTGCAAGAAAAGTTGTCAGCTACTGAGAACCCAGCAGCAATTCCTTTTCAACTTAAGTAACTGGAGGCCCATCTATAGCAGAAATCTTTTCCGAGTCATTTTGAAGAGGGAGAATCATTGTGCTCTGCTTTAGATGGTGAATCATTCAATACATTAAGCATAACAATCCTCTCTGGCCAGTGGCAGAGATAAAGAAAGCTCTTAATCCAAGTAGTACCATATGTCTGTGTATCCCTTCGAGAATGTGGAAACGGATATTCCGTCTTTCAATCACTGCACCTACAGATACTGTAGCACTGAAGGGGCATAGGCATAACAGAACTGGAGAAAAATTGTTTCATGTAAAGTTTAAAATAGAAATTTATACAATCTATACAAAAAAAAAGAGTCTCTGTTATTCTGAGACATTATGGGTGCCTGATGAATTTAAAGTGACCTTCTTCCAAATACAAGCCACTTAAGCCTCCAATATTTCATGGATAAAATGCATGGAACAAAAATAACGTCAAGACAAAGGAAAAAATCTAAGCAGTAACAATTCAAATTCAAACAAGCATTTTACTGTCTGATACACCATCCAAGTTACATTGCAAGCAAGTGCAAAATTTATTATTCTATTATTCATATTGTTAAATATATAATCTATAGAAATACAGTATTAACTCAAGCCTTAATATTTTGGATTTCCATATAATTCAAAACACACTCCTTTACTTCCTACTTGTTTTTGTATTTATTCATAGAGGAGAAAAAATGCCTCACAGGAATTATGAGGAAAGTGCTTGAGCCGGGGGGGGGAGGGGGGGGGGGGAGAACTCTCTCCCCTCTTCTAGAGATTATCAATCACATGATCAATACGCAAGTTGCTGATAAAGTTTTTTATTGGCCTTTAACAGTATGACTTCCTGTCTGAAGGATCCCAAGCATATAAAAAAAGGAGAGCATATTCATTAAGAAATTGCTCCAGAACTCCCCGCGATGTGTTTAGTAAGGCTACAAAGGCAGACTAAACACCCGCAATCTGCTCTTAGCTCTGTTGCTTCTCTTTTTGACTGGGTTCATCAACAGGTTAAAAAGAGAATGGCGCACACTTACTTTGCAGAGTTACTGTAAGGCTTTCTCAACATCTGTAAAATTACTAGAGTTTTTTGGGTGAGAGGTGTAACAGAAAAACTTATTTCATGGTCTGCTTAGTACAATCTAGTCCATACCCTCTGAAATGCTCCAAGCACAGTAGTTTAAATATTAAATATATACATTTCCTCATAAAAATTACAATAGCTTATTTCTCTTCTCAGTCCTGTTTCACTATTCCCATTTCCAAAGAGAAATATTCATTGGAAACGAAACATACGTATAACATTAAATACTGAATATAATGTTAGATCTATTACAAGGATTGACTTATCACAAAATTATAAAAATATAGTTGCATTTGAAAGTCTGGATCAGACCAATGGAAGGAAAAATGTATAATATAATTTTATCGGCTGGTCTTTATCTATGAAATTTGCTGTCCATAGCCATCTCAAGCAAGGGCAATAAATAGGCAGACTGCAATTAGGAATTAATACCAGCTTGATTTCAACTCAGATGCAGGTCTTCGCTCTGCTTGTGGACTTTTATCCATGTCACCCTTGCTTTGTAGACTGAGGGAAGTACTTTGAGTGCATAACAGTATTTATGTTTGTTGATACATACAGAAAAGCAGTTGTGCTGATAAAATTAGAGCTGTTCATTAATTAAAACTATACATTCATATGCTATTTAACATAAACATGGTATTTGCAGGAAACGATGGAAAGCCGTAGCATCAAATGCATTCACTGAACTTATGCAACACAGAAGTGTTTAGCTCAGTTTAACTGCGTGAGCCCACCTTCACTTCGATTAGCACTGTAGGATCTTATTAGAAGCAGTAATCTGAGAGTGGGGATGCAGCAAAGCTTTTACTGCACCAAAACAGGAAATTCAGCGTAAAGGGTTAAGAACGCAGTTCAGACTCACCCATGCTGAAAAACTTCTAAAATATACCACCACTTCGTGTACACTGCACAAACAGATTTTTTTCTTTACAACAAAAGCAAAATGCCTTTTCAGAATTTCAGGTCTGTATAGCTCTCTGTGGCAATAAGCTCTAATTAGCTTAGTATCTATTAGTATCTATTTGTCTCGGGCAGTTCAGTCTAAATCTAAATTAAGTATCTGGCCCTTTATTAGCTCTATTTTTTGTTCCTTAACACAGACAGTACACTAATTCTGCCTTAAACCTTCTTGTAGGATTTCTTCAAGTCATCTTATTCAGAATTTGGAATACCCAAGTGAGGCCTCAATCCTCTTCTCCAAAGATAATCATCCGGTCTTCTCTTTTGAATAAATCAGTAGGAGATCCCTGCTGAAGATCTCTGAAAATCCCAGTCTCTTAAATCCTTGTCACTGAAATACACAATGAAGAAAAACGGGCCCACAGCAGATTATGTGGGACTACTGCCACTCTAGTACCCCCCCCCCCAAAAAACACTGTGTGGTTACTCCTGTTGTTTTAGCAGAAATATTACACTGACCCTCTTCCTACAGGTTTCTGAAGTTCTCACTTCACTACAAGTTTTATACAACTTTCAAAGATAAAACTTCCATATTTCCCTTTAAAATCAGTTTCTGCTTTGGTTCATAATGAATTTTAGGGGACTAAACACTTGAAATGACTGCTTTATGTAATAAATACAGGCATCAAATTCAAAACGATCAGTATTAATCGTCCACATTTAGAGCTATGTCACAGAGGAAGGAAAAAAAACATGGATGAAATCTGTTAAATAACCTTCAAGAGGTTTAGTCCATCATTTAGCTAGATAAGGCAGAATCGACCTGCTCTGGAAACCCCTTGGTCCTGCAGAGCCTACACTGTACTTAGGCTTTCTAATCTTTTTCATCGTCATTTCATCATCATCACCTTTTCCTAATACTTGATATAGATGGGTTTTGTTGTCATTTAAAACCACTATTCTTTGTTCTGCCCACATTAGACATGACTAGCACTATTGTTCCTTCTCCCTTACAGTTATCATCTACTTGCTCCTCACTCTTGCTTTCTCTGGACTAAGAAATACCAATCTTTCAACCATTCCTTATAATCCTCATTTCTAGACATTTAATCGTTCTTGCTGTTGTCACTTTGGTCCACCTTCTTGATTTGTGACAGCCACAGCTCTACCTGAAGCCTCATGAGATCCAAGCAAGGCAAAAGCAGAACTTCATGGGCTCCCCAAGAACCCTTCTACACATGCACCCCACAGTGTGCTTGGGTCTTTTGCAACAGCATGACATGCTTGCCTTAAAATCAGCGTGAGAGCTCCTCATGCCCTGGGTCATTTTCTGTCAAATGACTACTCAGCTTGTCATTCTCCTTTTGATACTGAAGAAAAGACTATTTTTATCTAAGCACAGAACTTTTGCTGAGTGTAAAACTCATCTTTGTCTGTACTGAACTTCATTCTCAAGCAGTGTCTGTGTTCCCCATGTGCTTACTGCATATATGGGAAGGTGGTGTATGTTTCATATATAAAATTATATGTCCTATATAGCTATACATGTATACACACATCCCTACACATGCACATATATATGTAATATATAATGAGGTTTTCATATGATGTATCTTTTGTTTTATTGGAGTTTAAAGGAATGAATGGCAACAATCTCAAACACGTAATTCTCCCTTTTAAAAGATCTTACCTTTCACTGATACTCACTAAAAGGGATTTACTTAGGCTCAGGCCCAACATTTATTAAAATCATTATGGCTAAATGTCAATTTGCCTTCTATTTCTTGTCTGTGAAACAACATTATCTGCAATGCTACTGATGGAAAGTGGGAGGTTAATCTACTATAATAAGCTGCAGCAAAACAGGAATATGAAACAAGGGAAATTGCTTTGGACTGAGATTTAATATTTTGTTAATAAACTAATCTAATGTGCATGGAAGAAAAAGAATAGAATTACTTTAGAAATGCCATATGGATATTAAATATCACAAAATATAGTATCTGGAACACAAAGCCATCTATTTTCTGATAACTTCCCTGATATTGCCTTATTCTGAAAGTAATACTTTTGTTTTAAAAAAGATTTTTTTTCCCCTTTAAAGTTACATTATCACAAACAGACTATATTTGCACTAAATCTTCAAAGAGAAAAACTGTCTGTAATGAAGTGATGACCTTCCCTAGAGAAGGAACAAAACCTACTTATAGTCTGACATATCCAATATACCATAGTTGGTAATTGAAAGTGATACAGTCTTATCAGACCTTTTGTAGACTAGGGAAATGAGTTAATTTTTCAATCAATAAAAACAGCATACATTCTTTTAATATTAAATATATTTCAAAATTGTGCCTGTCTTAAATAATTCTTTTTAAGCACTGCTCAAAGTTACTGAGTGGAGAAGTATTCTCTTGTCTCAAAGGTGACCCATGCCTGGGCACACATTCTGGTAAAAGAACAAGGGAGGCAAAGGCCTTTAATACCTAAGAATTGCTCCAGGAAATTAAAAAAAAAAAAAACAGAGGAGCATACAGGAACACAGGTTCTTAAAGTCACTTGCCAACTTAAGTATAAGAAGGAAAGAGGATCAGATATGATGTATATGCAGCATTCTTCTCAACAGTAATAAAAAAAATAGGAGCATACTCTCAGGGACTCAATATTGAATGACACATTGTTGGTCAGTATTGTAGCCTTGATTCTAGCTTTTACTCTCCCATAGTAATTAATGGTTGCAGATGTACATAACTACATGTGTTCATAAGTACACAGCAGTAGTTCATTTAAACAGCTTCTTTTATTTTGCATCCTGTGCCCACCTATTATCTCAGGACCCATTAAATTCATCTGATATAACAAGGATTTCTATTAATGTGCATCAGAAAATACTTTTACCTTGAATATTAAGTATTTATTTATATTGCTCTTTATGATTAAACTATAATCAAAAAAGAATACCTAGCACTACGGAAAGAAAAATATACTAGTTCCCCTAAATTCACATTAAGATGAATCAATACACACACATACAGAGAGAGAGAGAGAGAGAGAGAGAGAATGTATCTGTATTAATACCAAAAACAAGGACTTGCCTTTTCTGTCCTATTCCAGCTAGTGTTGTTTGTGCTAACCTAAATCACGGTTTGTAGCTACTGGAAGAACCAAAACAGAACACAGCACTGCCAAGTCCAAGCCTTTGGCTTTAGCAAGTTGATACTGCTTTTGTGCAGATGAAAAGACATCCTCTTTGGAATAAACCCTAAAAGGCTAATTTTTTTTCAGTCTTTGAAGAAAGAACCAATCATGAAATTAATAGTTATGCCATGCTCATCATACATCCACAAATACCACTAGAAAGCTTGATTTTATATTGCTCCTCTATAACCATTTTCTCCCTCCATGCTGAAGGATAGATGATATACAAAGATGACAGTCTTCTAAAAGCAGTTCTGTAAAATCAAATGTGTTTTAAAAGAGTACAATGAAGTTTATTTTTATATGAAAACAAGGAGTTGTGCTTTCTAGTTATATAAAATCCTCCAATCATCCAAAAAAGAGACAGAAAGCATGAAAGACAAATAAATATACTTCTATAAGTGAATAAACTTGCATTATTCTAATGTATAAACAGTTTTAAATATACAATTTGAGATCTTATTATCAAAAACGTATCTTTACATAGTTTATTAGATAGTCAGACATGCCACCTAGAAAAAAAATCTATATAATTTATATAAACACCAGAGGACAAATTGCTATGTATATTATTTATAACCAAGTCTTCATCTCAGAAATTCTGTGATTCTGAATTCCTTGAATTACGTACGCATTAAAAATTGTGAGACTGCTTATGAACAACTGAAAAAAGATAAAAGGCAAAAGGCTTTTTTGTGTGTAATGTAGTCCCCCAAGACTATTAAAAACAGCATAATATAACAAAACATAAATTAAAGAGAACTGAAGATGGCCCAAAGACAAAACTGGAAAAACTTATTTGCAGAAAAGTACGTCTTAAGAATGGTAAAACGTTTTCTTCAGTTGTCATTCATAATGCATGCTGCTGTGATATGCACAATATTAATGGCACATACTGTGATTATTAAAAATGCGGTAAAACTTATAAGATTTTAATAATGATTTCTGCATTCTTACGAGATATAAATGAAACAAATAGAGACAAATAAATAAATATTAATCTTGGAATACTTTGAAGTATTAGCAAATTCAAGAATGTATAGATTTGGGACAAAGCCTTTCACATAAAACTTTTTTCCCTCTGTTCTTAAAAAAAAAAAAAAAAAAAAAAAGCAAGCAAGCAAGCAAGCTCTAAAAGATGACACCACAGAATTCCGAACTAAAAGAGAAGAACAACTTAACAGACCTATTTTGCAGTTCAGTGGTAGCACCCAGTAGTTCGTATTTGCAGAAAAGTGCCCTCGTAGAGCAACAAAAAAAAACCCATAGGTCAAAATTCTCTGGCATTTCGTACGATGAGGATTCACTAAGTGCTGAGGCAACGACGGCGCCTCCGGGACGGCGTGGGAGAGCAGCAGCGCAGCGGCGCTGGGCACGCGGCAGTGAGCGGCCCTGCGCCGCTGCCGCAAATCACAGTGCTGCTGCCTACCAAGGCCTCTCGCAGGGTAATGCAGACCCCTGTTGTTTAACTGTGGTGGCAGCCTCTATAAAAGAAAGCTATAAAATGGATATATTTTATGATGTATCCAATTTAATATACTTCTAAGTCCGAGACTCCTCTAGGAATCGCCTTGTTACACAAAGTGACAGCGTTCTCGATGCACGGGTTTGTAACCACGTAACAAACGTGAGTCACCAGCTCTCCAGATCCTAATGTCTGATGGAAAATATTCATGCAGATCGCAGGGAAGCCAGAAGCGATGCAGAGGGAACGGGGAGCCTTTTCCTTAAAGCCGCCCCACAGCACGAGAGCTGGATCCTCCCAAGAGCGGATGCCGCACTTTCAGGAGAACCGTAACTCCAGCCGGAACGCGTGCCGTGCTCCCGACCGCCGCGAGTCCCCGGCGGCCGTGCGCAGCGCTGCTCCCGTCCTTCCCGACACGGCTGCTGCCCTTGCTGACGCTTCCCTCGTCGCCCCTCGGGCCTGACTCGACGCTCGCGCTGCGCACCAGAAACCAGCCGCTTGCCCGGGCTGACGCCGCCCGCGCAGTCCTGCCCAGTGGCCCAGCGATCCTGTGCGTGGGAGCAGTCAAACCAGGAGACTCTCTGCCGCACACGTATTAACCGCTTTTAGAGGCTCAAAGAGCCTGAGAAATTGAAGGGACTCGGTATGCACTGTCCAGTGTTTAAACAAGGTTTTCTAGACTTTGCTTCACTTTCTATTTTAAGGGAGATCAGTTTTATTTTTGTTCTTCTCACACCGGATTATTTGGGATTTAGAAGCAAGATGAACGCTTGGGTTGTGTGCAGAGCCCACGAGGGATGCTAGGACTGCAACTACTGCAAGTGAAACTACACAGAACGGAGCCGTCTCTAGTCCTTCCTCCTTTCCTCCACTTGATGCCTACTCATGGAGGAGCTTTTTACTTTTTCTCCAAACAATAATAATAATAAAATAATAATAATAAATAATAATGCATCTGGAAGGGGATTAACATTCTCAGATCTCTTGAATAATGTTTTTTAATAAATCTGGGTAATTACCAAGCCTAGAACAGTGAGTCCTTCATTTAAGTATCTTCACAGATATGCAGTGATGATGAGGAAGATTGTGTACAGCGACAGGGCTATGACAAAGTAACAGAGGTGACGAGCAGAAAAGAACAAGCAGGACAAACGATACAGTCGAGCTGCAGTAGAAAAGCTATGGTCTAAGCTATTAAACTATACAAAAGGTTAACACTTTAAGTCTGTATGTGAATGGACTAAGCAGATTTAATGGGGACTGAGTTGTATGAATTCAATAGGAAGTCATGCATGCATTTGAAACCAATGCTTGATAGCTGAATATAGCAGTATTTTGCCATTTTGCCAGGAACATACCAAATTGTAATTAATTAACTGAAACAGTTCCGTAGGACTTTGCAGATTACATTTAAGTTTTGTGGGGTTTTTCCACTGAGAACTCCTCACAACAGTTGCTAATCATTTTTCTTGTTCGGCTTAGTTCAACCTTAAACTATAATAGACATTAGGATTTAAAGTATCCATGATGCTGTCAAAGAGTAAATGAACCAAAATCAAATCATGCGCTTGGATACACATAAGAAAAGCACATTACCTTTAGTCAGGCTGAGCTTGACTGGTAAATCCACATTTTGTTCTGCAGATTTACTGGAGAACATTTGGTCAAACTGGAGTTACAAATCTTAAAATACACGTGCAAAAAAAAATCTGTGCTACCTTCAGAGTGCAGACCTTGTGGAGTCATGGCTGGTTTATAGTTTCATCAAATAGCACAGAACCAAAATTAGCTGCTTGTGAACTCACGTAAACTAAAATGAACAAAAAAGCAAACACAAAAAAAACACAGTAAGATTTACTGCAGGAGCCAGAAGAATCTGCAAAGTGCCCCTTTGCAAAGCCTGCACTTTTCTTTCAAAATGGAAGTTTCTTATGGCAAGGAAAGTGATAGCAGCATTTCAAACTCTATAATACAAGTGTAGTATCAGGTCATTCCTAAATAAATTACGTTCCTGAATTATCCTGTATAGCCTACAGTTTCGCCGAGAATCAGGGAGATCCTTTGGCACGAGGGCTCGCCAAGCCTCGCGCCTCCACCCCAGCAAAGCGCCAGGGCGGGTGCCGGGGCGTCAGCGCGGCTCCCGTCCCGCGGCAGCGGTCCCGGCGGCCAGCACGCTGCCAGTTTGGCCCAGTTTGCACCTCCGTGCCACCTCTCACCACTCCGCCCCATCACTCTCCCAGCTTATATATCTGGACCTTGTGGCTGAGCACCAAAACTTGGCCCAGAGGGGACTGCAGGATGGAAAGTAGGTCACACGGCTCTACAAACTACTCCCCTCTCCTGTGCTTTCTTTAAACACTGTTTTTTCAGCTTTTCTCTCTGACAGGATCTCTATAATGCCATATGGGAACAGCGAGACATTAAATTTCCACCACGTGCTATGGAAAATGAACGTGTTTCTAATTAGGTAAGCGCAATTGTTAATAGGCAGGGTCAGACACGGACGGCAGCGTGCTAGGAAACGCCTGGTGCCAGCCCTCCTCTCCCAGAGCAGCACCCTTCCCCAGAGCAAGCCCGAGCAGGCAGGTCCCCCACACCTCCTCACTCAAGGGCTCGCCAGCAGAATCAGCAGGGCCGAGCCGGTCCCGCCTAAAAGGCCAGGCTGGTATCGCGCTTTACCACGCTCCCCGCTGCCTGAGACTACGCTAGCTCAAAAAGCCCTAGAGGAGAGGGGCCGAGATTCCCATCTCACCTGAAGCAACCCCCTGTTTTGCAGAATACTGCACTAAACATCATCATTTCTGAGACTAGGACCTTCAGGAAGTCAGCCCAGATACTCTTTCAGGACAAAAGCAAAACATGTATCTATCTGACATATAAATGCATAAAAACTTAGTAGTATAATAATTTATATCAACAGTGACAAAGTGAAACCTTGGATATGAATATTCATTATTCTGTAAATTTTGACAAATACCCATTTGCCAGATTTCTAGTAAAGCAGCTATTTTTCCTAAGCAAAGCATATTGTGAAAGTTAATAAATATTGATAAACATTCTAATATCACAATACTTGGCTTATTATTATTAATCACATTGTAAAGTAGAATAAGTACAATTATCATCATTTCACATACCAGGAAGGCAAAGTTTAGTCCGGTTCAGTAATCACCCAAGGTCATGAAAGAGGCCACTGGCAAAGCCTAAGGACTTCATCCAAGGCCTCATCTGTTAGGCTACAGTTCCCATCTTACACTCAGAATGAGTAAAAAAATAACAGAAAAATAGTTTTTAAAATGGTATGCTAACCGATGGCCAAAAAGAAAAACAGATGAGTAAAAGTACATATATTACGCAGTGATACTCTAACATAGAAAGGAACCTTGTATAATACAACAATTTAAGGGGCTAAAATTTCTTAGGCGAAACAAAACACTACGTGAAAGAGGCCAGATCACATGCAAGACTTCTGAACAGCCCTACTGCATTCAAAGCGACAAACAAACAAAGTTCTTTTTTTATTACTGCAAAGTATGACTCATTTATGGGAGGACAGCAACACTGCATACATGGGAAGCAGCTGTCTGATTAAGTGGGTATTTGGCTATTCTTATCCATTCTCGCTCTGTGAGCCTGCTCCAACACCCACTCAAGTCAACAAGATCTTTGCCTTTGGATTGCAACAGGATCAGTTTAGCCCTGGCCTGACTGTTCTCGTGCAGTCACGGCTCCAGCTCTGTCATTCACTAAAGGACCAAAAAGAACAAAAATCAAGGAAGCAAAACGCTGCGCTATTCCATCCGCCAGCGTCTCTGCCACCCTCAGCCCTGCTCTGCTCATTGTCAACATCCTCAGGCCTTGGGGCAGCGCGGTCATCAACATCGCTCTCTACGTGGGATGTTTTAAATATATGCTTTTTTTCTTTTTAATCTAAAAGGCACCATTCAAATTGGAGAACTTTTCCCTCTCTTCTTAAGCCCCCTTCATAAATGAAAGCTCCCTCCATAGCCAATATAGTACAAAATTAAGTCATATACTCATTACAAGTAAGAGCACACCAGTTTTTAATACAACATAAAAAAATCCTTCAATCTTCTAGTGTGCAAAATTTTTATATAAAACAGTAGTAGGAGAAAATGTAAAAAAGTAAAGGTTTAAAAATGATAAAAATAGAAAGTATGTTATGTTAGCATGCCAGTGAATATTCATTTCTTACATATATGAGGAGGGATGGGCAGTTCTTAGACTTGGACTGAGAGCGTAGCAATCAGAAAACCAAAACTCTATCTCCTCCACTAAAAAGAGAAGAAAATGGCTGTGGCTCCAATTCTGCAGGACTATGCAATTGCTTTGGAGCGTGGGGAGCATATTTCACCTTTTGTAAGGATGAATACTCAGTGCCTGCTTCAATCTCTGCAAGGTCAAACTTTCACTCTACATAGTAGAAATTCTGGTTATGTAAAGGCTAAATAACACCCTTACATACATATTTAACATCTAGCTACTGGGATAGGAGCTTGTGCAGAACTGCTTAATTGTTTTTTGTTTGTTTGTTTGTTTTTCAAATCAGACATTTTTCCAGTATTTCTCACCTAGACACTTCAACAATTCCATGGCTCCTCTGCATATCCACATATATTAAAACACTGAAAATATTTTAAAAAATAATAAGTTGAAATACAGCTAGAATAATTATTCCACGTGTCTACTGCAAGATGTTTTCTATGGAAATATTCTGCATGCATGTATGGAAGCAGAACTACCAACACATAGCAAAACTCTGACCATTCTTTCTGTTTTATCAGTAACCAACATCTGATGTTGTGTTATCTTTACATATTGAAGATGTATGTATTTTTTAAAACTTGTATAAATATTGTAGGCAAAGCCATAGATGCACTAAAGCAGTATTTAGGAAGTGCAGGTTTTGTTGATGGTCTAATTTATTTCTTATTGACAAGAAGGGCCACGTGCAATTTAAATACCAGAAATTTCTGTATGAACAACCTCATGATTTTCAAAGACACAAGACATTACATAATAAATTAAGATGTCATTATACAGTTTAAATAACCTCAGCACAAAAAATAAGATAGAACTAAAATGTGTATCATTTTTAACCTCTCTGTACATGCATCACTGATGCACATGCATCACTGGAGCGCATACACAGCTGGATCATCTTCCCATTACAGGGACTGCCTCATCCTTGTTTGCATATACTCTACTACGAAATAAAGAGAAGACTATAAGCCAAAATTAGGCAGCAAACAATATTTCAGAGAGCCCTTTCTGAACTGATTACTATAAATACCTAAGCAAACTTAAGCACTATTGACTGGAAGCATCTCAACTAGTGGCAATTGCTTTCAAAAATAAAAACAGAGAAGAACATTTCACACTGATGTTCAGAGGGGTTGAAAGCACACTGCCTTCTTTGCAAGGCTAAACTAGATATTCTCATTCTTGAAAGGCATTACATTTACGACATATGAACATCGATAGTTTCTCAAAACTGTCTGCATTTTATTCCTCCATGTTTGCAAATCTTTGTATTTCCATTTGTGGCTTTCAAGCTCTTTCTGCCCCTACTAGTTATTTTAATCACCACCTTTAGAATAGTACTAGTTTTATATATAGTTTTAGAGTACCATACTTCTCCTCGTGCTAACCACCTAGTGATCTGAACAGAACAGGTTACAGAACATGAGACTTGCCTAAAGAACATTTTGGTCATGCAGGTATATTTGCTTGACATTATTTCTCACCATAAAAGCCTACCTCTCCACCAGACAGCTAATGTTCAGAAATGACATTTGAAAACAAAAAGCACTAAGCTGGTTACTCAGTTTAAGGTGAGTTATTATTAACAAGAAACCTTCTCAAAAAATTCCTAACTCCTTTGAAATCACTAGGCAACCTTGCAGGGATTTTAGTGAGTTGAGTCTTTACTTTGCATTTTTATAAAACTAGGTGTCTTTTTTAACCTTTGACTGCAGTTTCCTGATTTAACCAGCTATGTTCTAAAAAGGTCAGATACCTCATTCTGTATTTCAGGCTTCTGGACTGAAGTTTGCTACAACAAAGATACAGTCACTGCAGATAACTTACAAATACGGTTAAATCATGATAAATACAAAACTGATGCTAATTAGGCTCTTCTGCTACTTACATATTCATAAACTGAACCAGTAAGTTGTTTCACCCCAGGCTGCCATTAAAGAATTGCCTTTTTCCTGCATTTCAATGAAGTTACTAAGCACTGCTAAGCAAAAAAACATGCTCTAAGCTTTTCTTCTTCTTCTTTTTTTTTTTTTTTTTTTTTTTAATGAGATTACTGCATCAAAAGTTATAACCAAATACTATAGGGGCAAATCCCCAGGGTAACTCTAAGGCAAACTTGCCTAACTCTATAGAAGTCCACAGCCCTGTGTCAGTTGTACTAGATCCTTAGATATTCCAATAATTGTACCGTATCTGCGCTCCTTCCATAATTGTATTTTCAGCAGCAAAGCTGCATCACCGAGAGATGCCAGACAACCGGTTCCTAAAACACGGGTGTTAAGGGTTAGCCTTCCTTACAAACACGGCGAGGATAACGAAGCAGGTCCTTCCTTAAGCCTGGCAAGTCTTCTCCTGCTGCAATGCAGAACTTGGTTACAGAACTAGCTCTGTGTAATGCTGTTAATGATTTCTGATTTCATTTGTTTGGGAAACCTTTTTTAAGGCCTTGTAAGTCAACAAAGCTAGTACCATATACCACTTCAGGAAAACAGCTCTATTAAAGTACATCCCGTGAGTGACCGTATCAGAGGAAAAAGAAGTTAGTAAATAAATTATTACTGCAGAAGTGACTGCGTGGTTTATCTGCCTTTCAGACAACGCTGCAGGCTTTGTGTTGGCTTTGTGATAATCAAGAATAGGAAATAAAATACAACTCAGGGAATTGTCTGTCATGCTAAAAATAACCTGAAGACAGTGGTCATTCCCTAAAGTTCCCATTTAGCAAATGTAAGTGGGCTGAACAGAGGAGATAGTGGGGGTGAGACAGCAGTGGGGAAAGCCGCTGCTTCACAGCAAGCGCCGCAACAATATTAAGAATATAACATGCATTTGATCTAGTTGCTATGGAGTCTCCAGGCATCGCGTCAGAAAAACTTAGTTGCTATATGTCATCTGCAATTGCCACTGACCCCTCAGAATATTTTTTTAAAAAAATATTATATACCAAATACCATTTCCAAAATAATTCCACAATCACTAAAGCCAAGTCAGCTCCACACACAGCATTCAGACATGTCAACTATTTCTAGCTTCTCAAGGCTCACATCAGCATTTTGAATGTTACTGAATTACACCTACAAAGTCACATCATGCTAGGCCCAAAATATTTTCAAAATGCATCTAACCATGCATACCTTTCCATCACCAACATAAAAAGAAATTTCAAAAAGGATGTTTTTTTCTCTTCCTGGTACCTAAAGTATTTTTGTATTTGATGCAAGAATATCAGTGTTATATTGAGACAGATCAACAGTCTTATTTCAATAACCTCTTCCCAACAGAGCCAATATTAAATCTGGGGACCATGGGCAGAGACTAAAACATGGACCTTGGCCTTAATGCAGAAGACAACTTGCACCATTACCTGACTTAGCTGAGTGCAATTCTGTCTACACTGCCCGAAAACCTAGGCAAGTGCAGTGAGCGCTTTCCCCCAAGGCCGCTCTGATGGCCAGTACCACGCTCATCAGCAAAACTGAAAGGTACTTGCTAAGCAGAACTATTTCCTTGAGCTCATCAGGGCCTCAACTTCTGCTGTTAGATAAATGTTAGTTACTGCCTCTTATCACTGCTGCAGCAACACTATTATCAACCGACTGCGTGCAATTTCTTTCCTCTCTGCTGCTTTGGCATCTTAAAATAAAGCACCAAGGTAAGAAAGCTGATGAGGTCTGGCCATCCCTGGCTACACCATGGCCTGCATAGTGAGGCACTAACTAGCTTTTATCTGCTCAGATCTCCTGGTGCATTGTCAGCTTCACTGGTTTTGAGCAGCAGTATGTTTTTACTAGGCATCCTGACATAACATAAGCCATAAATAGTAAATAATTAAAAATTATCCTAAATAATTTAAAATAAATCTAAATTATTAAATGTAAAACAGCACAGAGAGGTTTGTCATTATGGTTCTATAGGCTGAAATCATTTTCAACCAGCTTAGACAAAGAATGGCTTCATTTATTTTGGGTGAACACTGGTTCACAACTCCAGCTTTATTTTACACACAGAAATAAAATGAATCCAGATCCAAACTATCAGGGAAAAAAAGAAATGGATTTCCTTCCTCAGGTCTGAAACAATAATAGCATCTCATTAATATTTTTCTAAACATGAAACACTACGTTTTTCGTGGCCTGATCCAATAATCTGTCTTAGGCACTCAGTCTCTGTTGGCTTAGCCAATTCCTGTGCAAACAACACAATTTTTAAAAATCCAGTGCTCCTTCTCTTCCCCACTCTTTCCATTTTTTCATATTTAATCCTCCTTCATGAGAAAGGGAGCAGAGTCTGCAATGCCACCTGCACCAGCTTTGCCCAGAGTCCTGCTGGACAACGGGAAGCCGACTGGGAACAGAAGAGCTGCACGTTTTCGAGATTTGTAGGAAATACTCTGCAATGTGTTCAGACAAAACTGCCTCTTCGTAGAAGCCCTAAGATGCTAATAAACATGCTATCTTTTGAAGAAGTCAACATGCTAAACTCTTCATTAGCCTTAACAAGTAGATGGCAATTACGACTATTCTTTTAATTGCAGCCTTTGTTTTTAGTCACTTGTGAAAGGGCAGCTAGTAATTAAATCCATTGATCTGCATGTATAAGGTGCAGGAATGAGCGTTAGCATAGTTTTGAAGCAATCCCTGAAAAAGTATCAGCAAAACGCAAAATGTATTTACAATATATTGAACCTTTATAAATAAATAACCACGAGAAAATACTCGTACAGCGCAAATACTCAAACCTCTGGGAGCCAGGAGAAATTAACTTAATTACATTTGCCATATTTTAGAAATTTATACACAGTATTAGAACACATAATATGTTTGTGTGAGAGTGTGGAATATCTATTTCTACTTATATCTGGACAACTCCACTGATTGGGGAGAAACACACTGATTTTAACTGTCTATGACTCCATTTTTGTTTAAATGGATTTGCTGACAGGAGCGGACATTAATATCTAGTTAAGTGTAGGAGTTGGTTCAGGCCCCAACAAAACCAATGGTGAGTTGATTTAAGCAAATCAACCTTTTGAACCGAACACTGTCCAGAAATCCTGCAAACCGGGGGTGTTGCCCTCAGTAGCAAGCTTCCAGTCAGGGAAAAGCATCTTGCCACAAATTCAGACAAAACTACTCAACGCCACTATGACAGCACCGAGGAACTGCTTGCAATCGATGCAGAGAACGGGAATTATTAAAAACTGCAAGGAAGAACTATGCTCTCAAAAAACGAGTATCACAAAAGAGGAGTTGTGAGCAGGAAGACTCAGTCAAGGAAGGAAATCAGCTTGACTGCCAGTTCTGGTATACTACTAAATTCAGAAGAGGAAAAAATCCTTAAGCTTGGATAAAATTGAGGATAAGCTCAAAAAAATGCAAAATATTTCGTAAAAACTTAAAATTATCTTCAGGAACTTATACAATATTTCGCTAGGATAAGAACAGATGCTATGAGGACTGCATTTTTCACTCACCTGGAAGATGCTACAGGTCTGTTGACCTACAATTGACAATTCTCACTGACATCAGCAGACATTTTTCTAAACAAAAACAAGTTCCAGTCTATTTTGAAACATGTTCTATAAATGTTCACTGGAACTGAGTATGGAAAAATATTTCAAAGGGAAAGATTTCTGTCACATTACTCTACAAAACCTTTGAGAGCAGATTTATCCTTTGTATAAGCCAAGTCTCTAAACCATCTCCAGCATGATCTTGTGTGTCTAACGAGCATTACTTTCTAAATTGGTATTTTGTTATTGGAATATGACCAGGAACTGAAGGGATGACTGCAAGTGATCTTATTAACCTCCAATTTACACAATAACTCAATTAAATCATTAGCACCAAAGTAACTTTAAAACTGCTTTAAAGTCATCATACAGGAGTTAAATATCAGATAGCATCCCAAACCATATATTGAATCCTTCTGTTTCCAGTTTTACTGTGTTGACTAAATAACACTTAAGGGAAAAATTCAAATATACTTGTTTATAAAAATGTATTTTTTAAATTATAAAGCAATACTGGTATGTATGTTTGCAAAGAAAGGGCTGCTAAGCAATTCCTATCACAGGCAGAGGCAGTCCGTGATGCTTCCTATACTCCTGCTCTCCAGATTTAGGCTCCAGTCATGTTTTCAGCCCGTGCTGGACAGGAGACCCTCCCAGGGAAAGAACTGCTGCCAGAATGACGATAATTCTATATCTTGTGAATGCACATAGTCACTGTTCGCAAGTTATGGGTACGCTTACGTATTGTCAGCAACATATACCACAGCATGACTCCAGATCTTGCCATTAATGTGTAATCTCTCGGTGTTCCTATGGCACTATTAGCTGTATGAGGTGCCAAACGTTTCCCAGGAGTTCTACGGAAAAGCCTAAGGAACTAAATTAGAGAAGCCAGAATCCTAAAAGCTTGATGTTTCACAGTTTAGTATAGGACATCTATATTTCCTTCTTAGATCTTGGCCTCCATTTGCAAAATTTCCCTTAAAGAACATCTTTTTCTTTCTTTCATTAAAGAACATCATTTTACATTCTGTGTGTAACACAAAACTTCCCAAACATAAAGTAAAAATTCTTCCAGTGGTGCAGAAAATCTCATCAATTTAGAGGACATAGCAAGACTGTTATGAGAAGTTAAAGGCAAAACAAGTCACAGAAGTTTATCAGGGGTAATATTCTTCAGCGTGTAAATGTCATCTCTTAATTTAGTCTTTTTAGGGTTTTTTTTTTTTAACCTCATACAGTTTCCAATGAATAGAATCCATATTTCTTAAATTCTAGTGGCCAGGATAGACGTAGTCACCTTAGGCAAGATGACTAAGCAAATGGTGACATTTCTCCTGCTATTTGCTCTTTTAAAGTTCAGCAAAAGTTCTTTTGCTGAAAATAGATGGAGTAGGAGATGAAAACTTCAGTGTTTTTGACACTTTCATACCTCTACAGAAACCATCACAATATGGGTCAAGCCAGCCATAAAATCCACAGTGCGTGCCATTAAATGGGACTGCATCAAGCAAGCTTGGCAACGCAAAGGAACAGATTGAGCTTGTCAGGAACACATTTTCCTCCTCCTGTGTACAGTATCTAACACAACGGAGCTGCAAGCCCCGTGGCATATATCTGTTAGAAGAGGGAAGGTGGGAGGAAGAAACAAAGAGATACATCCAGGTACTCGCCTCCCTCTACCTTGCATGCCTAGGTGAGAACGGGAGCCCCAGGTATCAGCAGGGAGTGGTACATGAGCTGCCAACCTAGCAGGAGCTCCAGAAGCCCCAGTAAATCTGATTTCCCCCAAACAAGGACTTCTGCCCTATCTTCTTGTGAACAAAGTAGCAGGGAGAATTATTACAAACCTCACCAAAGGATTAAAATATAGTTTGATTTCCCTCGTTCATCCCATACTTCACTGCACAAGCAGGAGGGAGTGAGAGAGGACCCAGGAGCGTCTCCGCTCCAGTGCCCATCACAGCCATTAGCCAGCAGGGACAAGTACTAGTAGCGGGCGCAACATATGCGCAGTACAAGGCCTGTACCCAAAGGTGCTTCTCCTCGTTTAATATTGAAGAGGTGAGTAGCACCGCTATCTTTAGCCCATGTTACTGACCTACTAATCCTCAACTCTGTAATCTTGTCTATTGACACAGTATCTTCTGAAGTAACCCAGATAGAGATTAATTTAAAGCTTCAAAAAAGATACTAAACTACATTTAGGTAAATGATCTGTATCTTCAAATACTGTCAATATATGATTTATTAAAACTGAATATATCTCGCCTTTTAAAAATTACCAAGGCAATTAAATTTTAAAGCCACATAGAAACCATGGTATGGTTAGACGACGAACTAATGCAAAAGTCAAGAAATTCAAACTTGTGGTAAAGATTGCTCCTTTCTCCTCAGACCTATGGGAACTGGAGATCATCAGCCTTTACTACCATCCTGGCTTACTGTTTCATAATGTTACATATTTGTTCCCAGTTTAAATATTCTCAAAGAAATTTCAGAATTCTCAAAGAAAAATTCAGAGTAGAACAACAATGATACTTGGCACTACAGTAACATTCTCCATCTGCAGAGAGCTGAACAGTGCTTAGTTAGGAATCATTTTAGAGCCCTGCTTGGTTTTCCTCATTTACATTAAAACCACACTGAAGCTGCTTGAGAAAGGTGTACAGACCACGACACTCATGACAAATGCAGTGAGCGAGCTTGCATAGCAAAAATGTTGTACATGAATAGACATTGTATAATCTTTCATAATGGATTAAACTTCATAAAATAGTGGGTTGGTAAACTATTCAGTATATACACCTAATAAACCAGAAGGATTTGCAAGCTTCAGCACCGATCTTTCAGGAATGACGCTGAAGTCGCCTGCAGATCACCCCTCCAAATAGGATACCCATACACTGAAAATACCAGCAAATACCAACCCGGGACAAAATACAATGTCATCAAAAGAAGCGCCATATTACAAAAAGAAAGCAAACAGTGCAGTATTATTCTCGTCCCAAGAAATATCTACAGAATGGAAACGGAAGTTTGAGATATAGAAGGTAGATGCTGAAAGGGTACCAGGCATGATCGAAATAGGCACCATCTACACAAACGGTTATGAAACACCAAAGGGGGTTTGTTTTTTTTCTTTTTTGTGGTTGAAGGAGCATTTGAAACATCTAGAAATCCTACTGACTCACAAAGATGTTTGCCAAGGCAACAAACATAACATTGAATAGATGAGACACATTCAATGCTAAGAAAAAAACAGCAGGTCAAAGCTGCAATAAACCTTAAAGCTTCAAGCACATAAAGGTTAAATTGTGAGAGTTTATTTCCCTTCCTTAGCCAAATACAAACTGTAAACAAGCTGATGCTGCAGCATGTTCACACCTGAGGCGATCTTGGCATCCATGATCCAAGGTATGAACGGCCAAGAGTGAAGATCTGTTCCTGAACGTGATTTACTATTTAGGATATCCTTTTCTAGCATGCTCATTAATTCCTCCATGTCTTCTCTTCCTCTCTGAAGCTTTGGCCATTTCCCAAAGGGTGAACTTTGTGCCTAGCGGCCTCAGCACACAGCTTATGCACATTGCAATTATCTACTGCTCCTGCCTACAGCACGTTTGCATTTCAAATGTGCTTTTCCACTTGGTTCCGAGACAAGTGTGACATCATTTCTGCATGAATTTCGTAACGTGAGATTTCTTTCTGACATTCAGTTCATCAAAAAGGAGCTGATGATGAGAAAAGAAAAACGGCCTGATGATCAAGGGAAATAAAGAAAACTCAATCCCTCTGTCTTCTGCAGCTACTCAATGGAAGACATTTACCGTCTACTGTTGACTCTTCCCCACACCCCTGAATTCTGCTGACAGCAGCTCTTTGCTTCTCCCTCCAGCCTTGCCCTTCTGCAAATACTGCCTAGCAGCAGCTCCATAGGAGCTTTGTCAGTCCTTAGGGTGTCAGATGAAGGACAAAATTCACTGACATACTGTTGTTTCCTGACTTCTTTCTTGCCAGCAATGGTGGATATTACAGATATTGTAGAAAATTTTAGGGTAAGTTGCTAAATGATGCTGAGCCCACGAAGCTGGCCTATTAAAAACTGTATACTTCAAAAAGCTTTTTAAAACTTTTTAAAAAATATATGAAAATACTAAATAAATATACACTTAGTGACAGTAGAGACAGAAGTCAAACTCTGTCCTCATCACTGATGATAAAAGAGTAACATACATCAGACACCATATTTGCACATTCAAAACCAGTGTTATTTGGCAGAAGAATCATTTTTGAAAACATCTTTTATGATTATTTTGTTTCTTTGATTGTTTTCAATTTTAAAGGATGTGGCACGTGCAAAGACAGAAAGCTCTGTCTGCTATCAGAAATATTCTAGGACAGGAAGAACAAGTGTGTGTTCACTACTGCCAGGGCTTGGAAGCTGGTACCAAGGCTGATATCCCAGCTTTGCCTCTGACTCACCGAGTGACCATCAAAGAATCTCACTGATTCATTTTCCTCACCCTGCAAAAGACAGATCATACTCAGTTATCCCCCAAAGACACTGTGGGGCAAAAAAGTACAAAAGAAGTTCATGTGTAAGCACCATTAAAATCTGTGTGTCTTAATCTGTTCATTTCTTCTATTGGTATTTGGCTTTTAATGCTCTTGACACATTCGGGTATCTTGTGTAACTATTCAGACCGCTGCTTTTTTCTTTACATATGCCTTGTGCTGTATTTGCATCAGTATAGTGGGGGGGGGGGCTTGTCGTTGTTTTATCTCAATACTGTAAGAGATTGCATGCATAAATGTGAAAATTTCCCATATGGACACAAGATGGAAGCAGAGCTGACTCTTGTCAACTGGTTTTAAATCAAATCAGTCTATGACAGAATACATGAGAATGTCTTAAAATTTGTCTTCATCTTGCAAACAGCTTCCTTTAACTGATGGAGGTGAAATTATTCTGTTAAATTCTGAAGAACTGTAAACGTTTATTTGTCTTCTAATCTAAGGACTGCAAAGGCAATATCGGAGCAAGAATGCTGCTGATGTACATCATTTTCCAGACTCTGCTAATGCCTGGGTACATGTTATTGTCCAGACCTCTGTCAAGCAGTTGAATTAATGACATTTAAGATCATTCTGAGCAGCACACGAGCTGCAGCCATCGTTTGTAACGCTCCTGTCTAAGGCAAAATACAATCATACTGCAAAAACAGCATTAAATAAAATACAAGGGAAGTGGTAAAGCAAAAAATATCTCACACCTTGCATCAGCCATGAAAGCTAGAAGCAGCGCAGAAAAGTACTAATAGACGATCGACATGCTGGCAGAGTGAAAAAGCTAAATTCATGACACTGCATTTTCCTCTTTCGCATAATCAAGATGTTCAAGGGTCCAAGGAAAAGTTTCCAGCCCAAGCCCAAATCATCAGCACCTCGTGCATACAGCATATGCCAGTACATAGCACATATCTGAACAAGGATCACAACACTTTCTTAGCATATTCATTCTCTTGCTGTTGTTCCTACAAACAAGATGGATCCCTGTTGTCCTGAAAATCAGACCACTGCAATGCAATAGATTTTAAGCAAATCGCAGAGCCAGGACTATATTCCCTGTATGTTGGAAGAGTCTAAGTGCTGGCAGCAATTAAACAATATTTATTTACACTTTGTTTCTTGCAGGCCTGCACCTACAATTTGTTGATGACTCCCATTTTCCAAGGAAGTCAACAAAAATTGAGAGGCCTCTGCACCTTTTATGAGAAGGTCACACTTCACAGTAGAAAACTGGTATTTGATGTACCAGTAATTGATATACATACATATACATGTGTGTGTGTGAGCGTATAAATATATATAATGAGTATGTGCATACATACATACAATCTGCTCTAGACTATGCATTCTGCACAGCACATGCATGTATACATACATATATATATACACATACATACATATATATATATATATATATAAAAAAATAAATAAATACACACACACGTATATATAAACAAACTCCCACTTGGGCTGCTCTCTGTCTCGTGCAGCAGGAGCAAGAGGAAAGGGGCTGGCTGCCCTCGCCCCCCAGCCATCTGAAGGCAAGGTTAGGGTGCAAGCCAAGCGCCTGCTTACGTAACAACAAGCGTTCGGCCGCAGTCAAAAGGAGACGGGAGCGAGGGCCAGCAGTCAGTGGCTGAATATTAAAAGGAACAAAAGCAAGCGTTATCCTCCATATTTTCTAAGCGAAGACTGCTAGTGTTTCCTAGATCTGAAAATCTGGCCAGCAGCCTGCATCACCATACATTATTACTAACAGGCACACAGCCTGAGTCTGCCTACTTCGAGCCATGGTATGCAGCACTCTAGGAAAGGAGATAGCAGGAGGGGCAGTATTAACTCTACTAACTTTTATTAAAAGTAGCAGAATACATGTTTAAATCAAACACATTTATAAAATATGTACAAATCAGGAAAAATAACACCAGCTGTGGCTGGGCAAGTATGAGAAAAAGACCCTCTAGTAAGGACAAACACATGTTTTTTAAAAAAAAAAAAAAAAAGGAAAAGGAAAAGGAAAAAAAATATTTTACAGAGAATTCCATAATCAAAAATGTAATTGCAGAACTACCTTATGCTGCAGTGTCCCATTTAGGGGATTAGTATAGTAATCACAATCTGTCCCAAGCAGCTCTGTCCCAGCATCCAAATACTGTACACATTAGAAATGATATTCTTGTTCTGATAAAGAGAATTCTAATGTAACTTAATGAACTCTGTAAACAGGGCCTTTAAAAGTCACAGAGATCATTTCAAAGGGTCTCACAAGTATAAAACAGCCTTGCCATTTTTATTTAATTCATGCAGTTCAAAATATGAAATCCAAAACACTGAATATAAGATGAACTCAAAATTTTCTTGGGTATGCCAAGGGAACAGATGGCTTCTGAATCCTAGAGATTTGCCATAAGGATCAGAAAATTCAAACATTATATTGTTGAATTCTCTTCTTTTTCCTTTTACTGCAAGACCTGTATTTATATGCAGTGTAATAGAAAAGGGAAAAAAAGGAGAAAAATTATCACTCTTGGTATTGTCTTTCCACAATAAATTTACGGATCAAAACATAGCGTCAGTGAATGAGTTAATGTACACCACAGTCTAGAGATTACTGAGATGGGAAAAAAGAAATGGCAACAAGCAGACATTAACACAGGTGCTCCCAATGCAATCTAGTCCTAAAGCTATCCATAACAGAAACTTGTTAAGGTATGTTTCAGCTATTTTAGTATTTTCTCCACTGTTGCGTATTATTTGTGCCCTTGAAAACTACACAGTCATCGGGAAAGTATATCATCTATATAGTTTTTTTAAAAAAACTGTTTTCATTTTTCAAGACAAGCAAGAGACTGCATTCCGCATTTCCAACAAAGAAGAAAAACTACAATTCTGAATTAGAAGAAACCTCCTAAAAACCTGAAACATCTAAGTAGATACCTTAACAGAATCAAAGCTTGCCTCCAGCAATAGAGGCAAAAACAACACATTGCAGACCCGTGTTTCAGGCCATAGCTAGAAAAATACACCTGCAGTGTGCAGTGCAAATGCACTGAATCATGGCTGGTAGCACAGTATCAGCTGCTGATACCTAACTGAGTAACAGCTCAGCTCCACTGTTACCAGAAGGGAGGTTTGTGTGCAGCATTTAGCACTGATGCTATTGCTTTTAGGCACTGATTTGAGCACAGGAACTAAAAATGGGAAACAGAAAGAAGAAAACACTACTGCGAAACACAAAAATGCACCACCACCACTGCAAAGCACAAGAACAGCCATCTCCCTCCCCGACAGCTCCAGATCAGCTGGAGGCGTGATGCCGGATCCTGAATGCTGAAATTCATCTCTAGCCCTTTTGGGGATGAAGGGAGCAAGGCGACACTGGTGTATTGATGGCTGTCTTTACTTGCATGTTGCCTGTGCAGCTATGGACTGCCATGACTGGTAGCATTTAATCTCACTGCAGCAAGGCTGGGTCCACAGTAGGACCGAGAGATGATGGGAAAGGATGCATACGGGAAAGGAAAGGGAATGAAAATGAAGGAGCAAGCATTACACACATGGCAATAAAACACCTCGGTAGCACTACATGTAGAGAAGGGAGGGGGAGAAGGGGGTTGTTTTTTCCCTCATACCTTGCGTTTCCGATCTGCCCTAGAGATTTTCCGCTGCTTTTTCCTCTCCTTCTCAAGGTTTCTCTCCCTCTCTTCAAGTTCAGACTCTCGAACTTTTTTAATGGAAGCAGCTGCATGAGCCATTTTGGAGAGGGAAACACCAGCTCCAAGGAAGCCGTCTGCGCCACACTCGGATATCCAGGTGATTTATTTTTGTCTGCAAGGGCGCTGGCCGCAAGCCCCAACTTTGCTGTGCAATCCACTCTTGCTCCTCCGGCACCCCGAAAAGGTCACGGCTCGGCTCCAGCCACTGCAGCACCTTAATTCAGCCCAACTTCAACGTGCTCCAAAATGGAGCAACACCCATGCATGCAACGTGTGGAAGTGCTCACAGACACACGCTCACAATCTGAGAGCAGCTAGCAAATATCTGCTCGCAGGTTGAAACCTCTTCAGCTGGGCTGTGACCACAAGCGAAGACAAGCTTCAGGCTTAGTCAGGAAAAAGGAAAAAAAAAGAAAGAAAGAAAAGAACGAAAGAAAGAAAAACAGCCTTTAAACACCCATCACCGAACTGGAAAGGTCTTTTGGGACTCCTCCGGATAGGCTGTGTCTTCTGACTACAGGGAAGGATCCACTTCAGCATCACCACCAGCTGGGGGAGGGGGCAGCTCCTTTCAGCTCCTCACATCGCCTTTATGCAGGGTGGGAAGAAAATGGTGCAGTCTGACTTACTGACTTGCTGCTGCTGCGACTGCCTGTGCTACAGCCCGGCACGCGCTCTCCTGCCCTTCCTCCCTCTCCATCTTCTCATACGGTCGAGCCGCCTGGTAGCGATACAGGAGCAAAAGCTGCTGGGTCCAGGGGAGCCCGCCCGAGCGCGCTCACCTGCGGGCAGCGAGCGCCCGGCTGCGGCGCCGCCGGAGAGCCGGGCTGCAAGCGCCCGCGGGAGCCCGGCGCTCCCCGTGCCGCCGCGCAGCCACGTGAGGCTGCATCAGGCGCGCCGCGGCCGGCGGCCAAGCAAGCGCAGCTCTCAGGGCGACGCTGCTCGGGAGAGCGCGCAGCGTAACCCGGGCTCAGCCTGCCCCGCGCAGCTCAGCTCCGCGGAGGAAAAAATAATACCACAGAGCGCACGGCTTGTTACTCAGCGCCAGAAGCTGCTGTCAGACGTTTGCTCAGGCAACTTACGGAGCGCTGAGTTGAAGATGGAGAAGAATGTTTGTTGTTGTGGACCAAGAGAGACCAAAGAGACAGGGAGAACATCTTAGTCTGCCCCCTCCCCGAGCTGATATCTGAAAATACCTGTTTTCAGATATTCTAGTTTTAATATCGGAACAGATGGCACTGTCGTTCCCTCCCTGCTTATCCCAAGCCAAAACCAGCATATAAAAGCTGCATTCCTACCTCCCTGGGTATCTCTCTTCCCACAACTAGCATTAAGCTTTTATTTAGGAAAATAGGACACCCTGAAACCGCTAGACATATGCGGACGAAAGCAGTCTCCGCATGGGTGCCTGCTGCACAGCTGACGACACCGCAGCTCCCTCCAGCAGGGCAGGTCCCCAGGGAGGGGACGGCCGCGCTCCCCTGCAGCACGGATGTCTGCAGCCCTGGCTTCGCCACCCCGGAGAAGCTGCGGATACGGCAGCTCACTGAGGCAAGCATTAAAAATTACCATTTTTTAAAAAAAACAGTTATTCCTAAACAGTTTTATCTCTGCAATATATTCCTTGACTTCAGAAAGAATTTGACTCAATGGACACTAAAGTTGAACACCACGAATTACATCGCAATGAAGTATCACCAAATTAGTGACCAATACTTTGGGAGCTCCTCACGTGGCAATGGCTCATAGACTGGGGCTAATCCCAACCTCCCAGTATTTTTGTACCCTCAAAACTCGGGTATTACCAGTTCACATCTATCAAGGCCATTTTATTCCCATGGAACAAAGCATTAGGGATTGTGTTGCTACTACAAATTTCCCTTTAAGATTTTCATAAAATTGAAGACCAAATTTTCACAAAATACTTGTATGTGAAAACTACAACACATCATAGAGGCATATCTAAAACAGGCATCTTTTTTATGTTTGACCCAGTCATCTCTGCATTCAATCTAAAGCACACTTCTCTAGTGGAAGAAGCTGGCAGAAGCAGGACACAGGGCGTCAACCACCCTCCTTTGCAGCTCCTCTGCACGTTCAGGCTCATTTTCTCATGCCTGTTTCCATTTGCAGGCAACTGGGCTACATGGCACCAATGACCAAAACACAACAACAGCAACAGTATCAGCAACAACAGCCACTAAAGTGAGAGAGATGGAGGCAACTAGAGGGGGAAAACAGACTTTTTACTAGGACTGTAGCTTGCCTTCGCCTCTTATCATTTGAGGGAGCTCAAAGACACCCTCGCTTCTAAACCAGAACACAGCAGCTGATAATCAAGCTCCGCTTTCCTGATACAATGAGAAACCTTTCATCTTCCTTTACCTGCAGCTTGTTCAGAAACATATATTAACAGAACAGGCTGACCTGTTCTCTGACAACGTGCGTACTGCAAATAAAATAAAGACCAAAGTAGAGAAAGGTAAAAATAAACCATATTACTATGTCACTAACATTCAAACTGATCCACAGACATAATACCCCTAGTGGGCAACCTGACTAGTGACTTGGGGCGCTCAAAGGATAGCACTACAGGAAGCAAACTGATTTCAGCCAAGTTTGATTGCTTACCTTGTAAAATAATATTTTGTTAAACAGGCGATCTGAAAATACAGACCGAATCACAGGGCAGCACTCTCAAAAATCCTGGTCTTATGACTTCCCTAAATCATAGTTTAGGGTTTCCTTAATTCCCTAAGCCTCTAAAAGCATAAATCCTGGTATGTAGAGCATAGAGTAAAGCTAAATGCACCGGCGGGTTTATAGGAGTTACATTTATTAAACAATGTCATCTTTTGGCAATAGATACCCTGCATGCTCACCAGCCCAAACTATCTTTTTCTTCAGAAAAGGCATTCAGAAGTCAATCAAGGACTTAAAGTGCTTTATAAGTCATGCTACAAGAGAGGGAAAAGATCAGATGAGTGATTTGAAAAGCTGGTGCCAAGTAAAAAAGATAAAATAAAATAGAAAATATTCTCAGAAGATCACTGACAAAGAACAACTTCAGATCAGTTCTGTGAGTTCACCATAACGTACCGTAAACATTTCCCCCCAACCTCAAAGAGGCATAAAAGTATTTTTCATCATGTGCCAAAACATCTGCCCGTATCTTTCAAAAGATTATTTTTAAAAGAACATATCCAGTCTGGGGAGAAAAACACAAAGTAGGTATCACTTGACACAGCTACTGCCCCTGCAGGAAAGAAACACTGTGTTTTAAGATGGAGAGATCTCCCTAATGAAAGCAGAAAATGACTAGTCACTGCCCCATCTACACAGCATTTTACTGATCTTAACAAAAATAAATCCTTCTGCAGACATCAATCAGAAGACCGCATTTTCAGGATCTTTTCAGTGAATATGCAAGCTGACAATTTCCCTCTAAACACAGGGAAAGTATCGTGAAGCTCCCGGATAAGAAGAGCAGAATATACAGTGATTCTGCCACAAACGACGTGTAGGAGGGGAGTGGGAGAGTGGGCAGATGCACAACAGCATAAAAAGAACACAACATCAGAAGAAAGGGTGGGTTTTGTTTTTTCTGTAAAGCATTTGTCATCATTAACTGTGAATGTAGAAACCAAACAGATAACTCATGAGATTCTCATTTGGGATAATCAAGCATTTAGAGTTCAACCTGTATAGTTGTCTGTACGATCTGTGGACAGGCTCCCAGCGACTAACCTCAGCAGGGGACCAACAGCTGTGGGGGTACTTAATTAGGGTTACAGTTCGGCTTTGCTTGGTTTACAAGCTGGCAAAAATCGTTAACTTCCTGACCTGGTCGCTTAATTTCACAGTCTCTTGGTTTTTGCTGTTTTAACCTTACCCACCAGCTGAGACAGTACGCTCCTGCAAGGTAGGTTTTTATTAAGCACAGCTATGGTTAGCACTCGGTTTTGACCGACAGCTTTCAGGTAGAGAAACATGACGACTGCACAAACCAGCATTTTCTGTCTACAGAAACCTACTGGATGAAAAACAGTTTTAATAGAGTAGAGGAGGAGGAGGATGTAAACAAGTGATCATCATCCCTGAGGAAGTATCTACTAACAGGGGGCTAGTCTCATAAGGATGAGGTTCTCTTCACATAAATCATGTTGGCACTGCAAAAATAAAATTAATGCCAAGCCTAGAAATAATGGGAGGAAAAAAAAAAAAGTGACTCAAATTTTTTCTTGTCATTACACAGAGCTACAAAAAAGAGAGGAAAAGATGTAACTAGAAAGGCTTTTCATGCCTCAAAGCCAGAAGAGAAATCATGTTCTCCAGTCCTAAGCTGCTGGCACATTCAGGAGATAGGCTGGAACACACAACTGGTTTCAGACAACAGTTAATAACGGGAAAGGAAATTCCCTATGTAAGAAAAGAGTAGTTTGGTAAGGACAAGAGCTGGACGACACAACTGGACAACACAACTGTCTTCTAGCATTGAGGAAGACCCCTCTGGAAAAGGCAGAACAGACTTCTTCATGGGATTTAGATTCCCTCCAAAGTACGGAGGCGCAATGCAAACCTCGTGCAGGTATCTAACAAGCACAGCTACACGTTATTTCGCCTCCTTGCAATGACAACCTCTGTGCATAAAAGCGGGGCAGTGATTTATACTTCTCCCTGCTGAAAGGTAGGACATACATTAGATCAAGCTTGGAGATGTGAACACAGCTTTTAGTGGCTCACTTGCAGAATTAGCTCACCGCTACCCACAAAGACGTCATCCTGTCCTCAGCACTGTTACCCCAACAAGGTTAAGTGTCAGAGATGGACATCCTTCTCCCTGTGGTCAGGAAATGCCTCTATGAACACTGCTTCTTGAAGAATGAGTATGGAGGAGAGAGACGGAGAAAGTATTTTTGATAGCAACAAAATATTTTGGAGACCCAGAATACTTTAACAATGTATTTAACTACTTAAACCGATTCAGATAGATTGTGCGCATCAGCATATCCAGTCATTTACAGACGTACAGAACTACATGCTCCTAGAATCAAAGATAAAATTATTCTTCTGCAAAGTAAAAACACAAAGCTAACTTTGAAAATCTGTACTGTATTTTTAATTTACCTTCTGCACCATTTATTGCTTAATTTACACTTATTTGTTACTTATGCTCTGCAACTATGCTATTTTTAAGAGTATGATGACCTTGCAAGTGAGCTAGCAATCACATATATATGCTGTACATATGTCATACTTTTCTGAAAAAGAAAATACCAAGGTTAAAAAGTCTCTACTCTCTCCTATTCTCGTATTACTAAATATATAAAGACAGTGTGTTCCAGGAAGCTTTAACATGGAAGTTAGTATCAATGAATTTTTACTGAAAAAATTATACATAAAACTACAGCCTGGCTTTTTTCTGTACATTGATTACATCTATTTTATTAACTGAAGAGAAACAATACAGAAATGTGTTGAAAAGGTATTACTAAGGACAAGTTATGGCACATATATTAATATATGCATAAATTAGACTAGTCTTAATTGCTTTCCCTCCTTTTTATGCTACCACCTGCGTATAATGCACAGCACTGACACTTTGAGTGGTCAGCACTAAAAACATTACAGGTCACACAGTAGTATCTGCAGTGGCATACCTACCCTTGCACCATGGGCTTCTGTCTTCAAGGTGTTCAGTTCAATACTGACAGAAATGTTTGATGTAATAATCACACCAGAAAAAGATTCTGTTTAGCTATCTTCACCTTGAAAGAGTTACCTAAAATATTAGTTTACTCTTACAACAGAAAGTATACTGAGCATTTTTTCCACGTTAGAGATGGAGAAACTGAGACAGTATGGCTACATGCTTGTTCCTAAGAACATAAGAGCGGTCACTGTAGGATGAAGCCAAAGTCTTCTCTCTCCAACAGTGGCCAAAGTCAGACACCTAAAAAAGGGCAAGTGCGCATGATGCTTCCCCAAGCACTCTTCCACCTTCTAGGCATCTGTCACTGATGAATGCCTGTGCTAGATGTTTCTCTTTATTTAGTAATCTTCACAGGCTGTGCTTTCCATGAACATGTCCAGCCTTTCCCTGAAACTTTCTAAACATCCAGCATCCACAACACAAAGCTCAGCAGCTTAGCGGTACATCCAAAGAACCACTGTCAAAGGCAGGCACGTACAAACCAGGAATAGGGCAAGCTACAATAACTGCTATTCTCAAATCATCCGGGTCCTCACAGTCATCCTTAATTACCGTCCAAGCCGTACCATGACAAAGCAATGCTTTGCACGCTCCACTAGCTTTTAAACACCAAGATTTAGAAAAGCCCTACAGAGACCGGTGCCCCCACTTTACATAAATACCCCAAATATGAGGTAAAGACATTTCAGCTGTGCAGAAGTTTGCAATTCAAGAGTCACATTTTTTTCTTCAGAATCCTATATAAATTAGAGGTTTATATTTTTAGCAATGGAGCTCAATTTGCAGTTTTCTGATGACAGCTAAGTTGCATTAATTCTAAATATCACTCACTCAACGTATTTTTGTTTTCATATCGATTGAAAATATTGACCGCCCAATCTATTTTAACCAAGTCCAACAGGGTCTGATCCACAGCTCGCTCAGGGCAACAGTAGCCATCGTATTGATTTGAATGGATTTGGATCAGGACCACAACTATTCAGTCAGTACTGCAATGTGACTTCTCATCTTCCTTCCTGCTTTGGCCTCCATGTCCCACCTTCTTTCGTCTTTGATAATTATCAAAATTGAGTTCAGTTTTGATCTTGTGAGGGGCAGAAGCTGGAATTAGAAGCACTAATGCTAAGAAGGACCGAGGGATCATCCTGAAGGTGCCACAGCTCTGCTGTGCCTCATTCCCAAAACGTGCTGAGCGTTCCTCATACTCTCTCTTCGCTCGCACAGGGCCCCGTCCTTACCAGGTGCAGCTTTCCAGTCCAGTCTCTGCTCTGCTGGCAACACAAGAGAGGCAACCACACCAAAAGTGCAGCACCTCACGCGTGCCTGCCTTCCTCCAGCCTGCTCCCCAGCCACGCTCTAGAGCCACAGCCAAGCGGCCCAACATGCGGAGGGAACGCGCCTTTTTATTCCTGCAAGGTGGAAGCGTGCCTCCTGCGTCTGACCTGATGCAGTCTCATTAGCTGGAAAAAGAGAGAGCCAAAGGGAGCGGCTAAGATGTTAGAGCTTTCAGTTCCTCTGATAAAAGATAAGTTTTAAAATTTTTTGCTTGAATGCTTTCTAGTGTAATGATCTGAAGGCTTTCCCCCCCCCTCCAACCCCTTTTTGGTGAGCACTTGCATTACAGCCAGATCCCACCAAATTATATTAGCTCTGACAGGCCAGGCCTATTTCAAGCTCAAGGCTAATTATCTGAGGAAAGCAAGTTATATGCTGTAAGATACTTGTATAGATATTTAATGTGTCCCTGATTGATCGTTCCTATCATTTGTGATTAAGCATAAGTCATTTTAGTTGTTTTCCCAGAAACCAGGGAAATCTTTCCATTAAGCCATCTGAAGAACCAAAAAGAGCATCTTTTTGTTCTAACTCAACAGACTTCAGAAATTATCCAGCTAAAATATTGTGGTTGGACAACAGTGTTTTAGTTAGTACAACCAATTTAAGAGGCAGTATCTTTTCACCTAGAACTCTGTCACCTCAAAGCTGCTGCTTCCCCTTCAGGGTGATGTAAAAAAAAAAAAAAGATATGTTTACAAATTGCACTGATATCAGAAAAGAATTACGCCTTTGAAACAAGGGCAGATAACAGGAAAACTAACTTCACTGCCACTGCATGGCACTGAACCTTCAAAAGCCTCTAAGCCAACATGACCCAGATCTTATCTACTTTAAATCCTTTCAGTTGCAACCTAGATGCTGCACATAATCAGCTCTGCTTAAGCATTCTTGATGGAACATTTAAAAATGTGCATGTGCTTTAGTACAGTAGCAAGTCATGTGTGCACATTTCAGTGGGCATTATCTACCTTAAATTGAAAGTTTCCTTGTCCTTAGAGCCATCAGGATAAAGACGTCAGTGCATGCTGCTTACACAATTACTTTTTACAACCTGAGCATCCCAAAATTAAATGATGACGACACAAAATAAAGTTATCTTTTACAGTGTATTTCCATTTTTGCAAGATATGTCAGAAGAACAGTATGACTGAATATTATACTGAATACTATATATACGGTATCTAAAATGTCATTTGTCACTTATATACCAGCAGGACGAATGATAAGGTTGAATTTCACCTATCTACCTGTAGTCCACTGACTTGCTGCCTGAGTATTTGGACCACAGAAGTGGGAATGCATTTCAAAAATAGACTGAGTACACAAGAACAACATAATTTTTTACTCTTTTTTTACTTCATAAGAAAGATTCAAACTACACATTTATGTATAGTATTTACGTGTAGTATGAGTACACATTTATGTGTAGTATGAGTATTTATGACAAAGACTGGTATATCATTTAAGATGTCTTTGAAGCACATTTTTCCACTATTCATAACAGCAGATGTATTTGACATTTGTTTATAAAAAGGGGAGAACATTTTACATTAAGAAGCCTCAGAAAAGTTCTCCAGACAATTTTTAGATGCACCCCATATTAACAGCCATACTAAATATACGTAACAAACAAGTAAGAGCAAAGTCCTGATCCTTATTTTAAACTAGATGTTTTTCACCTTTCCCTCACAAAAAGCTGAGCAGAGCTCAGAAAGCAAGCTGAGATTCCTTTACTTTTATTTTTCCATGAAGAGTCACGCAAGTCAGAGGTCCCAAAGCTTGACCAAGCCAATACACAGAACAGAACTGCTATTTATAGTACTGAACTCCTCTATCACATACATAACTGAAATGTGCCTTTACCTTGGAAAGGGTAGAAAAATGATGGAAGGATTTTACTACAGCGTGAATCCCAAGGGTGAAAGCTTTCTGCTCCTGCAGAGCTCCCCCAGGGCTTCTCATCCGTGCACTCCAGAACTGCATTTCTGAGTTTTGGGGGAGACGGGGGCAGGTAGCAGGATGCAAGGGACCGTGCCCGAAGGGCGCTGTGCCGCAGCCCTGTGGCCCAGCAGCGGGGCCACGAGCACCACGGACAGCGCCCGGCGCCATACCCCGTTCCACCTCCCCTTGCCCCTCACTCGCCCCCTGCCAGGGGGCTGCAAGGTGGCCACAAGGGACCCACCGGGTGTGATCTTTTCAACTGACGATTTATTAAACAACACAGAGTTTAAAAGAATATCAACAATGCAAAAACAAATACTTTGAAGCTGTAACCATGTAACCTTTGGAGACATCATTCTGGGCCCGTTTGCATGCTCATGTCCGTGTGCACGGCTGTCCGGCCATACCACTGCACGCAGAGATCATGGATGTGGGCACCAACAGCAGAGATGGACGGCACACAGGGCTGTTCTGCACTAATAACCCTGAGGTCCTGCTCACCTATCAACCACTCTGCTCAAGCAATTGTAAGTGCAGCAAAGACCAAAGAGATCAAGAACCTTCACATTTCTAGTGAAACATTTGATCAGTATTAACTGATAGCTCTTGAAAACAAAAGGTAAATTTGGAATAAAATCCTAAGCCCCAAACAGCTGAAAATTCAAACGTTTTAAAGCTAAATCTAATTACTGCAGCATAAACTCATTTCTGTTGAAAGCAGAGTTGGAGATGTGGCCAAACATTGTGTTGCATTTCCCACTCCATGTGCCTGGGGAAATGAATGGCGAATGATCTCCCTCTCCTGGTCAAGTAATGCTAAGGCAGCCATGAGCTCACATTTTAAGACATAGCTCTTTTCAGCGATACAGTAGCTTGTATACAAAGTTTAGCAACGGTTAAAATATACCACTGTTCTGAATGCAAGTGCTGCAGGCCCATGAAAATATTTATTCTATTCAGAACCTCAACAGTAATCTTTATCCATCACCATATCTTCACATGCAACTTTCTGAACAGCTCTCAAACAGTTTACCAAAGGTAGATCTTGCCTGTAAAAGCCCTCAAGGTAACATCCTACTGAAAACAACAGGAGATGTTCTGGGAGTGTTTACTCAGAGGAAATAAAGGACTAATTTCATGTGAGAGGTCCTCGTGTACAAATTCTGCCTCTGTTACACTGCCCTACCAGTAGTTAGGATAAAATAGCTCAGAATAAGATAGCAGTGTCCTCTGTACCACACTCACCATGACCTCCTTGGCTGCACTCTGAAGAGTCTAAAGACTGAACCAAGTGACAGGCCTATGCCTCTGACCAGGGTGTAATCCACTGCCTCGTGAGTTTCTGCTGGTCTTGGACAAATAGTTTATTTTTTTCAGTAAGCAGTTGCCAGTTGACCTTTTACAGAGCACATCATAACCTATTAAAGCTATTTTTTTTACACAACAGCAAATTTAAAAGTTATTTTTGAGTCAGCTAAAGGCATACATTACTCAGAAATGATCTAGCTTTTTGCACTTGTATGACTTTAAAACATGGTTTGCCCATACCATTACACCTTTGGTTATTTGAAACAGCGTGCCTCCCTCTTTTTCCCCAGGATCAAGAGAAGTATCTGGAAATGCATACGTTACCCTCAGTTACTTTCTGCCTTCAATTTCCATTAATTCCTGTGGAAGATGAGGATTAAGAGCTCATCTTCTCAACTAACAAGAACGGGTCCCAATTCATAGCTAAAATAAAAGCAGTAATCTGAATTAATCATCATCATCACTTTAAAATCAGGGACTTTCGAAAAGGAATAATTTCTGAAAAACATTTTGAGATTTCTGGGGAGTCTTGGGAATAAAGATCTTTTTAAAAAGGACCTCTCTGAACCACTTTCCCAAATAACTTCTTGTTATTATGGAGATTTGAAAATGCACTGCAGATATCACTACAAAAAATATATATCCATGCAATAGTATACTGTAATTTGACATGCCTCAAATACCTGTAAGCCTTACTGAAACTCAGCTGAGTTCACCAAATGATTCCCATTGACTATCGCTGTGTATTTAGCAATTTTATGTTTCATCAAGACAGTAGCATTAAAAATAATGAAAAGCAGTATAGTAATTTATCCATCGCAGTGTACAGAATGAGATGCTCTTAAGAGCAGACACAGCACACTTTTTTAAAATCAGGCATTTATCTTACTGTAGTTAAGCTGCTAGTTGGAAGGGACAAGAAATAATTCTGCAGAAGTCTAAGTAAAACTGATCCCCAACTGCCAGATCAGTTCAAACATAAGCAGGCCATATCAGTTCATGTATATACAGAGAAAGGGCAAATGATTTATTTGCGTGGGTTAAGACTGTAGTCTATGCTGCCAGATTTGGAAAGAGATGAGGGCAGAAAATAGAGATTTTACGTTAAAAAGGAGGAGAAAAAACTTGCAGGTATCTCAGAAAAGACCAAGCAAGTACTACATCCTAAGCTTTCCCTCAAACACCAATATTTCAGCCGTCACTTAAGTTCTTGCACAGAACAAAAGCTTGTATCCCACACTATTCAGCACTGAATTACAGGCAGCATTTCAATTTTAGTCTGCCAATTTATCCCTCCTGGATGCCCTGCAATGAGAGTGCTGAACTCTCATGGTGCTATTCCCCTTCCTGTTCACAGAGCTGCCTGACTGAAGGTATCTTTCTAAACATGTAGGTTTTTCTGATAACTCCCCCTTTGAAACTCATTGCTATAATTAATGTTAACTGGTTTGTACGAAAAAGGCAGAAGTCTGACTTTTCAGTTAGAGAAGATGAAGACCGACAATAGCTAACATTTAGCTCATCACTTAGGATGCGGGAGACTTAGATCCAAAGCCCCAGGTCCTATCACCTCAAAGAGTGAAAGGCCCAATCAAAGTACTATAATTTATGCACAGCTCCAAAAAAGGAGGGGCAAACTGGTCAGGCACCAATATATTCTTTGAAAACCTCTCTGAATCAAGAAATCTGCCAGTAAGCCCTAACCACCAAGCTTTCCACGGGCACTCTACACTGTGCAGTGGAGCACACTGGAAACACTGAGTTAGCAAATATGCTTGATGGCAGAGCATGCTGGTCAGGTATAAAAGCAGGAAAGACACATCAGTATGATGCTGCATCCCAGCTACTGAGCTCTGTCTTTTAGCAGCATTAGTTTGTAGCCGTGGGCTGACAGGCTTCTCGTGCTTCTGTTGGTGCTGGCTTGAAAGTCACTGCATTATCCACCATTGCATAATGCAGAGAGGTCCCAAGACATCATCTTTTGAGCACTGAAGGCAATATTTGCAAGCTTTTAAAAATCTTGAATAAAAAACAGAATCTCCAGGATTCACATCTCTGTAACCACACCCAGTCAAGGAGGATTTACCAGTCCCTTCCACTCCTTCAGCTGCCATCTCTTCTCTTTAACAACCTCATGATACACAAAGTATTTTGTTTATAAAAGTCAGTCTTTTAATTCATCAGTTGAGCACTCAAGTACTATGCTGTTGTACTATACCTCTGTACAATACTAGTAAGCTCAGATCCTAAGGGATACGAAGGTTCTGACCACTACCTAAGCTGGAGATCAAGAAAATATCGATTCACAGAAAAGCACCACTGTGAACTCAAAACACGAGCACTTTCCCTCTTCTGTGTTTCAGAGCCAGTGCACGTTCTTCTGACTAGCTCAGAATATTTAAGTCCACCTTTGCATCTCAGCATTCACACCGAAACAGGGGCGCTGCGTGGGCGGAAGGAAGGAGCCGCATCCTCAGGCAGGGACAAGGGATGAGGGACCTTAACTGGCCAAGCAAAACGGTGGATGCTTCCTCTACTCTGCTAAACTGTGCTTTCCAAGCCATCCTTAGTCCTGGAGAAGCCAGCTTCACCTCCATCTTTCCACAGTTAAAGTGGAACTTGCACATCCTTAAGAGATGGGGTTTGTGAGGAGAAATGGTGTACTTGTGTATGAAGAGCTTTTACAATAACTACTACTGCAGAAGCACATCCAGGACACACACTATTCCTCCCAGTTTACCCCAAGTCACGCTTAAAAATGAAAAGATTTAATATTTACATCATCCCTGCATACGCATCACTTTGTAGAACTATTATTAAAACTAAAAAAGAGACACAAAGGAGTGTAGCAACCTAGCAGAAAATAGTATCATATATAGCAGTGCTACAGTAACTGTTGCATTTTGCACAGGAGTAGTTAGGTCCATGTCTTAGGATCAGGAATTTTAGATTTTGAAATAGTCTTAAAGTCTTATCCAAAATATAACATACTGTTAATTTTCATATTTTTCATGTACATTATGCTCACTCATTTCAAATGTGCAACATTCAGGTACCCTCAGGCAGTAACCATTGTCATCCTGTGCATTCACCACTTAGACCCTCATTTGTATTTAAGATATCTGCCTTCACAGCTCTAAATACTAGTACTTATGTTTATTATTTTACAATCAAGCTTTCTGCAACTTTAGTTTTTGCATCAAACTTTTAAGTTTCTTGTTCTCGCCTATATAGCTTTACCTGAAATGTACTTCTGGCTTCTTTAAGATCCTGTCATTCACCTATCACTGTTGCACATAGTAAATCTTGCTTCTTCCCCAACTACTTGTGACAGCACACCTTCATCTCTTAATTATTTATTTACAGTACATGCACAGAAGAGTCCTCAGAGTCACTGCAAATTAATTTAAGTAAATATTCAATGAGAATTTCTGCAATAGACACTGAAATGATGTTTTGGTCCTTTTAAATAATCTTGAAATGTATTTTCAAGGCGTCTGTACTCACTTACCCTCACAGACCTACTTCATCCTGAAAGAGCAATTACAGGCAGAGAAGCCCAAGACAGAATACTTGATTTGGGCTAGAAAAGATCTTCATACATAGACGGAGCCATCCTAGATTGCTGCAGCTTGCCGTTAGTTGATGTGGCACATTATGAAATTTTGAGGGATAAAAAAAAAAAAAAAACCCTGCTGTCTCACTAAATAAGTAATAGAAGTGTTATTTTCGGGCAGTACAATGCAATTTTTAAACATTGTTCTCAACTACCATGCCAGCTCTTGCTGAGCACCACACGGGGGCACTCCTGCCCCAGAGAGGACCAGTAACCACACCTAAACTACACAAAACATTGGTGTTGTAATCATTTAAGCAAAAACAGAGAGATTCAGGGAAGAATGAGCTAACCTCCAGATGCCAACATGCCAGCCAAGCTTGCACTATATTAAAAGGCAATGGTCCACTGGGCCACTGA